>NC_143576.1:212825432-213134718 GCF_048544385.1 Mastigoproctus giganteus | reverse complement strand
AACCCCCCCCCCCACCTTTTGTACTGGTTTAGTCTCGTATAACATGGTTTAACACTACACGAGATTTTATAGGAACCTAACTACCGTGTTATACAAGGGTTACCTCTAGATGTAATATTCAATAATCACCAACCAAAGAGAATGAATTTAAAAAAAAAATTACATTTGAGTTTACCTGACTGAACAGTGCCTTTCAATTTCAGTATCTCATCATTTTTTGAATTAGAAGGTAAAATAAGTAGCTAACCAATTATTTTTTCTTTCATAAAATTCAGCACAGATTATAAATAAAACAGAAGGTAAGTTAAAGATTTAATATATCCTTTGGCACTTTCAAAGTTCTTGATTTTGCAACTCTTATCTTAGTGGAATTGTTCCCATTGTAGACTTTAGGCCAATATTATACAAGGGAATTTCTCTACAGAAGCTAACATTTCCAGTTTTTAGGAAGGCACTATCATTCTAGAGCAGGCACTGTTGAGACACTTTACAAGTGCTGTTGAGAAATGGGAGCAAAGGATACACACCTCCAACAGATTTAGCAGCAGCATCATCACAATGTTAACTGCTGCCTTTAAAACAGGTGGCCTGTTTGTTCCCAGTGTATAACAAAGGGACGGGAAGCTAAACTGAGACAACTCTCCATTTTTTTGCTCATTCTGAAAAGAGAAAAATTAATGCTATAACTTGGTATCATCGAATCTGTGTTGGTGATGACTATTACTCCAATGTTCTTCTCTAAGAGAAGGTTTCTCTGTCTCATCCTGATTAGGTGATTTAGTCTCATCTATATTTACAACCATAACTTCTTCGTCTCGAAATCCTGTCCTGCTACTACTATAATCACTACCTATATTTTCCCCACCACCACCATCATCATAATACAAATATGGCATGCTACTGTGTCTCTCTGCTTGCAACAACTGATGAGCAGCACGATCTAATTCCTCTTCTGTCATGTTAATGGCCTCAGCCAATTCTCTTTGAGTGGCACGCACAAATTCAGGGTCACAGTATTTTCCTAAGCCTTGCTCTTGAAGCACCTGCAAAATAGAATAGTGGTGAATCAAAATTTATTTAAGGAAAGAATTTGTTCATTTATGGGAAAATATACTACTACAAAAAATATTACCAATTATTTAACTGGAATATTAACAAGCTATTCTAAAAACTGCACACAATTGTCCAGCTAAATAGGTGGAGTAAACTGAATATGATATATCTATCTTAAATTGCACTTAGCTAAACAATGGTAGACTAATGTGAGATCTTAAATTGCACTTAGCTAAACAATGGTAGACTAATGTGAGACAATGTTTTCTAAATCAGTTGCTTTAGAATGAGTTTGTGTTTCACTCACATCTGGTGAGTATGGGCTTGGCACACTCAGGGTCCTGAGCTGGATATCACCATTCTTCTCTTTCTTGGTGATTCCCTTCTCCTTCTGACTATTGTTTTGTTCTCTCTCTCTCTCTCTCTCTCTCTCTCTCTCTCTCTCAGAGCAACTCAGAATTTTTTTTTGGCTGGTGTAGCATAAGTCTCAGGCTTCCTTGCACCATATGACTAAAAAATAATAAGATATTATAATCTATACAACAAGCCTGCTATGTCCTTATTATATTACATACTAAACTTCAATTATACAAGATCAATGTACACGAGTTCCTTTCCATGTGGTTGGTTCAAAAAGATCTCTTCAAAACATTCTGCTATTCTATTTTTGTTGCAGCAATCATGGGGGAGAAATTTTGGAACAAGTGATGGTTTACAAAAATATATCATTTGAAAATGTGTTGTGTGTTGGATGTTCCACACACTTCAAGTTTGTTTGCTATACAATGTTAGTATTAGTAGTGGCAAATGATGCAAGAAAGCAAGCTTATAGAGCATTAGCAAAAAAAAAACTTCCCATATCACCTGTTCCCTCCAATAATTTGCCTAGTTCTTTTATGAAAAAGATCTGGGAGTAATTGTGCAGTCAGATATGAAGTTTTCTGAGCAATGTAGATATGCTGTCAGAGCAGGTCATGGGGGTTTTATCAATGATATACAGTAATTTTGCTAGTAGGGAAAAGGAGGTGATTATCCCTTTGTATAAGGCAATGGTCAAGCCACAACTTGATTACCGCATATAAGTTTGGAGGCCTCATTTTAGGAAGAACGTTGAGTTGCTTGAGCATGTACAGAGAAGGGCAACGAGATTGGTGAGGGGAACGAAGGGGACCTCTTACCAAGAAATGCTTAAGTTCTACAGATTGCAGTGTCTGGAGACTAGACACCTGCAAGGTGATCTGATTGAGGTGTATAAGACCTTGAATGGGTTGAGCAGGCTCAGTTCTGATGTGATTCTTCTGCTTGCTCAGATTACGAACCTGAGGGGGCATAAATTCAAATCGAGGAAAGACAGTTGTAGGATAGATGTGCAGAAATTTGCCTTTAGCCAGCGGGAAATTGATTGCTGGAATAAACATCCATCTGTCGTTGTAGTTGACAGCTTAAATAAATTCAAGGAGGAACTGGACAAACGTTTAGAAAGAATGGATGTGTGAAATTGTTTTTTTTTTTGGCCGATGTTACATAAGCTCATACACTTGCTTTCTTGCATCCCATGCCTCCGTTACTACTACTATTTCCACAACAACAGATAAAAGTTAGTCCCAACAATCAACCACCCTCTAACTGAAGGCAAACTTCTGCAAATCTGTCCTACGACCATCCTTCCTCAATTTCAATTTATGACCCCTCACATTTGTAGTCTGAGCGAGAGAAAGAATGCCATCAACCATGAGCTTTCTCAATCCATTCAAAGCCTTAAACATTTTGCAGAAGCCTAGTCTCCAGATGTTGCAATTTGCAGAACTGAATCCTTTCTTAGTAAGATCACCCTTTTTCTTTCATTCATCAATTTCACTGCCCTTCTATGCAACCATTCCAGCAGATTTATATTCTTCCTAAAATGAGGCCTCTAAACTTGTATACAGTACTCAAGATGCAGCCTAACCAGGGCCTTGTACAATGGGATAAATCATCTCCTTATCCCTGCTAGCAAAGTTCCTGTATATCACTGACAGAACCCCATGAGCTCTCTTAGCAGCCTGTCTGCACTGCTCAGAGAATTTCATATCTGACTGCATAAGAACCCTTAAGTCTTTTTCATTTTACAGTACCCTAAGTGTATGTTAATCTGGGTCTACTGCTACCCATAGGCAGCACTTTGCTTTGTGTGTTGAACTTCAGCATCCATTTGACTAATTTTCTAGTTCTTGCCACCATAACTTACCTTGATTACTGTCACCTATTACTGTTGGGGTACTCTACAATTAACATTAGTCTACGAAGAGCAGTGTCTAATATTATTAGTGTAGTCCTCCAAGATTCAGTACTCACCCATTGTTGTTTTCTACATTTGTTAATGGTGAAGTGTAATGTACAACATTCTTCTGTCATTTGGGAAATTTCCCTGCTGACAGTCAAGATGTACAAGGAGGTTAGGCAAGCTAAGGCAATTATGAGAAGTCTCTAGCAAAGAATGCCAAGAAATGCAGCAAAGACTTCTTTACTTATATTAACAATAGAAGAAAGGGCTTGAATTACATTGGTCCACTTAATGAAAATGGTTTAACTGTTGATGGTCCTGCCCAGGTTTCTGATATAGGTATTTTGCATCTATATTCACACATGAGTTCTTTATTGAGGTGAATTACAGAAGTTCACCAGAATCTAAAGGAAGCTATATGATTTTGAGATAACTGAGAGGAGAGTGGAAGAGGAATTGTTAAAGCTCAACATAAAAAAAGGTGGCAGGAGTGGATGGAATCTATCCAATTATATTAAATGAGGCAGCAAACGAGGTAAGTAAACCCTTAGCCATAATTATGATTCAGGAGAATTTGTATTCAAAAAGATCCATGTGGACTGCATATGTGCATATGTATCCCCAATTCAGAAAGGAGAGAACAAAGGGTGACATGAGTAATTACACACCTGTGCAATTATAAAGCTAACAGGTGCTTACACACCTGTTAGCTTTATAAAGTATTTAAGGGCAAAGGCCTCATGCTACAAGGCAGAATGACTAATATGTAGGTTAGTGCAAATGCATCATTTTAACATAGCTATCTACCAAAGTAGTTAAATTAATTAATTAAATTGGCATAATTTTGGTTATATCTCATATTGTGACTGCCTTCACAATGATTTGCCAGGGGCTCACATCTGGTGAGCATGGGCTTGGCACACCCAGGGTCCTGAGCTGGATATCATCATTCTTCTCTTTCCTGGTGATTCCCTTCTACTTTTGTCTTTCTCTTTCTCTCAGGATAACTAGAGAATTTTTTTTTTTTTTTTTTTTTTTGGCTGGTGCAGCATAAGCCTCAGGCCTCCTCGCACCACATAGCTAATAATAATAATAATAATAATAATAATAAATAACACTTCACCAGTGGAGAAGACTATTGTTATTTATTCTCAGCGGATACCACCACCCAGATGGCACCATTTCAAAGCTTGTTGGCTTCTCTTCAGTGGGTACCCTGGTGTTGCAATAATGACAACCCAGTTATGAAGTATAACTTCACAGATGCCTGATGGTGTCCTTTGCCCTTAAATACTTTATAGATTATAAAGTATTTAAGGGCAAAGGCCTCATGATGTGTTATTTATTCGAGGTAGTACAATATCATGGCAACTCGTTCTGAAGGCAGTAACAATATGAGATATAACCAAAATGATGCTAATTTAATTAATTAATTTATTTAACTACTTTGGTAGATAGCTATGTTAAAATGATGCATTTGTACTAACCTACATATTAGTCATTCTACCTCGTAGCATGAGGCCTTCACCCTTAAATACTTTATAGTCTATATCACTACGCACCATCAGTGTCTAATATGTAGAAATAATGCTCGATCATCTAGACAGAAATGCATTTATTCTGCAGTCATTGAATGGATTGTTATGGGGTGATCTTTCCTGACTGAATCTAACTGGATATTATAACACAGTAACAAAGGAACTGGATGGGGGGAAAAATGTTTAATATCATAAACTTGGATTTCAGCAAAGCTTTTGATACTGCTGCACATAAAAGCCTGCTGTGTAAATTGGAGCAGAAAAAACAGAGAGTAGTTATTAACGGACACTGCTCTTCACAGTATAGTATTAATAATGGAAAATGATGCAAGAAAGCAAGCTTATACGAGATTACCCAAAATAAAAAATAATCACATTTCACCTATTCCTCCCCTCCAACAGTTTCTCTAGTTCTTCCTTGAATTTATTCAAACTACCAACTTCCATAAGAACAGATGGGGGAACGGTTGATTTCTACTGGTTTGTTCCAGCAATCAATCACCCATTGGCTGAAGCAAGTCTACACATCTATTCTACAACTATCTCTCCTCAGTTAGAATTTATGCCCCTCCATCAAATGCATAGTCTGAGCAAGAGGGATAATCCCATCAGTTTTGAGTTTTCTCAAGCCATTCAAAGACTTAAACACCTCAATCAGATCACCTCACAAGTGCCTAGTCTCCACACACTGCAATTTGCAGAAATAAAGCCTTTTTTGGTAAGAGCATTCCTTTGTTCCCTCACCAATCTCATTGCCCATTTCCGTACACTTTCCAGTAGCTTTACATCCTTCCTAAAATGAGGCCTCCAAGCCATATGCAATACTCAAGATGTGGCCTAACCACTGCCTCATAACAATGGGATAATCACCTCCTTATCCCTGCTAGAAAAATTCCTGTATATCATCGAAAAACCCCATGAACTGTCCTGGCAACCTGTCTGCACTGCTCAGATAGTGTCATATCAGACTGCTCAACTTTCGTTGATCTAGGGTAGTTGCTGGAGCAACTCCAGCAACTACTCTGGATCACTGAAGAATTCAGCAATGATATCGATATCAGAATGGAATTTGGTTTAGACAAATGCAAGACCCATGGATAACATCAAGGGAAATTAGTCAGCAGAAATCACCAGCTACAGACTAGTAAAGAGATCAATGCCATGACAGGAGGAGAGACCTAGAAATACCTGGGGATGATGCAAGCTCAGCAGTTAGAGTACAAGGAGATCAAGACCTGCCTGACCAAAAAAATACTAGCAGGGACTCAAGAAGCCTGCTCAAAGCAAAGCTGAATAGAGGGAACACAGTTAAAGCCATAAACACCTATGCAGTCCCAGTGCTAACATACTCCTTTGGGATCAGAGATTGGACTAACTAACACCGAGCTGGAGGATATCATGAGAAAGAAAAGGATGTTATTTGTTTGTTATTTAGTTTTTAGGAGCATTAGCAACTAAGGCCATATTGCTCCGGGATATGCGGTGGGCATTCCCTGACCTTTCCGCATCCTCCGTATTTGGGGTGACGGGCTTGAACCCCGGTCTAATCAAGAAGCGTGTGCTACGCACTGCTGCTCCTTCCCACCTGGCTACAGAGGCGCCTAGAGAAAGAAAGGGACAATGATCACCAAGAGCCATCAACACCACCCAAAGTCAGCTGTGGAGAGACTGACAATAGCTGAGAAAGAAGCTATTGTCAGTCTCATCAAGCAACATAAGACAGTGATAGCTAACCTGGAAGTAATCCTTTCTGGAAGTAAGGATTACTTCCAGAAAAACACAGCAGCACTCTAAAAGACCATAAGGAAGGCAGACAGGTAGCATACCCCCACTTATCCTAAGTGAGCAGTTCCCCCCACCCAGACGAAACAAATGAAGCTAGAAAGACAGGCAAAGACATACCATGGTAGACACTATAATGACCTCCATCAAGACCACATAGATAAAACAGCTTCCAATGCATAGCTCACAAGTGAGACACTCTTCCCAGAGACTGAAGGATTCATGCTCACCATCCAAGACAAGGTAATTAACACCAGGAACTATAGCAAATACATCGCAAAGGAGCAGCAGCAGCAGCAGCAGTGTCAGATGACACATGTTGACAATGCCGCCTGGACTAAGAAACGATCCAACACAGGATGCGAGGTGATCACCCAGACAGAGTACATTTGTAGACATGACCAGGTGGCCAGGATAATATATCAGAAACTAGCAAGGAAATGCCAGTTATCAAAGAAACTGTACCATATTACAAGTACAGACCCCAAATCACAAGCTGAACTGGGAACGTGCCATATCTAGAGCACAAAAGACCGGATATAACCCTTGTCAACAGGAAGGAAAAGGCTACCTATCTGAATGACGTTGCAGTGCCCAACACTGGCAACTTCCAGAAAACCTACAAGGAAAAGATCAGGAAGTACATGGACCTAAAACAGGAGATCAAAGAGATGTGGCATATACATCATGTCAACCACCGGTACAGTGCCAAAAACCCTACATAACAGTGTAGCAGCTATAGGTCTCCCAGACAACACAACAAGGAACTCCAGAAAGTCACGATCCTGTACACCTTTAGGATAGTCAGAGTTCCTCGACCAACAGTAACACCAGACATAACAATCACCCTGTGCAGTTGGTACCAACCAGTACACATGTTGGAGTGGAACCCCCATCATGGAGAAATAATATAATAATAATAATAATAATAATATCAGTACTGGAGTAGTCTGGTAGTGTGAGAGGTGCTAGAAACTAGGCAAAACTTCCGTTGAGACTTTGCAGATTCTTCAACAGGTATACAAATATGACACTATAAGTGAAAGGCATGGCAGTGTAACACAAAAGATTTGCTGAAAGTGTGCATCAATGAATTGATAAACTAATTGCAAAGACACAAAGTAATTATCATCCTTGATCAGAGCTTGGATCTGTCAGACTTTTGGAGACATTCTTAACCCAGCACAAGACTGTTTCTCTGATCACTGCTCCCTTGTCCAATGTTGACTTTGTCTCTTTTGTTCCATTCACATATGAAGCAAAGCCATTTGAGTATAATGTGACTGCTGATCAAACAATATCTATAACTTCAAGTGTTCACCAAGTAGTAAATTGTCTTTCATATTTAAACTTTATTAAGCAGTTTGAGTTTTTCATGTCTTTTTTAAGCGAACAGAATTATATTTACTGTCTTTATGAAAGGAGTTCATTTATTTAATGTCTTTAATGCTAGTTTTTGAAGAATCAATGAACAGTTATTATTCACTTGGTTACAAAGAAGAGCTCCAAAGCAGTCGTTAATCATATCTAGAGCTCAAAAGCAGTCATTAATCAAGAAATAATGCTGCAGCAGAACAGGTGAATCTTCCTAAGAAAACTGTCTCTGGAGGAGGGAGGGAGAAAGATGCTTTATAACTGCTATAGACAAATGTCTCCAAATTTTTTTTTGAAAATTTGAATCTAGTTGTGTTAAATGCTTTTTTTTTTTTAAAAGCTAAAAGTTATGTTATAAATATATAACTGATATTGTGCTGAGAAGGATCCCCTCCAGCTACATAAGTCTACTGCATAGCAGCAAGGTTACTTACTGTTAGCATGATATATTGCAATTTCAAAAACTGGTCATAATTTTTTGAGGAGACTGGGCAGACTGTTTATCAACTGTATCAGATAGATGGGAAGGCTCTATGATTCCAACATGATGATGTCACAGACCATACAGCAGGACAAATCCAAAGAAGGATGTTTTACAATCACTTGATTTCCATATTAATATTAGTAGTAGTGGCATGTGATGCAAGAAAGCAAATGTATGAGCTTATGCAGCATCAGCCAAAAAAAATCACACCATTCCCTCCAAATGCCTGTCCAGTTCCTCCTTAAATTTATTCAACCTATCAACTTCCACAACGACAGATGGAAGTTTGTTCCAGCAATTAACCACCCACTGGCTAAAGGCAAATTTCTGCACATCTATTCTACATCTGTCCTTTCTTAATTTGAATTTATGCCCCCTTAGGTTCATAATCTGAACAAGTGGAAGGATCCCATCAGAATTCAGCGTGCTGAACCTATTCAAGGCCTTATACACCTCAATCAGATCACCGCGCAGGTGCCTTGTCTCCAGCCACTGCAATTCGCAGAACTTAAGCCTCTCTTGGTAAGAGGATCTCTTCATTCCCCTCACCAATCTTGCTGCCCTTCTCTGTACATGTTCAAGCAAATCTACATCCTTCCTAAAATGAGGCCTCCAGACCTGTACGCAGTACTCAAGGCGTGGCCTGACCATTGCCTTATACAGAGGGATAATCACCTCCTTTTCCCTGCTAGAAAAATTCCTATATATCATTGACAAAACCCCATGGCCTGCCCTGGCAGCATGTCTGCATTGCTCAGAAAACTTCATATCTACCTGCACAATTACTCCCAGGTCTTTTTCATTTTCTACCACCTTAAGTGTAGTACCACACAGTTGGTACATTTCTCTGGGGTTACTTCTACCCATATGCAATACTTTGCATTTGTCAAGGTTAAACTTCAGTTGCCACTTCTTAGCCCATCTGCCCAAATTATCTAGATCCTGTTGCAGTAGCACACTGCCATTACTGTCATTAACAACCCTGCCAACCTTTGTATCATCTGCAAACTTCGACACTAAGCCTGATATACCTTCATCAATATCATTGATAAATATACAAAACAACAGTGGACCCAACACCGAACACTGTGGGACTCCACTAATAACATTAGTCCAAGAAGAGCAGCACCCATTGATTACCACCTTCTGTCTTCTCGCACTTAACCATCCTTTTATCCATTGTAGCAACTTACCCTTAATACCATTCTGCTCCAATTTGTACAATAGTCTTCCATGCGCAACAGTGTCAAAAGCTTTCCTGAAATCCAAATATATGATATCAAAATTATTTTTTGCATCCAGTTCCTTTGTAACCACATCATAATATCCTATCAAATTTTTCAGACAAGACTTTCCCTTAACAAACCCATGCTATGTCTGAATTATTGCTGCAGTCTTGTCTAGATGATCCTGCAATGCATCTTTAACCAGCGACTCCATTATGTTACCCGGAACAGAAGTTAAACTAACTGGTCTGTAATTACTCGTGTCACCCTTCGATCCCCCTTTGTGAATTGGGGATACATTTGCACATCTCCAGTCCATGGGAACCTCCCCTGAGTCCAAGGATGCTCTCATAATTATGGCTAAGGGTTTGCTTAGTTGCTTTGCCGCCTCCTTTAATATAACTGGATAGATCCCATCCACCCCAGGTGCTTTTCTTACGTTTAACTTCAACAGTTTCTCTTCCACTTTGCTCTCAGTTATTACAATATCATTAAGTATCCTGCTACAATTTGATAACCTTCTGCCATTTTCAAACCTTAATAATTCCTCACGTGTGAATGTAGATGCAAAATACTCATTCAGTTTGTTTGCTATCTGAGCAGGATCATCAACAGTCGAACCATCGATGTCAAGTGGACCAATCAGCTTCATCCCCTTCCATTTAGAGTTTATATAAGTAAAGAAATCCTTGCTGTTTTTCTTAGCATCTTTTGCCAAGGATTTCTCGTAATCTGCCTTCGCCTGCCGAACCTCCTTTGTCACCTGATTACAGATTAACTTATATCTGCCATAGGCTTCTGAGTCGCTTGATAATTTATATGCATCCCATGCATTTTTCTTCTCTGTTATGAGTCTCATTAGTTCATTTGACAACCATTTAGGCCTAAACCTTGAACAATATTTCTTAATAGGTATGAAACTTTTAGTAGCATCCACGATTAATTCCTTGAATGCTTCCCACTTAGAATTTACTGTTGGTAACATCGTCAGTTGATCCCACTGTACAGAATTTAAAAACTGTCGGAGACCACTGTACTCGCCTTTACGGAAGCAAAAACCCTTTCCTTTACCCTTGATGGTAATTAAATCTTTAAGTAAATCCCACGTCAGTACATTGTGATCACTGCCACTTAGTGGTTCTTTTATCTGCAAATTCCTAATACATGAATGATCACTGCTGATAACCAGATCAAGAGTATTACTTTCTCTGGTTGCCTCTCAAACATGCTGCTGCAGAAAACAATCATCCAATAAATCCACAAAAGTCTGACTAGTGTGTGAGTGACCAACCCACAAGTTCCAGTCAATATCTGGGAAGTTAAAATCCCCCATTATAAGACATTCCGATTTACTAGCCCACTCTATTTCTCTGTACAATTTTCATTGTACTCATTCGAGTCATTAGGCCTATAACACACTCCTACTCTTATTTTTGCTTTCGCAGTGCTTATGTCACACCAAACTGACTCAACAGTGCACTGTTCATATATATCTACTGGATGCACTTCTTTTGATTTTATGTTTTTCTTAATTAACAGCATAACACCTCCTCCCTTCCTATCCCGTCTATCCTTTCTGTACACATTGTACTCCCCAAATTCCAGTTCGGCATTCCTTATATCTGTGTGACACCACGTCTCTGATATCCCAACAATATCCGCCTCTGATGTCTTGACCAACACTTCAAATTCATCAAATTTATTTACTATACTTCTAGCATTGGTATACATGCAAGTATACATGCACCTATTCTTATTCTTAGTTCTTACTCTAACACATCCCATATACCCACCTGTTTCACGATGACTGCCACCCGTCCCTGAAACTCCCAACACCCCTCGCTCCAGGTCGCTATTTATTCTAATAGAAGTTGTGCAAGAATCACCTTCACCTCTGCCTACGGCTACTGTTAAACTATTAGTCCTTGTATCCCCCCAAGCTATCAGTTTTCTGACCCACCCATCACTGCCTCAATAGCATCAGCAAATATTCTTGCACCCTTTCTATTTAAGTGTATCCCATCCCTGTAGAAGCAGTCTCTTAGTAATGCAATGAATGCAAGCAATACAGCATTAGCAAAAAAAAAAAACACGTTTCACACATTACCTGTCCAACCCTTCTAATAATGTCCAGTTCTTCCTTAAATTTATTCAAACTACCCACTTACACAACACCAGATGGAAGTTTGTTCTAACAATCAACTACCTGCTGGGTGAAAGCAAATTTCTGACTACCTAGACAAATAGAGCAGGTCAGTAAACCAGAATGTCTTATAATGGGATATCTTAACTTTCCAGATGTT
The DNA here is from genome assembly GCF_048544385.1 of Mastigoproctus giganteus. Classification (NCBI taxonomy): domain Eukaryota; kingdom Metazoa; phylum Arthropoda; class Arachnida; order Uropygi; family Thelyphonidae; genus Mastigoproctus; species Mastigoproctus giganteus. The sequence goes on along the minus strand of NC_143576.1, from coordinate 213,122,695 downwards.
GATGGAACTTGTGGTTGGTCACTCATATAGTCGTGAGACTTTGGCAGATTTACTGGATTACTGTTTTCAACACCACCATTTTAGAGAGGCAACAAGAGAAAGCAATGCCTTTGATCTGATTATGAGAAGTGAACTCTTCGTGTTTTAAGAAACTGAAGATAAAGGAAACATTAGCAGCAGTGATAACAGTGCACTGATGAGGCATTTTTTAAAGATGTAACAACTGTTAAGAGCAAAGGGGAGGGCTTTTGCTTTCGTGAGAATGACAGCAGTGGAATCCGACAGTTTTTAAATGCTATATAGTGGGACCAATTGATGATGTTACCAACAGAAGATTCTATATGGGAAGCATTCAGGGAAGTTATCTTAGATGTAGTATATTAGATCTTGTTGTAGCATATTAGATATATTGCATATCTCATAATTTTTAAATCAATACAGAATTGCCTAATGTATACCTCAAACTTGATAGTGTATGATACAATGTAAAACTAGATAGTGTAATACGTAGCACTGTATTAGGAATCTGTTAGCTTAGTATAGTATTGTCAATTAATCAATTAAATTTATAACTCTTATTAATTTTCATTGTTAATTAAATTTTATTTAAATGGAAATCATGCCTCAGTCTAGAACAGCAATGCAATCTGCACAAACTAAAGGAGCGCTGTGGCTCGGGAGAGAACTGACGGGGGCCATTTTCGAACACATTACAGTATAAAAAAATGTGCAAAATGTGATGTCTTTGCAGACCTTTCTGGACATCATGTGTCTGTGTGTGCTATATGCAGAGAGTGTCAAGAAATTAGGTGCTAACTCAGAATTCTGATGGGCATCTATGAGAGTTTGAGGTGTATGGTAGGTGCCCATCAAGCTCTCAGCTGCCCAACTCTCAATGCCAGAGCTCACACTTGTGCATCAAGCAACATAGCAGCAACCTTCAGGGCAGAATGTGCGGCTTCCACAGTAGCTAGTTATTTTCGGTGATTCAATTGTCAAGGAAATAGGAAATATGTTTGTTTATTTATGGGCTTTATGGCGCAAGGGCAGCAAGGCCATAATGCACCTAACTATGGTGATGTTAAATACAGTTTATGTATATAAACGTTGTTGAAGTTCACACTGCATTGTAGTTGTATCCGTTTAAGGAATGAAAAAATTTTGGTCGCGTGTGGGATATCTGCCAGGAGGTCAGCAATACTGAAATGAATGTTCATCCTGGAAAAAGAGGTAAACATAGCTTGTAGGTCACTATTGTATTTGAGGCAATCAATGAGTACATGTTGGACAGTGAGCTGAGTGTTGCAATTTGTATATATTGGTGGATCAGTGACTGCAAGAAGATAAAGATGTGTTAGATGTGTATGGCCTATTCGCAGTTTCGCTAATACAACTTCTTCATGCGTTTTCATGTATACTGGATTTCCAATGTTGGAAATGTTTCTTTATATGGAGTAGTTTGTTCCCAACTTGACTTTGCCAGATGTGTTGCCATTTTTCAAGACACTGCTTCTTTATAATTGACTTGTAGTCTGTGATCAGTATACTAAATGGTTCATCTATAGGATCTGTAGCAGTTTTCACAGCTAGATCAGCACATTCATTTCCAGAAATTCCAACATGACCAGGGATCCAGCAAAAGATGACTTCTTGTTTCTTCCTACTTATGTAGCTTAGTCATGGTATTCCAAATCTGTATGAGTAAGGGGTTATCATGCTTTTTATTTTGCTGTATAGCTTGGATAGCACTAATGGAGTCTGTATAGATAACACTGTTCAATATATTTGTTGATAAGGTGAAATTAATGCTATGAAGATAGCAGAGTTCAGCAGTGTAGCTGCTGCATTCAAGGAGTTTCTTGGCTATGGTAAGGTTGGGAAAAACTGCTGCTGCACCAACGTGGGCATCAGTTTTAGATCTGTCCATGCAGATTGGCGTGTACTCTGCATGCTGGGTTCTCAATGCGGCATGAATTTGTAGTATGTATGTTCTGTTGGGGTAAGGTGTGTTTCCCCGATGATGTGAGTGAAAGGTCGCACAGTACAAGAAGCAGTAGGCTGTATCATGCCAAGGTCAATTTGCTAGTCACTGAGCAGGGAAAGCAGGCATATCCCTGTTGATGGGTAAGCTCTGTAAAGGTTCTCCCATTTGGGTGGGAAAAGTCCATTCGGATTAGAGTTGTCCCATTGCCCTTTGACTTTTGCTGCATAGTTTAACAGAAGCATTTGTCTGTATAGATCTAAAGAGTTTTCAATTGCTTCAGCATATAAGCTCTGGACTGGCAATGTACGAAATGCCCCTAGTGCGAGACGAAGGGAACTGTGATGTACAGGATCAAGCCAACATAAGGCACTTGGTCTAGCAGATCTGTAGACCACAGAGCCATAGTCTAGACGTGATCGCATTAATGCATGGTACAAATGCAGTAGTGTGTAACGGTCGCCTCCCCAAGTTGTGCCAGATAGTACTCTTAAGATCTTTAGCTTCTTAAGGCAAGTAATCCGGAGCTGTTTTATATGTTCGGGGAAGGTAAGTTTTTGGTCAAGAACCACACCAAGAAAGCAGACACTACAAACCACTGGGATCATTTGATTTTCTAGGTGAAGTTGTGGGTCTGGATATAGGTTACACTTCCTTTTGTGGTGAGAGGTGAAAACCGTTGTTTTGGGACCATTTTACAACTTTGTCGATGGCAACTTGCAACTGTCTTTCTACCATTTGCATATTAGACGAATGGCAGGAGATACTGAAGTCATCGGCATACAAAGTAGTGGACACTGTCTGTGGTAGATCCTGTGTTATGGAGTTCATTTAAATAGGATGGCACTTAGTACTGAACCCTGTGGGACCCCTTCTTCCTGGATAAAACTGGAAGATAACTGGTTGTTGACTCTAACTTGAAATGAGAGATGATGGAGGAAGTTTCTGATAAACTTTGGCAGGTGGCCACATAGTCCTAGATCATATACGTTTTGCATTATACCATACCTCCAAGCTGGGTCAAATGCCTTTTCTATGTCAAAGAGAACTATGACATTGTGTTCTTTTCGTACAAAAACATCACAATGTTTATTTCTGCCCTGATGAGTAAGTCAAGAGTGGATCTGCCTTCACAGAAACCACATTGTATTGGGTTAAGGTTGTTTTGGAATTGAAACCAGGTCAGGCAGGCATTGATCATTTTTTCCAGGACCTTGCTCATACAGCTGGTGAGTGAAATGGGTCAGTAATGTTGTGGATTTGTAGGATCTTTTCCTGGTTTTGTAAAAGCCAAAAAAAAAAAAAAAAAAAAAAAAAAAAAAGCGTGGTGCCATTTGTCTCGGAAGGTATCCTCTTTGAAAATTCTGTTATAAAGAAATAACAATGTCTTAAGGGTGGGTTCAGTAAGTTGTGCTATCATGATGTAATGTATTCCATCTGGTCCTGCTGCACTGAGTTTAGTAGTGGCTAGAGCATGGTGCAATTCAGACATTGTGAAGAGGAGATTGTATGCAGCACTAGATGCTGATTCGAAGCTGATGAAATGTTTCTCAGCCTGTGCCTTGCATACCTGAAAAAGAGGTGTGTAAGATGTCGTGGCTGACATTTTCATGTATGATTCACCAAATGCATTCGCAATCTCCACTGGTGTAATATCGCAACCATTTACAGTTAGTATGGGAAGGTTGACGTGTGAATGTTTTGAGTACATATGTCGTATTTTTGCCCATATCGTTTGTGTTTTTGTAGTTCTTGTAATTGTGGAGGCAAAACATCATCATTGCTTCCCTTTTACTAGTCTGCCTAATACGTTTTGCTTTTGCCCAAGCCTGTTTAAAGTGGATGAGATTTGCAGTTGTTGGAAACTTCCTGAAGATGTTCCATGCTCTGTTCTTCTCTTTTTTAGCCATGCTGCAGTCATTAATCCATCACAATTTTGAGTGCGCTAATATTTTGAGGGATTGCTTTGGAACAGCTTGGTCAGCTGTCTGTAGTATTTGGTTAGATATATATTCTGTGGCCAAGTTTACGGATGTTTGCTGGATCTGCTTTTCTTTCAGTATTGCTGGTTGCTTGTATATATCCCATTTTGCTTTGAAAAAGTTCCATTTGACAGTTCTGTTTGATTCAATCCAACTTATCACTGGATTGCTATGAATATTCCATCCAAATAGAGGATATATGGAAGCTGAAGTAGATCCTGTAGGGAAATGTGTATAAGTGTGAGCGCCATTATTGAGAGTAATAAAGTTGTGCTGGTCAAGTAACTTTTCTATAATTTGTATACATTTGTTCATATTTTGATTTCCCCATAAAGGATGATGACTATTGAGTTCTCCTAGGATGAAGTAGGGTTGAGGAAGTTGTACCACTAGTTCTTCTAGGTCAGTGTAACTTACATTTTGATTAGGGGGCAAGTATAGTGAGACAATAGTCAACTCAAAATTAACTTGTACTGTAACTGCCTCAAGGTTTGTTTTCAATGGGAGTGATTTAGAGAGTATTTGAGTGTTGATTATCAATGCAACACCTCCGTGTGCCAGATTGTTCAGGTTGTTTGCAACACAATCTTTCCAATGAATAATGTAGTTCCCGAGAGAAATGGTTATATGTGAAGTTAGATTGGTTTCCTGTGGGCAGAAGGAGATAGGATCATATTGTGTGAGATCTCGGATGCCATTCAAATTGCTGCAATATCCTCTACCATTCCACTGCAGAAATGTAAGCATTATCTGGGTTTAGTAGAACCCTCGATTTGTTTTCGAGGGGCTGAAGGTTTGCTTCACTCATGTTTCCCTTTCTCCTTCTTTGGAAAGGATGGTTTTCCTGTGTCCATATCTTCATCAGTGAACAGTTCTAATACTTGCTCATCTTGCTGTGAGCTATCTTCTAAGTCCATGTTATCTGTTTCGTTTGCATCAGGAGAAGTACATACTGTAGTGTTTTCCTGAGGAATGGTATTTGGTAGTACAGTAATCTGTGTATTTATAGCTTTACTTTTTTTTGCTTGCTGTTTGGTTTAGTGGAACCGTGGCCAATACTGACTTTGCCCAATCAGATAGTGATTCATTTGGTGGTATGGTTACCACTGTTTGGGTAGCAATTGATATTTGTTTTTTGGTTACTTGAGCATAGATTGGTTTATTAGCATTCAGGGCTGAAAAGCACTTTTTGGCCTCTTCATAGGTGACATTGTGTTCAATTTTGCATCGCTGTAAATTTTTTTCCCTTTCCCAAAGGAGACACTCGTTGGAAAATGCCAGATGAGCTTCTCTCCAGTTAGGACAACTAGATGTTGTAACTGTGCAATCAGTATTCGTGTGTGCAGTGGATCTGCATGCGGCACAGGCAGCTGCTCCTCTGCAGACTGTCTGTGAGTGCCCAAACATCTGACACTTGAAGCAGCGTAAGGGGTTTGGAATGTATGTTCTAACACGGCAATTAAGATAACCTGCTTTGATCACTGTTGGTGGTTTAGGGTTATCGAAAGTGAGTATTACATTTCGAGTAGGAACCTAGTGTGCTATCCTTCTGATATTTATGACTCCTTGGTCTTATAGTTCCTATTTTAGCTCTTCATCTGGCACGTTCATGAGGTTCCATTCGGTGATGATTCAGGGAAACGTGGTGAAACTGTAACAGAAGTTCCAAACTTTTTTAGTTTCAGTAGTTGTTCAGATTGTCTAGCAGTGGCAACTTCAAGCAATAAGTCACCAGATCTTAAGTGACGAACTGTCTTTGGGGTACCTATTATGCTTTCTAGGCATCTCTGCACTAGAACAGTGAGAGTTTGCCAATAGGTTGTTCTTGGGTCAAGTGAATAATAAAGAAAGTTGGAATTTTGATTCTGGCTATGTCAGACTTTTGATATTTAGCTGCTACAAAATCAGTCTCTGATTGTTCTCTCCCTGTAAGGGTCTCATCTATGCACCACGTGTATTTCTGTGTTTTAGGAACAGTTTGCTCCATTTCGCCCTGGAAGGGAGAGCTTTTCCCTTCCAGGTTACCGGCCCCGCCACATGGAGGCAGGAGCAGTGCCACCTTTGTGACCAAGCTGTAGTGGGTTAGTAATAAAACAAAAAATTAAGAGAAGAAAGAAAGAAAGAAAGAAGGTTACTTTTCCTTCTGATCTAGTAACGTGTTTTCTTTACTGAATAAATTGAGTGTTAATGTAATGCTGAAAATAAGGAAACAATTTTATTTCACCAAGAAAGAGTGCTAATTTACAGGCAAAGACACTTCATCACAAAATCACTTGGCACCTCGGGCCAATGGGAAATATACTATGCAAAAAGGGATAGATGAAATAGAACCAGGATGTGTCTGCCAGGAGGAGCAAAAGTTGATGATGTTGTAGAGCAGATATCACCTTTTAAGGGCACAAAATGTGATTTGATGTACGTATCGGCACTAATGACATTAAGTGTAGTGATCTGCGGACTTACTTAATAAGTACAGCTCAAAGTTGAAAAAAAAAGTTGTGAGTTAGGGTTAAATTGGAAAGTATCTGCAATTCTGCCCAGACACCATAGGAGGGAGTATATGATGAGAGCCTTGTCAATCAATTCAGCCCTGGAGAGACTGTGCAAGGATCATGGGGTAGACTTTTTCTCAGCATCGTCTGTGCTCGTTAACAGGAGAGAATGCTTCTACAGGTATGGGATACACTTAAATAGAAAGGGTGCAAGAATATTTTCTGATACTATCTAGGCAATATTAGGTGGGTCGGAAAACTGCTATCTTGGGAGGGGGGGTTACAAACTAATAGATTGATAGTAGCCACAGGCAGAGGTGGAAGTGATTTTTGCAAGCCAAGTGATTTCAGCCAAGTGATTTTGGCTGCTGCTCATTTTAATAGAAGCAGTTATTAAAATGCTTCTATTAAAATGAGCAGCAGCCTGGAAAGCAAGTTGCTGAGGATTTCAGGAACTGCTGGAAGCATGAAAGAAGTAAATACATACGCTGTGTTAGGGTAACTAAGAGTAAGAACAGAAGCACGTGTACTTGCATGTACACCGATGCTAGGAGTATAGAAAATAAACACAATCAATTTGAAGTGCTGGTCAAGACATCAAAGGCAGATATTATTGGGATATCAGAGACATGGTGTCACACAGATATAAGAAGTGCAGGATTGGAAAATTCTATACAGTGGACCAACTGATGCTGTTACCAACAAACAACCCCGGGAGCTCACATCTGGTGAGTATGGGCTTGGCAAACCCAGGGTCCTGAGCTGGATATCATCATTCTTCTCTTTCTTGGAGATTCCTTTGTACTTCTCTCTCTCTCTCTCTCTCTCTCTCTCTCTCTCTCTCTCTCTCTCTCTCTCTCTCTCTCTCTCTCTCTCTCTCTCTCTCAGTGGGTAACTCAGGAATTTTTTTTTTTTTTTTTTTTTTTGGCTGGTGCAGCATAAGCTTCAGGCTTCCTTGTATCATATGGCTAATAATAATAATAACAAATTCTAAATGGGAAGCATTCAGAGAAATAATCATAGAAGCTACTAGGATTTTCATCCCAACTAAGAAATACTTTTCAAAGTTTAGGCACAAATGGATGTCAGATGAACTAATGAGTTCGTGGCAGAGAACAAATAAATATGCACGGGATGCATATAAATCATCAGGCAACACAGTAGCCTATGGTAGATATAAGCTAGTCCATAATCAAGGCACAGAGGAGGTTAGGCAGGCAAAGGCAGATTATGAGAAATCCTAGGCAAAGGATTAAAGAAAAACAACAAGGACTTCTTTACTTATATAAACTCTAAAAGGAAGGGGATGAATCAGGTTGGTCCACTTGATATAGGTGGCTTGACTGTGGATGATCCTGCTCAGATAGCTGACAAACTGAATGAGTATTTTGCATCTACATTCACACTTGAGGAATTCTGTAGGGAAGTAAAGAACAGAAGGTTATTAAACTTTAAAAGGGAGCTTAAATGATTTTTTAATAACTGAGAGCAAAGTGAAGCAGAAATTGTTGAAGTTAAGCAAAAGAAAGGCACCTGGGGTGAGTGGGATCTACCCTGTTATGTTAAAGGAGTTGGCAAAGGAAATAAGCTAACCCTTAGCCATAATTATGAGAGCATCGTTGGACTTTGGGGGAGGTCCCCATCAGTGTTGAATCCAGGGGGAGTGACTGGGAATGAGTTTCACCACGGGTGGAATAACCCCCCCAGTGAAAAATAGTAATTTTTATTTTATAAAACATGAATTCAATAAATTTATGCCAAATAAATAAAATGAAAAATCACATCATCTAAGTGTGATACTCGTTGGTACACGGCGAAAATAAATCACTAAAATTCAAAAGATACGAAAATTTCAAAATAATTAGATGGGTAGTATTTCCTGCTGTGGATATTGTAACTAAAAGCCACTATTTCAAGTGTCCACATTTTTGTTTTATGATTTTCAGGTTCCCTTTATTTTCACACGAACCATCTCTTGCACACAAATGGTCTACTTGTGACTAATTCTTTGTTTGTATATCGCAACCAAGATTGCAGGCCACGTATAGGTTCGCCTGAATTGGTTCCTGACAGATGCGATTGCAATGCTATGGCATCAAGATTGCACTCTGGTCGCAAAAGAGAACAGTCGATGGATTTTTGGCTGCTGTAAAGGAATAAGTATTTTTGATAGTTTTACTGTATTCTTCATTAATTAACATACTACACTGTGTTTTACAAAGATATTAAAGAGGTATAGTAGCATTCTTTAGCTCCTCATTTTGAATTTAATAAGTGATTTTCGGAAGGTACGACTCTTTATGTTGGCACCAATCTTGTTGAACTAGCCGCCATATTGTAATCGATAAGAAATAGCATAACGTATATATCTCGAACTGATAGTACAAGGTATAAAGTAAAACTAGATAATGTAATACAAAACACTGTATTATGAATCTGTTAGCTTAGTATAGTATTATCAATTAATCAAAAATATTTAGTAATCTTATTAAATTTCATTGTTAATTAAACTGTATTTAAACGGGAATCATGACCCAGACTAGAGCTGTGAAGCAAAGGTCACAAACTAGCGAGAGTGCTGTGAATCAGCGGAGAAACAAAGAAAGCAATTCTCCAGTGCAACAAAGTCTCAAAAAATGTGCGAAATGTGAAATGTTTGCTGAAATTTCTAAAACAGGACATGATCTAGCCAAGGTGTAACTACAATCAAGGCTAAAGGGAGGGGGGGCTTTTGCTTTCATAAAGGTGACTACAGGGATCTGAGACAGTTTTTAAGTTCTGTACACTGGGATCAACTGATGATGTTACCAATGTTGAATTCTAAATGGGAGCCTTTAGGGACTTAATCTTTGAGGCTACTAGGCTTTTCATTCCAACTAAGAAATACTGTTCATAGTTCAGGCCTAAATGGTGTCAAATGAATTAATGAGGCTTGTGGCAGAGAAGAAAAATGTATGGATGCATATAAATTATCAGGTGACACATGATAGATACAAACTTGTCTATAATAGATATAGATATAAGCCTATGATAGATATAAGCTTGTCTGTAATCAAGTCACAAAGGAGGTAAGGCAGGCGAAGGCAGATTACGAGAAATCTTTGGCAAAGGATGTAAAGAAAAACAGCAAAGAATTCTTTACTTATGTAAACTCTAGAAGGAAAGGGATGAAACAGATTGGACCACTTAACATAGTTGGGTTGACTATTGATGATCATGCTCAGGTAGCTGATAAACTGAATGAGTATTTTGCATCTATATTCACACATGAGGAGTTATTCAATGAGGGGAATGCTAGAGGTTTATCAAACTATAACAGAGAGCTAAGTGATTTTGTAATAACTGAGAGCAAAGCAGAGGAGAAATTGAAGTTAAACATAAGGAAGGCACCTAGGGTTGTTATTGTTGTTATTTTGGTTTTTAGGAGTATTAGCAACAAAGGTCATATTGCTCTGGGGATATGCAGTGGTCATTCCCTGACCCTTCCATATCCTCCGTATTTGGTGGTCACAGGCTTGAACCCCAGTCTAATCAAGAAGCGTGTGCTATGCACTGCTGCTCCTGCCCACCTGGCTACGGAGGCACTGCACCTGGGGTGGACGGTATCTATCCAGTTATATTAAAGGAGGCAGCAAAAGAAATAAGCAAAACCTTAGCCATAATTATGAGAGCTTCCTTGGACTCAGGGGAGGTCCCCATTGACTGAAGGTGCGAAAATGTATCACCAATTCACAGAGGGTTCAAAAGGTGACACAAGTAACTACAGACCTGTTAGTTTAACTTGTGTTCCTGGGAAAATAATCGAGTCACTGGTTAAAGAAGCAATGTAGGATCATCTAGACAAGACTGCAGTAATTGTTAAGACACAGCATGGGTTTGTTAAAGGGAGATCTTGTCTGACCAATTTGATTGGATACTATGATGTCACAAAGGAACTGAATGTAAAAAATAATTTTGATATTATATACCTGGATTTCAGGAAAGCTTTTGATACTGTTGCACATGGACGACTGCTGTACAAATTGGAGAAGTATGGCATTAAGGTTAAGTTGCTACAATGGATAAGGGGTTGGTTGAGTGGGAGATGACAGAGGGTGGTAATCAATGGACACTGCTCTTCATGGATAAATGTTATTAGTGGAGTTCCCTAGGGTTCGGTGCTGGACTTATTGTTGTTTTGTGTATTCATCAATGATATTGATGAAAGTAAAAAAAGGTAAATTGCAGCCATTATCAACCACTGCAGGATGTAAGCCTCCTCAACAATTCATGCTGAGGGAAATGGACCATAATCTGCCACGCTGGTCCAGTGCGGATTGGCAGATCGACCGTATTTAGCAGTCAGGGGTTTGAACCTCGGTCTACTCAAAGAGTGCGTGCTACTGCATCCCTGCTCCTGACCACTTGGCTACGGAGGCCTGCTTTGATGAAGGTATATCAGGATTAATGTCCAAATTTGCAGATGATACAAAGGTTGAAAGTGTTGTTAATGACAGTAAAGACAGTATGCTACTCCAACTGGATCTAGATAAGTTGGGCAAATGGGCTGAGAAGTGGCAACTGAAGTTTAACATTGACAAATGCAATGTACTGCATATGGGTAGCAGTAAACCCAGAGAAAAGTACCAACTGTAAGGTACTACACTCTGGGTAGTGGAGAATGAAAAAGACCTGGGGATAATTATGCAGTCAGATATATAGTTTTCTGACAGTGCAGAGGGGCTGTCAGAGCTGGTCATCAGGTTTTGTCAATGATATACAGGAATTATGCTAGCAGGGATAAGGAGGCGATTATCACCTTGTATAAGGAAATGGTCAGACTACATCTTGAGTACTGCATACAAGTCTGAAGGCTTCATTTTAGGAAAGACGTAGAGTTGCTAGAATGGGTACAGAGAAGGCACCAAGACTAGTTGTTGTTATTTGGTTTTTAGGAGCATTAGCAACTAAGGCCATATTGCTCCAAGGATATGTGGTAGTCATTCCCTGACCTTTTCACATCCTTCATATTTGGTGGTCACGGGCTCGAACCCCGGTCTAATCAAGAAGCGTGTGCTACGCACTGCCACTCCTGCCACCTGACTACGGAGGCACCACCAAGACTGGTGAAGGAAACAGTGGATGCTCTTATGAAGAAAGGCTATAAATTCTGCAAATTACAGCGTCTGGTGATTAGACACCTGCGAGGTGATCTGATTGAGATGTAAAATTCTTTGAACAGTTTGAGCAAGCTCAATGCTGATGAGATTCTTCCTCTTGCTCAGATTACAAACCTGAGGGGGCATATACTCAAATTGAGGAAAGACAGTTGTAGAATAGATGTGCAGAAATTTTCCTTTAGCCAGCAGGTAGTCGATTGCTGGAACAAACTTCCATCTGTCCTGGAAGTTGATAGCTTAAATAAATTCAAGGAAGAAGTGGACAAATGTTTGGAGCAAATATATGTGTGATATGGGAATTTTTTATTATTTTTTTATTTTTTCTGATGCTGTATAAGCTTGCTTTCGTGCATCCTATGCCTCTGCTAATGCTAATTAAGCTTTCCATACCAACTAAGATATACCATTTAAAGTTTACACCTAAAATGGATGTCAGATGAACTAATGAGACTTGTGGCAGAGAATCAAAATTCATGGGATGCATATAAATTATCAGGTGATTCAGAAGCTTATAGTAGATATAATTGAGTCTGTAATCAAGTCACAAAGGAGGTTAGGCAATCTATGGCATATTATTCAAAGTCTCTGGCAAAGAAGGTACAGAAAAGCAAGAAAGACTTCTATACTTATGTAAACTTGAATGAAGGGGAAGAATCACATTGGTCTGTTATATATGAATGATTTAGCTGTTGATGACCTTCCTCAGGTTGCTGACAAACTGAATAGATATTTTGCATCTACATTCACATATGAGGAATTTAAGAATGAGGATGCCAGGAGTGTATCAAACTAAAACAGGGAGGTAAATGATTTTGTGATAACTGAGAGGAAAGTGTAAGAGAAGCTGTTGAAGCTAAATGTAAAAAAAGCATCTAGGATCAATGGAATCTATCCAATTATTTTAAGGAATGTAGAAAAATAGGTAAACAACCTTAGGCAATAATTATGAGAGCATCCTTGCATTCAGAGAAAGTATCTATTCACTGGAGATGTCCAAATGTATCCCTAATTCGCAAAAGGAGATCAAAGCATGGCATGAGTAATTACAGACCTGTTATTGATTTCTGTTCCAGGAAAAATTATGGAATCATTGGGAAAAGAAGTAATGCAGGACTATCTAAATAGAATGCAGTCATAGACATTCTTGCCTAGACAGGAATACAGGATCGATCCTACTGCATAGAAATCTGTATGAGACCACTGTATCACCTTTGCAAAACAGCTACAGCATGAGTTGTTAAGGACTGATCATGCCTGATCAATCTCATTGGATACTATGATGAAGTAACAGCTTTTGACACTGTTCCACATAAAAGACTTCTATACAAATTAGAGCAGTGTAGCATTAGAGGCCAATTACTGCTATGGATATAGGGATGGTTAAGTGGGACAAGACAATGACTGGCTATCAATGGACACTACTCTTCTTGGACTACTGGGGGAGTTCTCCATGGTTTGTTGCTGGGCTCATTGCTGTTTTCTATATTTTTAAATGATACTGATGATGACACATCATGCTTAATGTCCAAGTTTGCAGATGATATTACAGTAATCAGGTAATGCAACAAGATCTAGAAAAATTAGCCAGGTGGGTTGAGAAGTTGCAATCCAAGTTCAACAAATGCACGGTACTGCATATAGATACCACTAATCCCATAATAACATACCAAAAGTGTGGTACCAAACTTTTGATGAATTCTTGTCAATGTTATATGAGAATTCTGCCAGCGAAGAGGAGGTGATTATCCTATTGTAGAAAGCAATGGTGGGAACCATCTTGAGAAATGAACAGAGGTCTAGAGGCCTTACTTTAGGAAAGATTCTGCTGGAATTAGTGCAGAGAAGAGCAACATTAGTCAAGCAAAAAAAAAGGATTTTATTACCAGCAAAGGCTTCAATTCTGAAAATTTCAGTATCTGGAGATTGGCATCTGTGAGAATATCCAATTAGGATGTTTAAAGTTTTGAATGGATTGAGTAAGCTCAGTGCTGATGGGATCCTTCTCCTTCCTCAGCCTATAAACATGAGGGAACAGAAATTCTGATTGGGGAAGGATGATTGAAGGAATGATGTGCAGAAATTGCATTCAGCCAGTGGACAGTTGATTGTTGGGACAAACCTCCATCTGGTGTTGTGAAAGTAAGTAGTTTGAATACTTACAGTAACTTAATTGTAACTTAACTTAATTGTTACAGTAACTTAATTGCTAAAAATATATGAATCATTTGCTTTCTGAATTTTAAAATCCCTTACCCTTCCAACTAAGTTTTCAGCACTTCCCACGACTTTTTCAAATGAGTGATCACTTTTCGGATGGTTTTGGATTACTTTCCTTCCAATAGAATCTCTGTTACCTGCAATAAGTTTGATGGGTCAGTAATCAGCAATAAGTAATCTTTACACAATTAAGAAAAAATATTTAAAAAATTTATATATATTTATAAAACAAATATAATAATACTTAATGTACTTACTGCTCGTTTTCAAATCCCCCCCCCCCACATCTGAAGGAAGTTCTCAGTATAGTTTTTTTTGGAGTTAAATTTAATTATTTATACTGCACCTTTAGCAATTTATTTTTGAAGTTATAATAATATTTATTATATTACCAGAGTAACTTGGCAAAGAAATTTAAAAAAAAAAAAAAAAAAAAAAAGTAAGGATTTTAATACTTGTACAAAGAGCAGCCTTTTATTTTAAAAGAAAAAAAAAAGGAATGGATATTCTTGTTCTTGGGAATTTTAGTTACATTGACTACTCTGGTCACAGTGCAGCAGTTCCTATAGTTCATATTTTTGCCAATCATGCCCACAGAAGAATGCATTCATGATCAGATCTGTATGTTATACAAGCTGAAAATCCTAGAATAACTAATGGGGAAAGCATCTCTCTCTCTCTCTCTCTCGCGCGCGCCTCCGTAGCCAGGTGGGCAGCACAGCAGTGCATAGCACACGCTTCTTGATTAGACTGGGGTTCAAGCCTGTGATCCTTCCCCCAAATATGGAGGATGTGGAAAGGTCAGGGAATGACCACTGCATATCCCCGGAGAATATGGCCTTAGTTGCTAATGCTCCAAAAAAAAAAAAAAAAACTAACAAACTCTCTCTTGCTCAAAACTGATAGACTACAGCCTAAAATTTTACTAATTCCTCCAGTTTCCAAAGAAATGCAGACCTCTTCGGTAAGTGACAAGTGACAAAACAATCATGCAGTCATGAAAGGCAAATGAGATGCAAATTAGAATTCTGATTCAATCTGTGAACACAACTTGGCCATATTCAAAATGTCCAAAATTCTGCCAATGAAGAATTACCAATGTCTACTATTTCACCATATGTCTAATTCACTCCACTATCATTAGAATGAAAAATCAAGATGGTGTGATGAAGTTGTGTGTGCGATGATTTGTAATGTATACAGCCAGTAGCAATAAATTACGTTAATATGGAAATTTATACTTGAAGTGTGAGTGTAAAATGTCATGCTGTACTTTTCATAGCATGTTACTGTAGCTGTTACAGCAAAACAGGAAAGGTTTTTATTGCATAATCTTGCAATGATGTATGCATCCTTAAATTGCTTTTAATTGTAGAAAGTTTTTATCTTTTGTTTTTGCCACTAACGCACTGGCATTGGAAGCATACATGAGCTAATGATGACAGCCGAACTGGAATCAGGGGGAGGTGG
The DNA here is from genome assembly GCF_048544385.1 of Mastigoproctus giganteus. NCBI lineage: Eukaryota > Metazoa > Arthropoda > Arachnida > Uropygi > Thelyphonidae > Mastigoproctus > Mastigoproctus giganteus. The sequence continues at coordinate 213,107,394 of NC_143576.1, read as the reverse complement.
TTTACTGGATTTGGTTCTCAGTGTCGAAGGAGAAGAGCAAATTACTACAGTGCCTCTGAAAGAAATTTTTGCATTTTCCTTGCCTGGTGTTGCAAATTCTAGTGCACAAAGGTCAGAATTTCATCCCATTACATGTTTCCAGGCATGATAATAAGAATGTACATCGGAAGTTTGGATCTTCATATTTTGAAGACCAGAAAGCAACAAATTCTAATTCCAAGACGACACCAAGTTGTATTACTAGTTATTCTCAAATGACAAAGGTAACTGAATTACTAACATAATTTTCCATTAAAGATGTATACTGGTCGGCAAAAGAATAAATAGCACAATCTCATCCCTGTCTCCAATCCGGTTAACAGTTGTTAGTTATTTTCTATTGATTTGTTTGTGGTTTTAAGGTGTCATTTTTTATTTATGCTCAGTCAGATTGAACTTGTCGATAACATTTATCAAGCAAAACAGAGACTAGGCACCTTGGGGAGATCTGATTGAGGTGTTTAAGGCCTTATTGGATTAAGTACACTAAATGTTAATGGACGGTATTTTTCCTCTTGCTGAGACTACACACATGAACCGGCATGATTTCAAACTGAGGAAAGATGGTTGCAGGAGAGATGTATGGAAGTTTTCCTTCAACCAGTTGTTGAAAAAGGCTTCCATCTATTGATTAATGAGCACCAATATAGATTCTGTCAGTGTCAATTCACTGGTGTTATCTCATCTTATTAGTATAAAAAAGCTAAAAGTGAGTAACCTTTCTCAGTATTTCCAAAAATCATCCCCAATCACTCATACTTTTCTTGTCACCAAGACTACAAAATTCTACTTTGAACTTTACTAAACTCTCCACTTCACCTGTCAGTAAGCCATTTCAATGAGCCACAACATTCTATGTGAAGATTAACTTCATGATTCAGCTTTATATACTCCATAATATTTTATATTCATGTCCTCTGGTTGTTGTCTCTCCTACCAGTGAGAATACACTTCTCTTGCTTATTTTACTGATCTGCTTAAGGATCTTAAAACAAAGATTTAAGATCCTGAAGATACTTTATGATTCGGTTGTGTGGAGAACAAAAGTCTTGTAATCACACATTTATCACTTGTAATCACACATTTATCATATATAAAACTGTTATTCATGATTAATACTTAAATCTGTTAAGAATGAAGCTCTCAGTACTTTCCTATCTAATCCTAATTAATAGATTCAGTATGATTTTTTGAGTTCAGCTGTGGGGCAATAGTCTAAGTAACTTGGATGCAAATTGAATTGGAGGACAAGTCATCCAAGTGAACTATCTCGTTATGATTCCGGTTTCAATTGCAGATTACAGCATCCTTGTTCTTCTATAAACATGTAGCTATTTTAATCTGACATTGTTCTTATTTCAGTATCAGTTTCAATTCTAGAGTCCAACATTCTGTTTCTTACTATTCCTGTGTAATCATACATTTATCCGAGTGGTCAGGAGCAGGAGTGCAGTGGCATACACTCTTTGAGTAGAAGCCCCTGAACCAACTCACTTCTGCTATCTTTGAACCAACTATGTACAAACTGCAAATCTGCTCTATCATGGAATATTGTTCCCACATCTATGGTGATACCAACAAAGCATCTCTTAAACTCCTAACAATCCTCACTTACAAACTCACTCTATTCTCTCTATCATACAGATATTCAGTTTCTGCTATGTGACTTTTCTAAAGATATATCCATGGGCACATTTCTGAATTTACATTTCAAATTCCACCTCTTTCTTCTGAACCAATCTGAACATGCCTGCACTAATTAAGATCGAAACCCAGCAAACTATTTTTTACATTTACTTATCTCTATGACCGCTGTTTTTTTGGATCAGCCATTCCTTCATTATTTATGAAAATTAAAACTGACATATCAAATTCAACAAATAGTCCTGATTTCTCAACTTTCAACCTATGTAAGTACTAGGGTACTATATATATATATTTTTTTCTATAAAAAATGTTATTACACCACAGAAATTAATCATCTATTACATTCAGTTTATAGAATACTATATCAGGAAAGTTCCTATTACCCAGTATGTTCAATTCACCAAACCAATTGCTTAGCAGGCTGTGTTTTCATATTCACTGTGGAATTTTAGCATCAAACTCATTAGCATGGTATTAGCATTAGTTGAGGCATATGATGCAAGAAAGAAAGTTTATACAGCTTCAGAGAAAAAAAAAAACATTCCCATTTCGCCCATCCAGTCACTTCAAATGTTTGTCTACTTCAGCCTTAAATTTATTTAAGCTATCAACTTCTACAACAACAGATGGAAGTCTGTTCCAGTAAATTACCCGCTGGCTAAAGGCAAACTTCCACACATCTATTCTACAGCTGTCTTTCCTCAATTTGAATCTATGCTCCCTCAGGTTCTTAGTCTGAGCAAGCAAAAGTATTCCATCAGCACTGAGCTTGCACAAACCATTCAAAGCCTTATACACCTCAATCAGATCACCTCACAGGTGCCTAGTCTCCAGATGCTGCAACTTTCAGAACTTAAGTCTTTGTTCATAAGTACATCCCCTTTGTTCTTCTCACCAATCTTGTTGCCCTTCTTTGTACTCGTTCTAGCAACTGTACATCCTTCTTAAAAACAAGGCCTCCAGACCTGTATGTAGTACTCAAGGTGCAGCCTGATCATTGCCTTATACAAAGGGATAATTACCTCCTTGTCTCTGCTGGAAAAATTCCTATATATCATTGACAAGACACCATGAGCTACTCTTGCAGATTGTCTGCACTGCTCAGAAAACTTCATATCTGACTGCACAATTACCCCAGGTCCTTTACATTTTCTACCACTGTCAGTGTAGCACCACACAGTTGGTAAATTTCTCTTGGGTTACTGCTACCGTCTTCCATTCATATACAGTACTTTGCATTTGTCAATGTCAAACTTCAGTTGCCACGTCTCAGCCCATCTGCATAACTTTTATAGGTGCTGTTGCAGTAGAATACTGTCTTTAGTGTCATTAACGATCCTGACAATCTTTGTATCATCTGCAAATTTGGACATTAAGTCTGATGTACCTTCATCGATATCATTAATAAATATCGCAAAACAACAATAGGCCCAGCACCAAACCATGGGGGACTCCACTCATAACATTAGTCCAAGTAGAGCAGTGTCCATTTATTAGTACTCTCTGCCGTCTTCCATTCAACCATCCCTTTACACATTGCAGCAACTTGCACTTAATGCCATAACGCTCCAATTTGTACAGCACTATTCTTGTGCAACAGTATCAAAAGCTTTCCTGAAATCCAAGTATATGAGATCAAAATTATTCTTTGCATCCAGTTCCTTTATGATCACATCGTAGTATCCAATCAAATTGGTTAGAGAAGACTTCCCCTTAACAAACCCATGCTGTATCTGAACTATTACTGCAGTCTTGTCCTAGGTGATCCTGCATCACTTCTTTAACCAGTGACTCCATTATTTCCCCCAGAACAGAAGTTAAACTACAGGTCTATAATTATTTGTGTAACACTTTGAACCCCTTTTGTGAATTGGGGATACATTTGCACATCTCCAGTCCATGGGGGACCTCCCCTGAATCTAAGGAAGCTGTCATAATTATGGCTAAGGGTTTGCTAACTTCCCTCCCTGCCGCCCGCAATATACCAGGATAGAATTCAATATAACTGTATAGAATTGTTGAAATTAAACATAAAAAAGGCATTTGGGATGCCTTTTTTTATATTTAACTTCAGCAACTTCTCCTTCACTTTGCTCTCAGTTATTACAAAATCACTTAGCTCCCTGTTAGAGTTTGATAAACTTCTGGCATTCCCCTCCTTGAATAACTCCTCATGTGTGAATGTAGATGCAAAATACTCATTCAGTTTATCAGCAACTTGAGCAGGATCATCAACAGTTGAATCATCTATGTTAAGTGGACCAATCTGATTTATCCCTTTCCTTCTAGAGTTTGCATAAGTAAAAAACTCTTTGTTGTATTTCTTTGCATCCATTACCAAAGAATTGTCATAATCTGCCTTTGCCTGCCTAACCTCCTTTGTGACTTGAATACAGACTAGCTTATATCTGCCTTAGGCTTTTGTGTCACCTGATAATTTATATGCATTTTTCTTCTCTTCCACAAGCATCATTAATTCATCTGACATCCATTTAGGCCTGAACCTTAAACAGTATTTCTTAGTTGCTATGAAAAGCCTAGTAGCCTCCAAGAAGTTCCTGAAGACTTCCCATTTAGAATTCACTATTGATAACATCATCAGTTGATCATACTGTAAAGAATATAAAAACTGTCTGAGACAACTCTAGCCACCTTTATGAAAGCAAAAACCCTTCCCTTTACCCTTGATGGTAGTTACATTTTTAAGTAAATCTCACATCAGTACACTGTGATCACTGTCACCTAGTGGTTCCTTTATCTGCAAATTCTTAATGCATGAATAATAACTGCAGATAATCAGATAAAGAGTATGATTCCCTCTGGTTGCAACTTGAACATGTTGCTGTAGAAAACAATCCTCCAAGAAATCCACAAAAGTCTTACTAGCATGTGAATGACCAACCCACAAGTTCCAGTCAATATCTGGAAAGTTAAAATCATCCATTACAAGACATTCTGATTTACAGCCCACTCTATTTCTCTGCACAATTGTTCATTGTACTCATCAGAGTAATTAGGCCTATAACACACTCCCACTGTCATTTTCCTTTTCACAGTGTTTATGTCACACAAAACAGACTCAACATTGCACCTCCACCCATGTCAAATGGATGCACTTCCTTAGATTTTATGTGTTTCTTAACTAACAGTATAACCCCTCCTCCCTTCCTACCCTGTCTATCCATTCGTACAAATTGTACTTACCAAATTCCAATTCTGTGCTGCTTATATCTGTGTGATACCATGTCTCTGATATCCCAACAATATCTGCCTTTGATGCCTTGATTAGCACTTCAAATTCATTAAATTTATTTACTATACTTCTAGCATTGGTGTACATGCAAGTATACATGCACCTGTTCTTACTCTTAGTTACCCTAACACAGCCCATGTATTTACTTGTTCCATGATGACTCCCAGTAGCTATTGAAATCCCCAGCAACTTTCTCTCTAGGCTGCTGCTCAATATAATGGAAGAATCACTTTCACCTCTGCATGCGGCTACTGTTAATCTTTCAGTTTGTGAACCCCCCAAGCTAACGGTTTTCCGACCCACCTAACACTGCCTCGATAGCATCAGTAAATATTCTTGCACCTTTCTATTTAAGTGTATCCCATCCCTGTAGAAGCAGTCTCTCCTGTCAGCAAGCACAGGCCACGCTGAAAAAAATTCTACTCTGTGAACCTTGCACAATCTCTCCAGGGCCAAATTGATTGACAAGGCGCTCATCATATACTCCCTACTATCATGTCTGGGCAGAATTGAAGACACTTTCAAATTTAACCCTAATGCATGACTTTTTTTTCAGCATTGACCTGTACTTGTTAAGTAAATCTGCAGATCTCTTACTCTTAAGGTCATTATTACTAAAGCGTACAACAATATCACCTCTTGTGCCCTTAAAAGATGATATCTGCCCTACAACATCATCAACTTTTGCCCCTGGCAGACATACCATAGTCCTGTTCCACCTATCCTTTTTGCACAATATATTCCCTGTCTTCCTGACAATAGTCACCAACAACAAGCCTGAAAAACAAGATGCATGGTATTTCAGAGACTGCTGGGAGCCATTGCGGCACAAGTAAACACATGGGTTGTATTAGGGTAGCTAAGAATAGAAACAGGTGCAGGTATACTTGCGTGTACACCAATGCTAGGAGTTTAGTAAATAAATTTGATGAATTTGAGGTATTGCTCAAAACATCGAAGGCAGATATTGTTGGGATATCAGAGACGTGGTGTCACACAGATATAAAGGATGCGGAACTGCAATTTGGGGAGTACAACGTCTACAGAAAGGATAGACAGGATAGGAAGGGGGGAGGTGTTATGCTATTAGTTAAGAAACACATAAAAACCAAGGAAGTGAAGCCAGTCGACATCGCTGGACAGTGCAGTGTGGAGTCAGTTTGGTGTGACATAAACATTGGGAGATCAAAATTGAGAGTAGGAGTGTGCTATAGGTCTAATGACTCTGATGAGTATAATAAGGAACTGTACAGGGAAATAGAGTGGGCCAGTAAATCAGAGTGTCTTATAATGGGAGATTTTAATTTCCCAGATATTGACTGGATTTTGGGGGCTGGTTACTCACACACTAGCAGGGCTTTTGTGGATTTATTGGATGATTGTTTTCTACATCAGCATGTTCGGGAGGCAACTAGAGGGAGTAATACTCTTGATTTGATTATCAGCAGTGATTCTTCATGCATTAAGAATCTGCAGATAAATGAACCACTAGGTGGCAGTGATCACAGTGTGCTGAAGTGGGATTTACTCAAAGAGGTAACTACCATTAGGGGTAAAGGGAAGGGTTATTGCTTTCATAAAGGTGGCTACGATGGACTGAGACAGTATTTAAATTCTATACAGTGGGACCAACTGATGATGTTACCAACAGCAAATTCAAAATGGGAAGCATTCAAAGAACTTATCTTGGAAGCTACTAGGCTTTACATACCAACTAAGAAATATTGTTCAAGGTTTAGGCCAAAATGGATGTCAGATGAACTAATGAGGCATATGGCAGAGAAGAAAAATGCATGGGATACATACAAATTAACACATGACACAGAAGCCTATGATAGATACAAGTTGATATGCAACCAAGTTACAAAGGAGGTTAGGCAGGCGAAGGCAGATTACGAGAAATCCTTGGCAAGGGATGCAAAGAAAAACAGCAAAGAGTTCTTTACTTATGTAAACTCTAGAAGGAAGGGGATGAATCAGATTGGTCCACTTGATATTGATGGGTCAAGTGTTGATGATCCTGCTCAGGTAGCTAACAAACTAAATAAATATTTTGCATCGACATTCACACATGAGGAGTTATTCAGCGAGGGGAATGCCAGAGGTGTATTCAACTCTAGCAGTAAGCTACAGAATCTTGAAATAACTGGGAGTAAAGTGGAGGAGAAACTGTTGAAGATAAACACAAGAAAGGCACCCGGGGTGGATGGGATCTATCCAGTTATATTAAAGGAGGCAGCAAAGGAAGTAAGCAAACCCTTAGCCATAATTATGAGAGCTTCCTTGGACTCAGGGGAGGTACCCATAGACTGGAAATGTGCAAATGTGACCCCAATTCACAAAGGAGGATCAAAGGCTGACACAAGTAATTATAGACCTGTGAGCTTAACTTCTGTTCCAGGAAAATTAATGGAGGCACTGGTTAAAGAAGCACTGCAGGATCATTTAGACAAGACTTCAGTTATAGCTCAGACACAGCATGGTTTTGTTAAGGGGAAGTCTTGCCTGACCAACTTGATTGGATACTATGATGCAGTCACAAAAGAATTGGATGCAGGGAATAACTTTGATATTATATACTTGGATCTTAGAAAGGCTTTTGATACTGTTGCACATGGAAGACTGCTACACAAATTGGAGCAGTGTGACATTGGAGGCAAATTGCTGCTATGGATAAAGGGGTGGTTGAGGGGGAGAAGACAGAGAGTGGTAATCAATGGACACTGCTCATCGTGGACTGATGTTATTAGTGGAGTCCCTCAGGGCTCAGTGTTGGGTCCATTATTGTTTTCTGTATTTATAAATGATATTGATGATGGTATATCGGGCTTAATGTCCAAGTTTGCAGACGATACAAAGGTTGGCAGGGTTGTCAAGGACACTACTGACACTATGCTGCTGCAACAGGATCTGGAAAGGTTGAGCAGATGGGCTGAGAGGTGGCAAATGAAGTTTAACATTGACAAATGTAAAGTACTACACATGGGAAACAGCAACCCCAGAGCAACGTATCAACTCTGTGGTACAACACTGACAGTGGTAGAGAATGAAAGGGACTTGGGGGTGGTTGTGCAGGCAGATATGAAGTTCTCTGAGCAGTGCAGACGGGCTGCAAGAGTAGCTCATGGAGTATTGTCAATGATATACAGGAATTTTTCCAGCAGGGATAAGGAGGTGATTATTCCATTGTATAAGGCGATGGTCAGGCCACACCTAGAGTACTGTATACAGGTCTGGAGGCCTCATTTCAAGAAGGATGTAGAGCTGCTGGAACGAGTACAGAGAAGGGCAACAAGATTAGTGAATGGAACAAAGGGGTGCTCTTACGAAGAAAGGCTTAAGTTTTGCAAATTACAGTGTCTGGAGACTAGGCACCAGCGAGGTGATCTGATAGAGGTGTATAAAGCCTTGAATGGTTTAAGCATGCTCAATGCTGATGGGATTCTTCCTCTAGCTCAGAAAAATCACCTGAGAGGGCATAAATTCAAATTGAGGAAAGACAGATGTAGGATAGACGTGCGGAAATTTGCCTTTAGCCAGCGCGTGGTTGGTTGGTGGAACAGACTTCCATCCCTTGTGGTGGAGGTTGATAGCCTAAATAAGTTTAAGGCTCAGCTGGACAGGTATTTTGAACGAACAGAGGGGTGAAGTGGAAGTGGTTTTTTTTTTTTTTTTTTTTTTTGGCTGATGCTGCATAAGCTTGCTTTCTTGCATCAAATGCCTCTAATAATGCTAATGCTAATGCTAACAGTCCTACTTCCTATGGGACCAGCATATTCTGCCTTGGAGACTGTCGCTGTGTTTCCTGATGCACAGGAGCTCTGTGCATCAGTCATCAGCGAGCCCTACCATTGATTTGGGTAGCTGAGAACTTGATAAGCCCTTCCTATTAATTTCTTCAAGGGCATATACCCTACACCTCAAATTCTCATAGATGTCCATCAGATTGCTGAGTTGGTACTTAATTTCTTCACAATCTCTGCACCTAGCACACACACACACACAAAGACATCCTCCTTGGCTAGGTCATGTCCTATTCTAGACAGGTCTGCAAACATTTCACACATTTTATCTGCAGGCTGAAAAATGCTAGAAAGAAGGATATAAAAAAATTAAACTCAAAGTCAACCACAAAGCCAAAGTGCAGTACAACGATATCTTAAATAATTTTGAATGCCCAGTTCACAAATTAATACATTTTTGACATTTATTCCCGTTTCATTTTTTAAATTTAATATAAAATAAATTTTATTAAATGGTTATTTAATAAATTAAACTAAATCCTTTAAAATATATTGCAACATGTATATTAAATTTCTGCAGTAGGTATTTAAAATTATTAAAAAGAATCTGTATACCACACTGGTTTTTTTTGGTTAACTGAGTTTATTTTCTTTCTCTCTTTATTATTCATTTTAGTATTTCTTTAGCCTGATAATAAAAACCAGGGAAATGTAGCACTAAGAAATTGGTATGGTGATAACATGAATGCATTTAAATGCAGGAAAACAATATTTAGTATTCAATATACTGAAGTATATTGAATACTAATATCTCCGAAGCTGTTTACTGCTGCCCTTGAGGAAGCTTTCAGAAGATTAGACTGGTCGCAGAAAGGAGTCAATGTGAACGGAGAGTACTTAAACCATTTACGATTTGCAGATGACATTGTGGTCATAAGCCACGATCCCAAAGAATTAGAGGAAAATCTTAATCAGTTATGCACAGTTAGTAAGGATTTTGGACTAAAGATGAATATGACTAAAACAAAAGTAATGATGAACAAGTATGCCACGGAAAGGGAAATAATGATTGAAGGAGCAGTAATTGAAAAGGTGGAGTCATATACTTATCTGGGACAAGTTATTAGCTGTAATAATGATAAATGGCTGGAAGTCGAGAGAAGAATAAATTTTGGATGGATAGCATTCAGGAAATATAGTCACATACTGAAGAGCAATATCCCAGTTTGTCTGAAACGTAAAATAATGAATCAATATATACTCCCCACCATGACTTATGGAAGTGAAACTTGGGCACTCACCAAAAGAATGGAAGAGAAGCTGAGAACTACACAGCAAAGAATGGAACGAATTATATTGGGAATCAGACTGTTAGATAAGAAGAGAAACACATGGATTAGGCAGCAAACTCAAGTAAAGGACATTCTTATCAAAACTAAAGTGGTCTTGGGCAGGACACATAGCTCGAAGACATGATGACAGATGGACTAAGAAAATAACAGAATGGTACCCAAGAGGAGCTAGAAGAAAACCTGGAAGACAAAGGCAGAGATGGATAGATGAAATTCATGAGTTTTTGGGTAGTAAATGGATGGCCAGTGCTCAAAACAGAAGGAACTGGAAAGTTGCTGGAGAGGCCTTCATCCTGCAGTGGATTGAAAATGGCTGATGATGATACTGAAGTATTCAACATACTGAAGTAATCTAGAAGCCTGAGAGAGAGGATTTGGGGACACTGCCCCATATATGTGAACAATATTCCATGGTAGGGTGGATTTGCAGTTTGTAGAGAGTGAACAGTTGTTTGGAAGGAAAGTAACACCAAAAGCCCAATATTTTAGATGCAAAGGAAGCAATATTTGTAATGTGCTTATGCCAACAGATATTAGAAGTCAGGGTAATCCCCAATAGAAATATGATTCTCAAACTGGAAGGTAGAATGCAATGTTATATCATCAGCTAAACTATGGATAGGATTTTCTGGTCAATGGAAGAAGGTCAATAATATACAAGAGGAAAAGAGTGGGAGAAAGAACTGAACCTTGAGGAACACCAGCATTAGTGGAGAAGTTAGAAGACAGAGAGCCATCTATCATCACCCACAGTGAGCAGTCAGAGAGAAAAGTAGATACCCAATTGCAAAAAACAGATGTCAAACAATAAGATGGAAACTTATTTAAAGGACCTTTATGCCAAACATGATCAAAAGCCTCTGATATGTCAAGATAAACTTCTTGAGTTTCATCAAACTTTTCCATTGAATTTGTCCACGGTTAGATACATAAGCCAGAATATCACCAGTGGATTGACACTGATGGAATTCATACAGGCAAGAACTGATCAGATGGAAGGTTTCTTCCATCTGATCAGTTCTTGCTCGTACAGATAATTGATTTCTCCATTACTTTAGAAAGAGTAGAAGTAAGAGCAATGGGATGATAATTGGATTGAAGAGATTTGTCACCCGTTTTAGGAACTGACTAGACATGAGCAAATTTTGAGGCAGAGAGGAAAACACCTTTGGAAAAAGAAAGTGAAAAAAGTGACAGTGAAAAGATGTGGTTTATTCAAGATCATCAATACACAAGTTAGAAGAAAAGTAAGATGCTAGCAGGTCAGCCTTATATTTGGCTGAAATGGCAATAGAACTATCCAGTTTTGACAGAGGTGGGAATAGAGATGGGCAAAAGTTGCAGCCAATAGCTTGGGCAAGAGACTAGAATGCCCAACTACCATTTGGACAAGAAGCAAGTTTATACTCTTAGCCTGTTCAAATGTAGTTTGGACTGATTACTAACTGCTTTACAATTGTTGCAAGCTTTAGTGTAAGCATAAAATGAATCTGGAGATTTGGACAAGAGCCAATTGCGATGTGCAACATTCTTATCTCGAACAGCCTTAGCACATTTATTGGGGAAAAAAATCAAGGTTTAGATAAAGGATGAGATTTCAAGGTGGAGTGTGGAATAAAGGATTTCATCTCTACAAGAATAATTTGACTGACATTATCTGAGCAAATGTTGACATCAGAAGATTTGAAAGAGTAATCCAACCAAAGAAAAGAAATCTCCCAGATCATCCCATTTTTCATTCTTGTAGTGCCAAACAAAATGATTTTTTTTTTTTTTTTTTGGTAGTTGTTGGTGCATCGGCTTCTGTGGCCATATTGCACCTCCCAAGGTTTTTGCAGTACTTTGATCCAAGCCCGAGTCGGAAATCGAACCCGCGACCTTTGGGTTACCGGGCAGGTACTTTATCCACTCGGCTAGCCCGGTCGGCCCAAACAAAATGAGGTTGGAAATGGTCACAAGAGAAAGGCTCCACTGGAGAAGACACCATCATCAAGTTGTGATCTATGGTGCCTAAAGGACCATTCACCTCAACTGTGTACTTAGATGGGTTGTTTGTGAGAAAAAGATGAAGCATGTTGGCTGTATGGTTAGGACTTTCAGGTATTCTCATAGGTAAATGAACAATCTCTGCAAGGTCATAGTAAAATGCAAAAGCCTCAGCATTTTGATTAGCTCAACCCATGTGACTAGAAAATGGAAGTCACTTGGAGTTGTGAACATTAAAATCACCAAAGAAAATTACCTCGCTGTTAGGAAAGTTGGACTGGAGAAAGTCAAGTTTCAAAGAGTTTCAAGAGTCTAAGAGTTCTAGGTGATTAGAGTGGAATTAGGAGAATGATAGAAGCAAGAGATGAATTTGACAGAATGTAGTTGAGAGATTTTGGGCAAGAGAAGATCAAAAAAAGGAGATTCTAAATTACTAATTCTCTGACAGGGAACATCGGAACGGACATATGCACAAGTAGCATCTTTGAAGTGAAAGGAATCATACAGCGAATAATTCAGACAACTGAAATGAGCAGTGGTTGAATAAACTGATAACTGGGATTCTGTTATAAAAAGCACATAGGGTTTGGCAGACTGTAAGTGGAAATGGACATCACTGAGATTAGAACTGAGACAATGAATATTTATGAAATGAACAAGGAAATGTTTGGAAGGTTTAGATCTTTTAGCAGATGTTTTTTCTATTAATTTGACAATTCATGATGTATTCAGATTAATTCACATGGTGTTACTATAATACAAAAATAGGAATATTCACAAAACACACACACACACACACACACACACACACACACACACACACACACACACACACACACACACACACACACACACACACACACACACACACCATGATATATGTCTGCCAGGTGCAAATGTAGGTGATGTTTTGGAGAAGATATCATCTTTTAAGGGCACAAAATGTGATATTGTTGTACACATTGGCACTAATGATATTAAGAGTACAGGTCACTGTTAAAAAAAAGCTGTGAATTAGGGTTGAATTTGAAAGTGTCTGCAATTCTGCCCAGACACGATAGGAGGGAGAATGTGATGAGAGCTTTGTCAATCAATTTGGCCCTGGAGAGTTTGTGCAAGGCTCAAGGGGTAGAATTTTTCTCAGCCTGGTCTGTGCTTGTTAACAGGAGAGACTGCTTCTACAGGGAAGGTATACACTTAAATAGAAAGGGTGCAAGAATTTTTGCTGATGCTGTCGAGGCAGTGTTAGGTGGGTCGGAAAACTGCTAGTTGGGGGGAATACAAGGACTAATAGATTAACAGTAGCCACTGGCAGAGATGAAAGAGATTCTTGCACTGCTTTTATTGGAATGAGTAGCAGCCTGGAAAACAAGATGCAGGGGATTTCAGAGACTGCTGGGAGTCATTGTAGTACAAGGAAACTGCATGGGTTGTGTTAGGGTAGCTAAGAATAGGAACAGGTGCATGTATACTTGCATGTACACTAATGCCAGGAGTGTGGGAAATAAATTTGGTGAATTTGAGGTGTTGGTCAAAACATCAAAGGCAGATATTGTTGGGATATCAGAGATGTGGAGTCCCACAGATATAAGGAATGCAGAACTGGAATTTGGGGAGTACAATGTGTACAGGAAATATAGACAGGATAGGAAGGGAGAAGGGGTTTGCTATTAGTTAAAAAAACACATAAAATCCAAGGAAGTGCAGCCAGTCGACATTGCTGGACAGTGCAGTGTCGAGCCAGATTGGTGTGACATAAGCACTGGGAAATCAAAATTGAGTGTAGGAGTGTGTTATAGGCCTAATGACTCTGATGAGTATAATAAAAAAACTGTACAGAGAAATAGAGTGGGCCAGTAAATCAGAGAGAGTCTTATAATGGGGGATTTTAATTTCCCAGATATTGACTGGAATTTGTGGGTTGTTCACTCACATACTAGCAAGGCTTTTGTGGATTTATTGGACGAGATTGTTTTCTACATCAGCATGTTTGGGAGGCAACTAAAGGGAGTAATACTCTTGATCTGATTATCAGTACTGATTCTTCATGCATTAAGAATCTGCAGATAAAGGAACCACTAGGTGGCAGTAATCACAGCATGCTGAAGTGGGATTTACTCAAAGAGATAACTACCATCAGGAGTAAGGGGAAAAGTTTTTGCTTTACTAAAGGTGACTATGATGGTCTGAGACAGTATTTAAATTCTATATGGTGGGACCAACTGATGATGTTACCAACAGCAAATTCAAAATGGGAAGAATTCAAAGAAATAATCTTGGAAGCTACTAGGCTTTTCATACTAACTAAGAATTATTGTTCAAGGTTTAGGCCTAAATGGATGTCAGATGAACTAATGAGACATGTAGCAGAGAAGAAAAATGCATGGGATACATATAAATTAATGGATTACATGGAAGCCTACGATAGATATAAGCTGGTCTGTAACCAAGTGACAAAGGAGGTTAGGCAGCCAAAGGCAGATTATGAAAAATCTTTGGCAAAGGATGCAAAGAAAAACAGTATGTAAACTTTAGAAGGAAGGGGATGAATCAGATTGGTCCACTTGATATCGATGGTTCAACTGTTGATGATCCTGCTCAGGTGGCTAACAAACTAAATGAGTATTTTGCATCTACATTCACACATGAGGAGTGATTCAGGGAAGGAAATGCCAAAGGCGAACTAAACTCTGGCAGTGAGCTAGATGATTTTGTAATAACTGGGAGGAAAGTGGAGGAGAAATTGTTGAAGATAAACATAAGAAAGGCACCTGGGGTGGATAGAATCTATCCAGTTATATTAAAGGAGGCAGAAAAGGAAGTACGCAAACCGCTAGTCATAATGATGAGAGCTTCCTTGGACTGAGGGGAGCTACCCATGGACTGGAGTCTGCAGATGTGACCCCAATTCACAAAGGAGGATCAAAGGGCAACACAAGTAATTACAGACCTGTTAGTTTAACTTCTGTTCCAAGGAAATTAATGGAGGCACTGGTTAAAGAAGCACTGCAGGATCACCTAAACAAGACTTCAGTTATAGCTCGGACACAAGCATGGGTTTGTTAAGGGGAAGTCTTGTCTGACCAATTTGATTGGATACTATGATGTGGTCACAAAGGAACTGGATGCAGGGAATAACTTTTATATCATATATGTGGATCTTAGAAAGGCTTTTGATACTGTTGCACATGGAAGACTGCTGCGCAAATTGGAGCAGTGTGGCAGTGGAGGCAAATTGCTGCTATGGATAAAGGGATGGTTGAGCGGGAGAAGACAGAGTAGTAATCAATGGACACTGCCTGCTCTTCGTGGACTAATGTTATTAGTGGAGTCCCTCAGGGTTCAATGTTGGGTCCATTGTTGTTTTCTGTATTTATAAATGATATTGATGATGGTATATCGGGCTTAATGTGAAAGTTTGCAGACGATATGAAGGTTGGCAGGTTTGTTAATGACACTAATGACAGTAGGAAAGTTAAGCAGATAGGCTGAGAATTGGCAAATGAAGTTTAACATTGACAAATGTAAAGTACTACATATGGTAAGCAGTAACCCCAGAATAACATATCAACTCTGTGGTACTACACTGACAGTGGTAGAGAATGAAAAGGAATTTTTCTAGCAGGGATAAGGAGGTGATTATTCCCTTGTATAAGGCAATGGTCAAGCCTCACCTTGAGTACTGCATACAGGTCTGGAGGCCTCATTTTAAGAAGGATGTAGAGTTGTTGGAATGAGTACAGAGAAGGGCAACAAGATTAGTGAATGGAACAAAAGGTTGCTCTTACAAAGAAAGAGCAACCTAAAGTTTTGCAGATTACAATGTTTGGAGACTAGACACCTGCGAGGTGATCTGATTGAGGTTTATAAAGTCTCGAATGGTTTGAGCATTCTCAATGCTGATGGGATTATTCCTCTTGCTCAGAATAATCACCAGAGTATAAATTCAAATTGAGGAAAGACAGTTGTGGGATAGATGTGTAGAAGTTTGCCTTTAGCCAGAGGGTAGTTGACTGGTGGAACAGACTTCCATCTTTTGTTGTGGAAGTTGATAGCCTAAATAAATTTAAGGCTGAGCTGGACAGGTATTTGGAACAAATGGAGGTATGCAGTCGGCAATTTTTTTTTTTTTTTTTTTTTTTCCTGTGGCTGATGCTACAAAGCTTGCTTTCTTGCATCATGTGCCTCTATTAATGCTAATCTCTTCAACATAGTAATTCCCTATTTTGAAATTCTATGTTTATGTTTACAGTAATATGCTTAAACCTGCTGCAGCTTTGAGAGGCATTCTGCTTTTATTCAGTAAGGATTTGTTGAATTTTAATAGAGAAATTGTGCCAAAAAATTACCTAACACAAGTTATTCCTGAGTAAAATAGTAGTAACTGGTTTATTCTGGAGTAAATGGTTTTTCACATGTACAACAGCAGAAGACAAATAAAGAGAGAATCAAAATTATCCCCATACAACTAATGATAGATAAAAGGAAATATTGTCACATATCAGTGGTGACATTACAAGAATTTTTTTTTTTTTTAAACTTTGAAATCAAGTCCCTAATAATAAGCTGCATGTTAAATCAAATTTTCAACAAAAATCAAAAGTTATAATTTAGTTCAAAATTTTTTATTATACATATTTAAATAAATTTTTACATTTATATCTTACTATTTTATGGAAATAGCAATTAGAGGAAAGAAAAGAAAAAAAAAATACAACAATACCATGGTAGGAGGCTCTATGGGCAGGGATGAAGTTTGGGCCATCTTGCATAATTCGAGTCTGGTATCCAATGTCCCCATCAGGAGTAAGACCAGCTACAGCCATGGCAGGAACTTGGGCAAACCTGAGGGATGCAGCAATGCGACTCATAATATTCGATTCACTGCTATCAAGGGAATCAGGCAACTGCTGCTCCTGGGAACCTCCTCTGACTAAGATAGGCTGCTCGTGACTGTCCTGCTTGGTCAAACAAGGCAGGCGGAAGGAACCTACCCCACCGCGACTGATGAACTTTCGAGGTGGAGGGGTGGGAGGTTTCAGTCCATTCTGGTCATCTGAATCATCCAGTGATAAACTGATAGTGAAATATGATCAAAGGGAGGTAGGCATATTAGTAAGTTATGGACATATTAAAAACACAAGATAGTAGAGATGAAAGGAAGGATAAAGTTCATGTTAAAAATTTCATGCATAAAAACTTTGGACTTTTATATGTAACTCCATAACATTAGATGTTATAAAAACAAAAAAAAAAAAAAAAAAAAAAAAGACAGACAGATTTAGTGATTACTAAACAGCGTTTCTGCCAGATTTAAAACTATCCCCTTCATGCAATGAATTCATGGCTCAGAGATGTGCTCTTTGAAAATTATTTTATATTAACTTAAAAAAGAAATTGTACACATAATAACCACAATTAAAATATGGAAAAATGCATGTTATTGCAAAAATATATTTTAATTTCTATTAAAATATATTGAATAAAATTTCACAATAGAAGTTACCTCAATTATGAAACAGAATACAATATTTTGATTTACTAACTTTTTTTTTCCAACTTCAGAAACACCACTTTTTGAAAGTAAAATGAAATAGAATGAGATACAGTACAACTCTCATTATAATGCTGCTGCTTACAGTGCCTCCTACTTTTAATACTCTTTTTCTGGCCTAATGATCAATCCTATGAAATCTCATTCATTTTTAATGATCTATAGTGACTGTAAAAGCATTATAATGAAAATTTACGTACTTTCAAAATTTATGTATTTAACACAACTGTATGTACATATATGCAGGATTTATACCAAAATCTGTGTAGTGATTTTATATTTCTGTATTTCTTAAAGTAATGATTTTTTTTTTTCTTTTTATAGATTAACCCTTCAGTCGCTGCATGGTTGACAATTCATGCTGCATTGTGGTTCATTGTTGATTCCAACAGTTATTTTATTTTGACCTTGTTACGATTTCAGGCCGCCGTAGCCTAGTGGTCAGGTGCACAAGTACATGTGCCTTGATTGACCGGGGTTCAAGCCTGTGACTGCTGAATACAGTGTTGTTTCTTGTATTCTGTCTATCTTGTGAACTCCTCTGACCCGTTTGGTCGTCCTGGAGTATAAACAGAAAAAAAAAAAAAATTTTTTTTTTCACTTAGATTTTAAAGTATAGTGTCCTCCTTTGCTCTCATTTTATTTGTGTAAGTAGATTTTGCCATGTTGTTTTCTGAAAGAATTAGAGTAGATGATTTTAGTGCCAAGAGTGAAGCACAACTGTTACAGTGGATAAATGAGGGTATGTATATACACAGTACAGTAAATATTCTGTATATTTACTGTAATAAAATATTATTATTTCTCAAAAGAAATATTTCTTCAAAATATATAGTACACATATCATGGAAACCAATATCTTTACTCTGTGTTCAACATATATGAAATACTAATAAGTATTCTATTAGTATTGAACATCAGATTATTCCATGATGAATCTTCTATAAACAATAATCTATTGATTGTTAGAATAATCATAACTGAATCAAATATTTATTGTATCAGTTATGATTATATATATATATATATATATATATGATTATACATTGATGCTTGATACAAATATTCCATCAATCTTTGAACATTACAGAGATTATTCATGGCTGTCCTTTTCTTCCAGAAACTTAAAACCAGTTTATGATGTCTCTGAATAGATCAATAAGAACACCTATTATGAAATTACAAAGGGACAAAAAAAATTCACAGGCTTAAAAATGAATTTTAAACTGGAGGATAGTCATCCACATGACTAAAGGTGTCATGAAAGGTCACATGACTACCGAAGGATTAAAAAGGGTAAAATTTTTATAAGAGAGCTAGATAATTCCACAGCATACTTGAATTATAGAAATATATGTTACAAAACAAGTGATCTACTATCACTATTCTAAGATTATACTAATGAGAAAATGGTATGAACATCTCCTTCTCAGTATGTTATATTAGTATGTGGCAAGATTGTGAAAAAAGTGGTATAGTTAGTACAGATCGACCGTCACTAGTCCGGCATTGTTGGGACCTGTGGGGTGCTGGATCACCAGTGGTTAGATTAGCACATACTTTCCCCACAGCTAACCACCTCATCCTACCTTTAAAATACCCTGTAAATCAGTACAAGTTGGTTAATAAAGGAAAAAGAAACATTAAATGAAAAGCAAGTGAAATTTTAATGAACAGGTAAAATAAAGGGTACAGGTACAGTAATTCTGTTGATCTGTTGACTTATGTAAGAAAGTTCACCATGGCCACTTCCAAAGTGAAGAGCTGTAATTTACAACTAAGCAGAGTTAAATATCAGGAAGTGAGGACTGTCAGGATCACCATCTTAATCTTGAAAGGTGACTGAAACATCAGGAACTGGTATTGAAACTGGCACAACATCTTCTTCAGGAACTGATGATGATGATGGTGGCAGCACATCTGGGTGAGCTCCTCTGTTGCACTATTTTTAGCTTTTTTTTTGAACATATCTTTCAGGCTAAGCTGTTCATATATTTTGATCTTTCTTTGATTAGTTTATCTTGCAGCATGTAAACATTCATTATTTTTGTTCAGTTATAAAACTGCACTACTCTAAAGGTTATAATGATTTATGCACCAACATCGATTTATGCTTCAACCTCTTCATCATGATGATGAAGAGGTTGAAGAAATGTACACTGAAATTGAGAGTCTTCTAGATGAGCAGAAAACCCACTACACTATTATTATGGGGGACTTCAATGCTAAGGTTGGAAAAAGGCAAAACAGCACAGAAAGAGGAATAGGAAATTTTGGAATTGGTGAAAGAAATAAAAGAGGTGAAAGACTTGTGGAATTTGCAGAATCTCAAGGACTGTCAGTAATGAACACTTTTTTCAAGAAAAGGGTGAACAGAAAGTGGACATGGAAGAGTCCAAATGGATTAACAACTAATGAAATCGACTTCATCCTCACTAACAGAAGATATATTGTGAATGATGTTACCGTGCTGAATAAGGTAAATGTTGGAAGTGATCACAGAATGGTAAGATGTACACTTGATATAGATGTAGGAAAGGAAAGGAAAAAACTGACTCGAGTAAATAATACAAAGGTCTTTGAAATAACAGAGGAGGAGAAAAAGCAGTATGTACTGGAACTTAAGAACAAGTTTGAGCTTCTGCAGACTGCTCAGGACCAAGATATCGACGAGGAATATTACAACTTTCTGAAAGTGATAAAGCCCAAGAAACCTACAGGGAAACAGAAATCCAAAGAAGAAAAAATTAGTCAAGAAACACTTGTCATGATGAACCAAAGACGACAAATGAAGAGCAAGAAAAACACTGACAGGGAGAAAGTTGAGTATACTGAGTTATGCAAAGCCATTAGAAAGAGACTCAGAGAGGACATAAGAAGATTTAACACAAGAAAAGTAGAACAAGCATTAAGGGAAAACAAAGGATTTAAATCAGCAGCCATGAGCAGTAATACAGAAAGACAAATGATACTGAAACTGAAGAATAGCGATGGTGTACTTATAAACAGCAGAGAAGGCATAATTCAAATAGCAGAAGACTACTATAGAGAATTATACAAGGAGCGAGGGAATGATACCAGCAGTGGGGAAGATGGAT
The DNA here is from genome assembly GCF_048544385.1 of Mastigoproctus giganteus. Classification (NCBI taxonomy): domain Eukaryota; kingdom Metazoa; phylum Arthropoda; class Arachnida; order Uropygi; family Thelyphonidae; genus Mastigoproctus; species Mastigoproctus giganteus. Next base: position 213,086,722 of record NC_143576.1, on the reverse strand, counting down.
TGCAAAGTAGCAACACATACGACATACCCGATATTCTTCCTGATGAGGTAGAACATGCATTGAAGAAAATGAAGAATCGGAAAGCCCTGGGGGAAGATGAAGTTACTGTAGAGTTGTTAAAATTGGGAGGAAGAGACATAACACAAAAACTGGCAAGGCTCTTCACAAAGTGCATTAGAAAAGGTGTGATGCCTAAGCAGTGGAATAATGCAATCATAGTTTTGCTGCATAAGAAAGGAGATAAATCAGAAATTGGAAATTATAGACCAATTAGCTTGTTATCCCATATCTACAAGTTGTTCACAAGGGTCATTACTAACAGATTAGAAAGAATACTTGATGAGAATCAACCGAAAGAGCAAGCTGGCTTTAGGACAGGATTCTCAACTATGGATCACCTTCACGTAATATCACAGCTAATGGAGAAAGCAAATGAATATAAAACGCCATTATGCCTGGCATTTGTGGATTATGACAAGGCATTTGACTCCATACAGCATAAGGCGATGTTTCGGGTACTGGAAAGACAAGGCATAGATACTCCATATATTATGATTTTGAAGAAAATATATGAGAGTGCTACATCCTTTATTAGACTAGACAAAGACAGTAGCAAATTTAAAATCGAGAAAGGAGTTCGACAAGGAGACACAATATCTCCGAAGCTGTTTACTGCTGCCCTTGAGGAAGCTTTCAGAAGATTAGACTGGTCGCAGAAAGGAGTCAATGTGAACGGAGAGTACCTAAACCATTTACGATTTGCAGATGACATTGTGGTCATAAGCCACGATCCCAAAGAATTAGAGGAAAATCTTAATCAGTTATGCACAGTTAGTAAGGATTTTGGACTAAAGATGAATATGGCTAAAACAAAAGTAATGATGAACAAGTATGCCACGGAAAGGGAAATAATGATTGAAGGAGCAGTAATTGAAAAGGTGGAGTCATATACTTATCTGGGACAAGTTATTAGCTGTAATAATGATAAATGGCTGGAAGTCAAGAGAAGAATAAATTTTGGATGGATAGCATTCAGGAAATATAGTCACATACTGAAGAGCAATATCCCTGTTTGTCTGAAACGTAAAATAATGAACCAATGTATACTCCCCACCATGACTTATGGAAGTGAAACTTGGGCACTCACCAAAAGAATGGAAGAGAAGCTAAGAACTACACAGCGAAGAATGGAACGAATTATATTGGGAATCAGACTGTTAGATAAGAAGAGAAACACATGGATTAGGCAGCAAACTCAAATAAAGGACATTCTTATCAAAACTAAAGAACTAAAATGGTCTTGGGCAGGACACATAGCTCGAAGACATGATGACAGATGGACTAAGAAAATAACAGAATGGTACCCAAGAGGAGCTAGAAGAAAACCCGGAAGACAAAGGCGGAGATGGATAGATGAAATTCATGAGTTTTTGAGTAGTAAATGGATGGCCAGTGCTCAAAACAGAAGGAACTGGAAAGTTGCTGGAGAGGCCTTCATCCTGCAGTGGATTGAAAATGGCTGATGATGATGACTACTCTAGACCTTTTAGCACTTCACCTGTTAACTGAATTAACCTATCAACAGAGATTCTTTCTACTACATATTCCTCATTTTTATCACTGCTTTCTTCTCCACTATCTTCTTCCTCCAGACTTACAACCATCTGCATGATTTCTGAGTCAGTATAATGATGAACAGTAGCTACAGCATCATCTACATTCATCAACATTTTCTTCATCCCATCTATCCTCAATGCAAGATCCTTGGCAGCAGGATTAGTTAGATCGTGAGTGAAAGAAAGCAGTTCATGTATAATCTGCTTTTCCTTAAACTCTAAATCCTGTAAAGTCATTTGCAGTGTCTTCACCAGGTGCAGACTCAAACATTAAACCTGGCCACAATTTATGCCATCCATTTTTTAGTGTGGATGCCTCTAGAGACTTACAAGCACTGGCAACACAGTAAACCTTATCTCTCACATTAAATTCCTTAAGAAACTCCTGTACTGGTCTGACAGAGTTAACTGCACTCAGTAGGTGCCTCATAAACAGGGAGCGATATTTAGACTTAAGAGAACATAATATGCTATTGTCCAGGGGTTGAATTAATGACATACAATTAGGTAGGAGGTAGATACTGAAAACATTATTTTTTACCAGAAGTTCTGCTTTCAGATGTGTGGAGCACTTGTCTAAAATAAGCATTATCTTACAGTTGTGGTACAAGCCAACAGAGTCACAGTGAGCTCTTGCTTCGGGAACAAAATAGTTTTCAAACCATTCCAATGTAATGTTAGTTGTAATCCATCCCCCTTTGTTGGCATGGTAAATCACTGGAAACTGCATCATACTTTTGAAGGTCCTGGGACGTAAACTTTTGCCGATGACCAGCAACTTACACCTGTGGGTTCCCCACTGCATTAGAGCAGCCCAGCACAGTGACACGATCTTTTGATGCTTTAAAACCTGTTGGTGATTCTGCATCCTCAGTTGTCAGAGCTCTTCTTGGAGTACATCTCCAATACAAGGCAGTCTCATTGGCATTGCAGACCTGCTCAGGACTTAATTTTTCATCAGAAACTAACTTGGAAAACTCGTCAACAAATGCAGCAGCTGCTTCCATGTCTGCTGAACGTTTTTTGCCACACACTGCATGAAACTTTAAGCCATGTCACTGCTTGAAATGCTGAAGCCAACTTTCGCTATAATCACACTCGTAATCTAGTCCTAGTTCTTTATAAAAAATTTTAGCTTGTTTCTTCACCAGATCCCCAGACAGCTCAACATTTTCACTTACGCGGAGCTTAAACCACATAATCAGCACTTTATCCAGTTCTGAACTTTTTCCATCTTTCATTGTTTTCCTTATGCCCATCTGTTTCTTTGATCCACTGTTAGCAAAGAACTGGAGCAATTTTTCTTTCTGTTTCTTTATGTCATACACTGTCAAAGAGCCAATGTTGTATAATTCACACAAGCTTCTCACAGACACACCGCTGTTGAGTTTTTTTCAGAAGTTCAATTTTATCTGTTATGGACAATGTACGGTGTTTGTGCTTTACACCACGAGAAGCACTTCCTTTATGCATTAGAACCATGGCTGTGGCTAAATGTGAGCAGGTTATAATAATAAATGCAGAAAAACAAGTAGGAATGGCTTGCCAGTGTTTATGAGTTTGTGCCAACAGCTGATGTTGCAACCAATGCCACCAAAACAGTAGTGGCAGGTCAGTGTGCCGACCTAGGAAATTTGAAATTACACTTGCAGAAATTATGTCCGAATTAGTGGTGGAACCAAATTATTGGTGGCAGGATTAGTGATGGTTGACCTGTAATAGGAAATGAACAGGAAGAAGGAGGAAAATATTCATCACACTTTGAACTGCTGAAATGATCTAAGGCGAATTATAAAGAAAGACCTCTAGTGCTATCCCAACATAGTACAGCTTTGTCCAAAAAACCTATACCAAATGGTAATGTTACTTATTTAAAAGGAGTCTGCTTGAACTCTTTAGGTAGTTGTAAGATTTTTCAAAACTGATAATATTTAAATTGTTTCACAACATGTGACTATGTGGTGTGAATTTAAGTACTGCACAGTAACTGAGCCATACTTCTTTGAAGATAATTAAAACATGGCATTAATAATGAATGGCAAGAGAAAGGCACACAATCAAAAAATTTTATTTCGCTAGAATTGAAGGATACTAATCTAGTAGATTTGTGATTTCAACAAGGTCTACAAGTAAGAGTGGCGCCTCCGTAGCCAGGTGGGCAGGAGCAGCAGTGCATAGCACATACTTCTTAATTAGACTGGGGTTCGTGCCTGTGACCACCAAATACGGAGGATGTGGAAAGGTCAGGGAATGACCATCGCATATCCCTGGAGCAATATGGCCTTAGTTGCTAATGCTCCTAAAAACCAAATAACAACATAACAACAAGTAAGAGTCACAATCAACATGTTGAGAGAAAAGTTTCCCAAAAGATTAATTCTATGCTAGGGAGACATTAACTGGTCTCAGATTTGATATCACCTAACTTTTTCTTGTGAGATACTTAAAGGAGATGGTATACCACTCAAAACTACAAACACTTAATGAATTCAAAACTACAAATACTTAATGAATTCAAAACTACAAATACTTAATGAATTCAAAACTACAAATACTTAATGAATTCAAAACTACAAATACTTAATGAATTCAAAGGTACTATCAGGGCAGAAATCAATGCTATAACACTTGAAACATTAACTACAGAATGGGAGTCTGGGTGCGAGGTTGGCCTGTGCAGACATTGCTCCTTAAAGCTCTTGAAACAGAGAAGTTTTTCCTGATTTATTTTCTGCTTTATTAGTTTAAATTGTCATATTAACTTATTTTCTAGAGTAGCTTTATATTCCTAGTTACGATACTTAGTTTAAAGTTTAACTTAGACAGAGATTTCGTAGATATTACTTAGTATCGGTAACGGTATCAAATCCACGTGTCACAAATTGAACGAGAGGTCTTTTAACCAAATTTAGTCGATTTATTAACCAATTGTTATATCAAATTATCTTCTATAAGTAGATTATAGACCTAGTCAGGATCCTTAGTTTATTCTAAATTGAGATAGCGAGATTTCGAAGCTAATCAATACTTACGAGTCCGTAGAAATACCGTTCGTGAATTCCCGCCATTTTTACACGATAGCATAAGCTTAGTGTAGTATACTGCATAATATAATATTGTCAATTAATCAGTAAATCTATTAATCTTGATAAACTTTATTGTCAATTAAATTGTATTTTTAACTCTATAAATATATATAACGACTTAATCGTAACAAATAATTAATACATAACCATAGTGGTACACGTGATACGGAAGTTGTATAAAGGGAACACTAGACACCGAAAAAAAAAAAAAAAAAAATATATATATATATAACATAACTGTTTTGGGATATAACTTAAGGATTTAATTTTTGTTTTAAATTTTATTGAATTAAATTGGAATCATGACTCTGACCAGAGCAGCAAAGCAAAAGGCTCAAGCTAATGGGAGTGCTGTGGTTCAGGGGAGAACTGAGGGGGGCAGTTGCCCTCTGAATCACAGTCTATTAAAATGCACTGTTTGCTTGATGTTTGCGGAGCAGTCGGGTACGGGACATGATACTGCCAAGGGGGATGTCTTTGTGTGTGCACGATGTAAGGAGTGCAAGGAAATCAGGCGACAACTCAGCGTTGTTATGGGCCTTTATGAGACCTTGAAGGACAGGGTGGATGCCCTCGAAGGAAATAAATTGAGGGGCCCATCAAGCTCTCAGCTGCCCATATCAACGCCAGAGCTTGCACTTGGTCATCAGGCAACACAGGGGCAGCCCCCTAGGCAGAATGCGCTGGTCCCACAGGAACTAGAAGTTGTTGGTGACTCTATTGTCAGGGAAACGGGGAACATGCTTTGTAAAAAGGATAGGTGGAATAGGACCAGGGTATGTCTGCCAGGGGCAAATGTTGATGACGTTGTAGAGCGGATATCATCTTTTAAGGGCACAAAAGGTGATATAGTTGTACACGTTGGCACTAATGATATTAAGAGTAGGAGACCGGCGGAATTACTTAGCAAATACAGGTCACTGTTGAAAAAAAGCCGTGAATTAGGGTTGAACTTGAAAGTGTCTGCAATTCTGCCCAGACACGATAGGAGGGAGTATATGATGAGAGCCTTGTCGATCAATTCGGCCCTGGAGGGATTGTGCAAGGCTCAAGGGGTAGAATTTTTTTCAGCCTGGACTGTACTTGTTAACAGGAGAGATTGCTTCTACAGGGATGGGATACACTTAAATAGAAAGGGTGCAAGAATTTTTGCTGATGCTGTCGAGGCAGTGTTAGGTGGGTCGGAAAACTGCTAGTTGGGGGGGGATACAAGGACTAATAGATTAACAGTAGCCACTGGCAGAGGTGGAAGTGATTCTTGCACTGCTTCTATTCAAATGAGCAGAAGTCTGAAAAACAAGATGCAGGATATTTCAGAGACTGCTGGTAGTCATTGCGTAACAAGTAAACACATGGGTTGTGTTAGGGTAGTTAAGAATAGAAACAGGTGCATGTATACCTGCGTGTACACCAATGCTAGGAGTTTGGTAAATAAATTTGATGAATTTGAGGTATTGCTCAAAACATCAAAGACAGATATTGTTGGGATATCAGAAAAGTGGTGTCACACAGATATAAGTAATGCGGAACTGGAATTTGGGGAATACAATGTATATAGAAAGGATAGACAGGACAGGAGGGGAGGAGGGGTTATGCTATTAATTAAGAAACACATAAAGTCAAAGGAAGTGAAGCCAGTTGACATCGATGGACAGGGCAGTGTCGAGTCAGTTTGGTGTGACATAAGCATAGGGAAATCAAAATTGAGAGTAGGAGTGTGCTATAGGCCTAATGACTCTGATGAGTATAATAATATATTGTACAGGGAAATAGAGTGGGCCAGTAAATCAGAGAGTCTTATAATGGGGGATTTTAATTTCCCAGATATTGACTGGAATTTGTGGGTTGGTCACTCGCACACTAGCAAGGCTTTTGTGGATTTATTGGATGATTGGTTTCTACATCAGCATGTTCGTGAGGCAACAAGAGGGAGCAATACTCTTGATCTGATTATCAGTAGTGATTCTTCATGCATTAAGAACCTGCAGATAAATGAACCACTAGGTGGCAGTGATCACAGTGTGTTGAAGTGGGATTTACTCAAGGAGGTAACTACCATCAGAGGTAAAGGGAAGAGTTTTTGTTTTCATAAAGGCGACTATGATGGTCTGAGACAGTATTTAAATTCTATACAGTGGGACCAACTGATGATGTAACCAACAGCAAACTCAAAATGGGAAGCATTCAAGGAACTAATCTTGGTGGCTACCAGGCTTTACATACCAACTAAGAAATATTGTTCAAGGTTTAGGCCTAAATGGATGTCAGATGGACTAATGAGACATGTGGCAGAGAAGAAAAATGCATGGGATACATACAAATTAATGGGTGACATGGAAGCCTATGATAGATATAAGTTGGTCTGTAACCAAGTCACAAAGGAGATTAGGCAGGCAAAGGCAGACTACGAAAAATCCTTGGCAAAGGATGCAAAGAAAAACAGAAAGCAGTTCTTTACATACTTGAACTCGAGAAGGAAAGGGATGAATCAGATTGGTCCACTGGATATTGATGGTTCAACAGTTGAGGATCCTGCTCAGGTGGCTAACAATCTAAACGAGTATTTTGCATCTACATTCACGCATGAGGAGTTATTCAGGAAGGAGAATGATGTAGGTAAAGTAAACATTGGCAGTGAGCTGGATGATTTTGTAATAACTGAGAGGAAAGTGGAGGAGAGATTGTTGAGGATAAACATAAAAAAGGCACCTGGGGTGGATGGGATCTATCCAGTTATATTAAAGGAGGCAGCAAAGGAAGTATGCAAACCCCTAGCCATAATTATGAGAGCTTCTTTGGACTCAGGGGAGGTACCCATAGACTGGAGATGTGCAAATGTAACCCCAATTCACAAAGGAGGATCAAAGGCTGACACAAGTAATTATAGACCTGTTAGTTTAACTTCTGTTCCAGTTAAATTAATGGAGGCACTGGTTAAAGAAGCACTGCAGGATCATCTAGACAAGAATTCAGTTATAGCTCAGACGCAGCATGGTTTTGTTAAGGGCAGGTCTTGCCTGACCAATTTGAGTGGATACTATGATGTAGTCACAAAAGAACTGGATGCAGGGAATAACTTTGATATTATATATTTGGATCTTAGAAAGGCTTTTGATACTGTTGCACAAATTGGAGCAGTGTGGCATTGGAGGCAAATTGCTGCTATGGATAAGGGGATGGTTGAGTGGCAGAAGACAGAGAGTGGTAATCAATGGACACTGCTCAACGTGGACTAATGTTATTAGTGGAGTTCCTCAAGGTTCAGTGTTGGGTCCATTGTTGTTTTCGGTGTTTATGAATGATATTGATGATGGGATATCAAGTTTAATGTCTAAGTTTGCAGATGATACAAAGGTTGGCAGGGTCGTTAAGGACACTACTGACGCTATGCTGCTGCAACAGGATCTGGAAAGGTTGAACAGATGGGCTGAGAGGTGGCAAATGAAGTTTAACATTGACAAATGTAAAGTACTACATGTGGGCAACAGTAACCCCAGAGCAATGTATCAACTCTGCGGTACTACACTGACAGTGGTGGAGAATGAAAAGGACCTGGGGGTAATTGTGCAGGCAGATATGAAGTTCTCTGAGCAGTGCAGACGAGCTGCAAGAGTAGCTCATGGTGTCTTGTCAATGATATACAGGAATTTTTCTAGCAGGGATAAGGATGTGATTATTCCCTTGTATAAGGCAATGGTTAGGCCACATCTTGAGTACTGTATACAGGTCTGGAGGCCTCATTTCAAGAAGGATGTAGAGCTGCTGGAACGGGTACAGAGAAGGGCAACAAGATTAGTAAATGGAACAAAGGGTTGCTCTTACGAAGAAAGGCTTAAGTTTTGCAAATTACAGAGTCTGGAGACTAGGCACCGGCGAGGTGATCTGATAGAGGTGTATAAGGCTTTGAATGGTTTGAGCATGCTCAATGCCAATGGGATTCTTCATCTTTCTCAGAATAATCACCTCAGAGGGCATAAATTCAAATTGAGGAAGGACGGATGTCGGATAGATGTGCGGAAATTTGCCTTTGGCCAGCGGGTGGTTGGTTGGTGGAACCGACTTCCATCACTAGTTGTTGAAGTTGATAGCCTAAACAAATTTAAAGCTCAACTGGACAGGTATTTCGAACGAACGGAGGGGTGAAATGGGAGAGGGTTTTTTTTTTTTTTTTTTGGCTGATGCTGAATAAGCTTGCTTTCTTGCATCATATGCCTCTACTAATGCTAATGCTAATGGAAAATACTATTTTAAGAGCATACCAAAGTATGGCAATCAAATATGTTTATTTGACATGAATTATTTCTCATACTTAAAATTTTAATTTATATATTTTAATTAAAATTTATGCAGTTAAGATTAAGTTGTTAGTTTTTAGGAGAATGAGTGACTTAGACCATATTACTCCAATATGTATTATGTCTGTAGAAATATGTTCATGGGTTGATTTGCATGTGTGCAGGCTGAAAACTTAGAATAACTCAAGAGGAAGTTAAGATTAATTTGATATATAAAAATAAAATGCTTTCCATTTTTATTTCAGAAATATAAAATTACTACACTAATTTTGCTCTACAATTTTTTTTTTTAATTAGCACTGCTACTAAGATATATTCTTTATTTTCTTGCTAATTATATGTATAGGAAAATCACTCCCAATTTATTAATATTCAATTACAAACCTCTCAGGAATGCATGGTGTTTTTATTTCCTGCAGCTCATCTAGGAAATTACTGTAATTTATTCCACAACTGATAATTTCACCTCTAACATTTTTATGCATATAATCTCAACTTTGACTAGTAAAGAGTGGCATAATTATATCAAATTATCATAAGAAGAACTTTAAGATGTTTTATAGGATCCATATAACCTGTTTTCAGAAGTCAGAAGTACATATGAGGAAAAAGACTCCATTGGATTCTCTTTTTTTCTTTTCTTTAATTTCAGAGTAATAAGAAAGTCTGAAAACATGTGTAGTTTGTGTATCAATTTTATTTTTGTAAAGGACAATATTAACAAAATTCCAACACAAATATCACATAACTTCATATGGCTTTCACCACTATATGAAAGACAGGGTAACGAAATTGATGGGACAAGAAAACTGGGAGACAATAACAAATTTAAATTGACAGCTAGATATAAATGTAATAGGAAATTAATTAACAGGACTAGTTATCCAAAGAAAAATTCAGCTGTTTTTAATTGGATATTTACTGGGCAAAGCACCAACACAGCTAATTATATAGACCGCTACTTTTTTATATGTTAATGCAATAATATACAAATTTAATGAATATGAAGTTTGTCTTATTTCTGTTTTACTGGCTGTTGCCATATCTGGATATGAATTTAATATGTGGATTTAATCTTTAACTTGATACACAGATAATCTGACTGATTTAATTGATCAATTAAATAAAGCAGCTCATGTGATTTCCTTTTTAAATTTTTGGAGATTTTATCTGAACCCCTTGTTAAAAAAAATTAGCTTCATAAAATAACAGACTGTGTTAGCTGAAATCCTTCTCAAGTAAGCTTCTTTCCCCCCCCCCCCCTCTCTATTCAGCCAGAAACTCGAGTACCAGAGTTCTGGTGTTTAACTGATCTGAAGGACTTATGAGTTTGATCTTGTTTATACCATTTGTTGGTAGTGACTGATATATGCTTGCTTTGCTACAGGTCCATATATATGGGACCAGGGCTTACAATAAAACAGAGATGAGTAGGCTTTTCACAGCTCCATCTGCTTCCTCATTTTGTTGGATTCTATAATTTTAGGGTCAAATGGTTCGGTTTTGCTGGAATACAGCAGGTATAAGCAGATAAAGTTGCAGAAAGCATGATGAACCTTGTGAGTGGTGAGATGAATTAGCTGCAAGCTGTTTTGTTTCAAAATGGGACGAGCAGGATTTATACCATACAGCAATTATTATATTTAGTGAGTAGGTGTATATATTGTATTCTATTGATCACGCAGATTTCTGACATTCAACCTCCTTAATTGAGCAAAAACTTTGTGCAACAGAACAAGTACTATAAATAAATGAAAAAAAAAAAAAAAAAACACAGACACTACTGTGGTTTGGACTACCACAACACCTACAGATATCTGTTTTGTAAACATCAGTATACATAAGAAAGAGTGTGCAGATGTGAATGTGTGAGCTATGTGCAGCTTGCTGTACATTTACTTTGCTAGTGAGTAGTCTTGCCATTGAGTAGGTCATATAATCTGTACAAAGATCATGAAGACTCTACCATATCCATATTTGGATAAGTATTTTCTAAGATGCCAATTCCATTCTGCATTAGCTCCTTCAACCTAATTTCAATAGGTCTGTTTTCATGAGGTTTATCTCTGCAGTTATTCACTTAAGTACAACCAAAAGGTAAGTTACAACAGGATGAAATGGAAGACTCCACTCTTACTGCATTAGCAAGTAGGAGCATCTTTTTCATAAGGGATAACAGAGTTTCGTGTACACTTATGCATAAACTATGGACTAGTTTGTAAAGTGCCTAAGGCTATCAGAGGACATTATATGCACTCTTTCTGCTCAAGTTATATAGTACTGCAGAATAGTCTAGTCAGGATCAGATTATGGTGTGATACAGGTGAAATAAAGTATACTGATTAGTTACCCATGTCATAGAAGATAGTACCCTGTGGATATTCATTTTCTTATGACAATTAGTTTATATATATTTTAAGTGCTTAAGAAAGTTTAGTTTATTATCTACTATCAGCTGCAACCCATGAAAAATTTAAAACTATTATTTTGTTAGTTTCAACTTGTTAGTTGTTTAGCACTACTCAGAGTACAAGGAAGCCATATACTTTTCTGCACAATAATTTGCTTTAGTGTCTATAATCTGAAGTCAAGCCCGGCATTAAGGTTGTGCAAGTGGGCAACTACCAGAGGCACTGCCTAAAATAGGAGCTGCTAGATGTGCTACTGCTATACGATATTTGCCTCAGAGTGTGCAGATGCCAGCACAAATGCTAGCACCATCCCTATCTGAAGTTTTCCTAAACTATACGAATAAAACATCCAGTAGTAAATGGATAAAAACATTCATAGTTTTTTCCCAGTTTTAACTTATGTGGTTCACAGTCTGCTTTTTTTTACAATTTATTTTACAATTTTTTCCATAGCATTCACAAATGTAGCCATGGTAGGTTTTCTATGTCCACTTTCCAAATTATTTTTATATACACATGTGCTTAATTACTAATGAACTTTTATATAGTGTAGTATTATTATAACAGAATTTGTAAAACTGATTATGCAAAATGTATAAATTTTGTAAAACTGATTATGCAAAATGTATAAATTTTCCCAAAATATCACACTGCTTACAATTTCAGCCAGTTGGAAAAGTTTAATTTAATTTGAGGTGCAGATTAAGGGTTTCAAAATAATATTCAAAACTGTCATGTCCTTTTAGATACATTTGCACAGGTTTGGTTGAAAATTAAAGAAAAAAAAATCAGCATACAAACATTACATCATACTGCAAATAGTAAGAGTGAATGCATAAAACATAGCAATGGCAGCAATTACAAAATCATCCCCAAGAAAGAGAGCATTTCCATCCAGCAAGTGAGCAAGTACTAAATTTTGAAATAAACAGTTACTCTCCAAAAAAGTATCCATACAAATAGTTTCATCTACATCACTGTTACTTTAATAGTGTCCTCTGTATCAGCAGGATATATCGCCATCTTTTCCACTCATCTGGAGAGGTCTGGATTTGGTTCTCATTGAAACAGGAGGAAAATCCTATTCAACTGCACAGGACTTTAGAGGACTTCCCTTGTGAACTATTCTTGAATTTTTCCTCAAAATAAACTTTTAAACAACATGAAAATCAACCCATTAACAAGTTCCCATAAACATAATACATCTTGAGCCCTGCAGAAATGTCACATTGCAGTTGCATGGGGAGGAATGCACAGTTTCCTAATCCTGCTATCCCAGCTAACAAGCTGGATATACGAGGGGTGATCATTGAATTCATAGACTGGTGCAAGATTTTATGTTTACCACATGAACTTTCCATAACTGCTGCTGGAGGTGTTCTCCCTGATCACTATTGAACAGACTGTGTGCACATGCCAGTACTTGGCAAGCTAGTGTTGCATGAAGAGTTTTTTTTATGCTGCACGTCACTGACAATCGTTTTGAAGAAAGTATCACGTCAGACATACAGATTGAACAGTGATATGTGATTCGTTATTGTGTTAGACAGGACTTAAATGCATCAGAAACAGTTAAAGAGATGAATGAAGTGTATGGTAGAACAGCCATGTTCATCATTATTATTATTATTAGCTATATGGTGCAAGGAAGCTTGAGGCTTATGCTGCACCAGCCAAAAAAAAAAAAAAAAAAAAATTCCCGAGTTACAGAGAGAGAGAGAGAGAGAGAGAGAGAGAGAGAGAGAGAGAGGGGGGAAATCACCAAGAAAGAGAAGAGTTATGATATCCAGCTCAGGACCCTGGGTGTGCCAAGCCCATATTCACCAGATGTGAGCCCCTGGGGTTATGTTAGGCACTTTGCTAAAATGCACCTTCAGGACCAAAGTCCATATGCTCTAATAATTTTCAATTTAGAATTTGTTCACCCCAAGGTTAATAAGTTAACCAATACATATAAAATAAAGTAATTAATAAATATTAACATAAAATACCATACACAATTTTACATATTCTTTCAATCGGCTGAATGAATTATTTATAATATATTTAAAATTAAATATATTGTACAACCAAATCCATCTAAAACTGAGAAAATTTTTAAACCGACGAAGTGCATCTCATGAACAGAAAAGAACACCACACCATATTCCAGTGTGCCCAAACTTTCTGGTGTGAAGTGGTTTCTCCATCAAGACAATGCCAGGTTCCATATGGCTAATATGTTGTAGGCAGTGATCACTGCCATTGGTGCCAAGGTTCTGCCACATCCCCCCTTATTCACCAAACTTATTCCTGTGTGATTTCTTCCTGTTTCCACTTCTGAAGAAAGCTCTGAAAGGCAAATGTTTTGTGTCACACACAACGATGCTCGCAGAGCCACAATGAAAGCACTTCACAGTCTTTCAAAAATGGCTTGCATTTAATGAAAGACTAGAAGCATTTAATGCATGGATATGATGGTGGCGAAAGTGTGTAAAGTTCAAGGGAGAGTAGTTTGAGAAGGAGAAATCCACAAAAGATCAGATGATGACAATCAAGAAGAGATCTTGTACCAGTCTGTGAATTCAATGCTCACCCCCTTGTACAATTATTACTTCCACAGTGTCTCCTCCCCCTTTGGTTACTATGACACATTCCTATAACCTCCTGGGTAGGCTTTCCACCAACAAATAATAGACTAAGACACATACAGTCTGTCATTCCTCCTTCAGAACAGTGACCAGTTGAATTACTAATGTGGAATATGTTGGTCTGGCTCTCACTTGACATTCAGCTCATCCCATAGGTGTTTTACAGGGTTCAAATAAGGCCTGCACTGACCATTCCAACTTTTGTACATTCAAGGCCATAAACCATTCTCAAACAGCACCAATAATGTGGCATGGGGCATTACCCTGTTGAAACAAACATATGTCTGTATGCATCAATGAATTGTCATTGTAGGAAGCATGGGACTGTCCAAAATGTTAAGGTAGGCATCTGTGTTCATGCTTCCTCAAAAGTCATAGATCATACCATGAGAAACATCACCACACCATAATCCCACCTCCTCCAAACTTCATTGTTGCACAATGCATCCTGGAAGCAGACGTTCTCCAGGCACCCTCCACCTAACCATCTGACTGAAATAGAGTGCAAGGAGTTGTCACTCCACAGAACACATTAACACCATGAAAGGAAAGACTTCTGACTGCAGTTGATGTTTGGCTTATGTGCCACTGTTCTCCCATGAAAACCAAGGCTTTAGGGCTCCATATGTATTGTTTCATACAGATCTCAATCCCTATTGATGCCTTAAACTCATAGTTGATATTTTACAGGGATGTCTGATGAGATTGTTGTACAATCCTTCTGAGTACCTTCTGCGGCCTTCCTTGTTGCTGGATGGGGTAGCACTGTCTTGCTTCCAATTAGTGATAACATTGCTGATTGGGGACCCTGGATGGTTGAATTTAGTGCAGGCTGTCAGCAATTGCATGACTCAACAAGCCAGGAGTGCAACATCCAACAATAACATCCCCTCTCAAAAATCATTCAGCGCGATCCTATTCATGAAGACAACTAAATTGTGTGGCATACCTTCCTTATATACTAGTATAATCCAATATTTATCCAAAAAGCCCAGTGGGCTATGTCAGATACTTTTTAGAGAATAGTGTATATTGTTTTTATAGATTAGGCCTATAAATCAGAAACTGCCATTGAGTGATATAGGAGAAGATTCTTCAGCTGCAAATTTGGGAAAAATTGCATTTTATGCTTCTTGTAGAAGCATATGGTAGTATTTTCTAGATACAACTGGTAGCTGTTAAGTAACATCCATAGCATACTTTATTGCAGCCTGGAGTTGCCTTTCAATTAAATGTGCTTGAAAATTAATTTGTATTTTTGAGAAAGTTGAAGAAAGCTGAGAGCTTAAGAGACCTGAAAAAATTCCCATTAGATTTGTTTTTAGGAAGTGAACCTATCTTCTCATTTCCCAGGAAATAGCCGGTACACTTTATTTAGAAATATAAATTCCATGTAAATTAAAATAAATAAATTGCAAATATATATGCAGAAAGCCCTCTTTCGATGGGGAACCAATGAAGTTTATTTTTGTAATCAAATAACCAGGTTTCACTTTTAATTTTTAAGTCAAAAAACTAGACTAAATAGATTTTTGTTGCTGAAATAAGCTTTCCCAAACCCATCACAAGGTTATCTGAGGGCACCTCACTTTAAGTTTGAATTAATTTTAATATTTTAACTTCAACATATATTTAACAGGACATTTTATAAAATGAGATATCCATAAATATATTTTAAAGTTAAAATAGCAATATTAATACACATGCATGCACACATGCACTTGCACATAAGCACATACACTGATAATTACATTAGACAGAACTTCATATTTAATGAAGTCTTGAAATTAATTAAATTTTAAATTAGTATATTTTTGAATATTTACCTCAGAGATTATTCAAAAATTAATGAAATTAAGAGTTATGGCAACAAAATCTGTAATAAATATATGAATTGCTGCTTGTTGATTAATGGAAATTAGCACAAGAAAAAATAATTTTAAAAAATTTAAATTTTTTCCCTATATTTCCATTAATCATCAAGCACCAATTTTTCAGGTAAAATTTATAAATTTATTAGAGTTTCATTGATGACCCAAACTCTTAAATTTTTAAATAAAATTTAAACTACTCACTACACTATTAAATCAAACAAGAAAAAATTAATATAATATAATTAAGCAACAGAAGAAAACATACTCAGCACAAATGTAAGACTGAGATCTGAATGCCAGCTTCTCTCTAGTTTTATTAGTAGGTTCATGCTGTGGAGTGCTGATTGTGGAAGTGTGGGTGGCTAGTGTAGAGCAGCTTGTATTAGCAGTGGGCTGATGACTCAATGAACGGAGAGGTATTTCTTCACTATACTCATCACAATGTTCCTCATCTCCCTCCCCATAAGAGCTGGCATCACAGCTACTACAGAGTTCAGCAGGGGAAGGAAGGTAGGGACGGAATTGTCTGTTACAAGGGGAACCACAAGTACTACCACATGGAGACTGTCTGCCATACTGTGAAAGGTATACGTCATCTACAGAGAGAGAGCTGTGGGAAAGCAGTTGTTAGTAATGAAAGAACATTACGTTATTACTCATGCATATGGATAGGGTAATGATGGGTGAGCCAAAATTAATATTTGCATGAGATTTTGAGCAGTAAAAGAGGCAAGGAAGCAATATAAAACAAAATATTTCTAAATTGCTTTATAAATATTAAGATTTTTACACTACACTATAGTCAATATAAAGACAAATTACTTATACCTATATATACATTAATTCATTAATTAAAATATTCATGTTATACTGAATATTTTTGTGAATTCCAATAGGATTATATTTTTTAATTTTTATTTATAACCAACAAAGATCTCTCTCTCTCAATAAATCTTACCCAAAGTAAAAACTGCGGGTATAATTATTTTTTCTTATTTACAATTAAGTTTATAATAACTTTATTCTATACTTAAAATACAATAACAATTATGAGCTACTGACATAATTTTACATGGTTCCATACAGATGATTATACAGAACCGTGGAGAACAGTTTTATTTCCTTTCACTCAAGGTAATAAAAAAGGCCTGCTGGTTTTTCGCAGTTTAAATATATCTATATTTGGGTAACAGAAATTCGAGCTGTTGTATATATAGAGTTGTATTCTAGTTTTTGTAATGGGTTTTACTGATACAAGCCAATTTGTGCCTTTTTTATTGCTATATAAAGACACTTTCAAGCAGGCAAATAACTCTGAAGTCAAGTTTGAATAATTTTCTAAAGTTTGCATTTTTCCCATGTGTGTGTGTGTGTGTGTGTGTGTGTGTGTGTGTGTGTGTGTGTGCACACACTTTAAAACAGGTGACATATAGAACCATGGAGAACAGTTTTACAGGTCTGTCAGAGCAATAGTGGATTCAGTGAAAAAAAGAAAGGGATACATTTCACAGAAGGGAAGGGAAGGACACCATACAAAATTATGTGGAATGTAGCCCATAAAGTAGATATAAATGGGTTAAGTGATTATTATTAGCCATATGGTGCAAGAAAGCTTGATGCTTATGCCACACCAGCCAAAAAAAAAATAAATAATTCTTGCATTACCCTGAGAGAGAGAGAGAGAGAGTCGGAAGTAAAAAAAAAAAAAAAGAGAAGAATGATGATGTCCGGCTCAGGACACTGAGTGTGCGCCAAGTCCATACTCACCAGATGTGAGCGAGCCCCTGGGGGTATGCCCAGACTGTGCTCTGGAAAGGGTGATCTCATATCTAATCAACTGATATTTTAAGTTCTATTGATGTGGTCAATATTTTAGCTTGAATGAGTTAATATTTGCTTGTGCTTGCATATATACTCTTCCCTTATGAGATAACCCAATAAGGGACCAGTACGGTTTTAAAATAGACTGCATGTTTTCCAACACTATTACAGAACACGTTTCAATGCACGGCCAACACTGTTTCACTGCATGATCAGCTTTCCTCATTGTTAGAATCCAGCCAAAATAAAATAGTTTGATTGCCATTTTCCAACTGCATTAATCATGATCTAATTTGATCAGATCATTACATCATGAATAGCAGCAGTGTAAATACTGTAAGTAGGTGCCAGAGCAACAGAGATGCCAATAATAAGAAAGGCTATAGTACCTTCTAACAATTATATTAGATTCATTCATAATTTGTAGTGTCAGTGTGTAAGTTCAGCATGTACTGCATGTAACTGCTTTATATTTTGATTTGTTAGCAGAGCAGTATTCAACCTTTTTGCTTTTGTACTCTTTACAATTCAATCTATTTGATGTATTCTACTTCTTACGTTCATTGAAATCTAGTACTTCAAATTCTAAATTTTCAAAATCACTGATGATGATATACAAGGTATGTAGCAGATGGATGTACTGAAATTAGTTAGGGTAATTCCTAATGCAACATATGATGTACAGCAACAGCTCTAAGTTCTGCAGAGGGGTAGGCTTCAGAGTAACTTGGTTAATTAGTACAACAGCTATGCCTCCATGTGCAGTATACAAGTGGTTTCTATCTAATTGATGAAACACAGTTTTCAAAAGAAATGGTCACATGAGTATTCTTAGAAGGTGCCACTGTAAGAGAAGGTTGTCTGCATGCCTGCTTGTGTGTTGCTCTTAGGCAGATCTGCTACTAATCTTAATTTTAGTTGGGTCATTCATTTATTGGCAATCATTGGTTTTATTTTAATTTTATTGATATGTTGAAGTATTTTAAGCCAGCCTTAGTTTTAAAAATTGGTATAGATAATTAATATTAACTGTCAAAGAAAAAAAAAAGGGAGGGGAAACCCTACACTGAACGAATTAAACATATTTTAATTTTTCCTGCTACTGAAACGTTAGGTCTGACATTTTGTAATTCTTTCTGACCTATAAGATTCTCAAATGTTGGAATGCTTTCTAAGAAAAGAAGCAAATTTTGAAGAATTTATTCTTTTCCTTTTTAGTAAATCTTTAGGTCAGCATATTAACTGCCACTGATTTGCTAGTGACTTGCATGTTTTCAGATGAATAAAAAGACAAATTTTAGCTTTAGTTGCTCTTGGAAGGTCATTAAGCCCCCATTGCAGTACCAACACACAAAGACAATAGTATATTGTAACCCTTTTATCAAGCAAAGTGCTAAAATGCAAGTTATGTTTTCTTTTCTTTTCTTTTCTTCCTTTTTTTTTTGGTAACATGGATCAGGAACAAAAGTCCTGATAACGGTTTTGAATGTGTACCTGTGAGCTGGAATTCTGTTGAATAAAATGCACTCAAGAAATCATTTTAAAAATGATTTCTACATATGTATATCCTTTTAGAAGACAAGTGTAGTTTTCAAACAGCAGATCAGTTTATAGTAATTCAGGGTCTTTATAATCAAAGTCAAGCATTTAATCAAGTTATCAATAATTATAAATCGTAAATCACTGATTAATGATTTATAACAGAATTTATTTTGATTGCAAACAACGTAGCACTGAGAACCGAACCCTGGGGAATTCCTTCTTCCTGAATATATATTTGTGACAGATTGTTTTGGTATTTTACTTGGAAGGTTCTGAGCTTCAGAAAATTTTGTATTAAGATTGGTAGGTGTCCTTCCAAACCAAAGGTCATTCAGAATGCCATATTGCCAGTTAGTGTCATAGGTCTTTTCTACGCTGAGACTGATTATAATTAGATGATCATTCCTTAGAAAAGCATTTTGAATATTTGCCTCTACTTTTATCATGGGTCCAGCAATGATCTATTTTTATGAAAGCCATATTTATTTATGTTTAGTACATTATACGTTTCCAAGAACCAGGTTAGTCAGTTGTTCACCATTTTCTCCAAGGTTCCCTCAGGTAACTTGTCAGAGCTATTGGTTGATAATTTGTAAGAACAGTATGCTCTTTGCCAGGTTTGAAGAAGGCAATTACTATAGATTGATGCCAGGAGTTTGTATAATAGCTTTCCATATTTTCCATATAAATTCTATTGTACATTAATATATATAATGTAAAATATTCAGTAAAATATATATAAGTAAAATAAGTAATATATTTAGAGATTTTTGACTAAGATGCTGTATTATTATTATTTGATAATGAGTACCATCAGGAGGCCTCCGTAGCCAAGTGGTCAGGAGGAGGAGTGCAGTAGCACGTGCTCTTTGAGTAGACCGGGGTTCAAGCCACTGACTGCTGAATACGGTCAATCTGCAAACCTGCACTGGACCAGCGTGGCAGATTATGGTCCATTTCCCTCAGCATGAATTGTTGAGGAGGCTTCCATCCTGTAGTGGGTTGATAATGGCTGCACTTTACTTTTTTTTTACCATCAGGTCCTGCTGCACTCCTCCTTGACTTACCCAAAGCTTTTTGCAATTTTTCTATGTTGAAAGGCTGGTTATATGGGAGTTGTTGGCTGGTATTAAAGTTTAGTTTGTATTTTAAAGCTACAGATTTTGTTTTCTGAAAGGATGGGATATAGGCTGATACTGCTGATACATCTGCAAAAGTGACTGCAAGAAGGTTTGCAATTTCCTTGGCGTTAGTGATATCTTGTCCATTCCAATTTATTAATGGAGTTGATACCAAAAGATATTTCCCATTAAGTTTTCCGATTTTGTTCTATATAACGTGTATCTGTATTTCTCTTAATTGTGGAGCCAAAACATATCCACAATTTTTTTCTACTCCTATGCCAGATATATCTGGCTCTAGCTCTGGCTGTTTTAAAATTTATGAGACTTGGTGGTTGGATACTTTCAGAAGAGATTCCAAGCCTTATTCTTTTCTCTCTTGGCTATACTGCATTCATCATTCCACCACGCTTATGATATTTTCCAGAAGACTGAGGTACTGTAGCTTCAGCTGCCATTAATATTTGGTTCGTGACGTGTTATAGCATTGTCTATAGGCTGAGTAGTTACAAGAGTTATTTTGTCTACCAGTCAGCTTTATGGAATCTCCACCTTTTTTTGGCCATCATGATATGTAACATCATTCTTTAATATTTTGCAGACCACAGGGAGATGGTCACTATTAAGTGGATTATTCAAGATCGTCCACTCAAGAAGTGGGTATAGGGCTTCACAGTAACTTGCAATTTTGAATTACTGTACCTGTGGGTAACTGTACTGGATGATTTGTTCCTCCAATAACCTTTCTATCTTGATGGTGAGTGGTAGCTGAGTTACTAACACTTCAAGATCTACATATGCATACCCTTGATTTGGAGGAAGATAAAGTGAGACCAGTGAGAATGTAAACTGGACTAATATTCGTACTGCAACTGATTCCAAAGATGTTGGCAGTTGGAGGCATTTACAGGGAATTATGGAGTTGATTAAAATAGCCACTCTGCCACATGCTCTACTGGAAGGAAATTGGTCTTGTCTGTAGGTACTGTAATGGTTCACTTCTATGTTTACTCGTGGGGTTATTTTAGTTTCTTGAAAGAAGACACCTATTGGCTGATATTTATCAACAGCTCATGAATGTCGTCAATGTTACCGTGGAAACCACGACAATTCTATTATATTATCGTATGCATTATACTGGTTTTGTATTTTTATCTGAGTTTTTGCGAATGGTAGTCTGCTTTGTATCATTCAGGCTTTTTCTCTTTTTTTTGGGGGGGGGGGAGAAAATGGATGAGCATCCATCTCTTCCTCAGCATATATTTCAAAAATTGGTTCCTCTAAGACTTCTTTTTCATATGTATCCATGAGATCATGGACAGAAGGTTTGCCTTCCATATCTAGAACTGGTCTGTTTCTGCAATATAAAAATAAATACCTATCGGGTACATGAGTTTATGCCTACTGAAAAAGAAAATGGTGACCATTTTAAACCACAACTGTGAAATTTTTTACTGTTTTATAATTTTATTGTTTTCACTTGTATAAATACAGGTATTTTGTTGCATTTTAATATTATATATAGGATATTGAACTCAAATAAAACCAAAACTAGAGACCTTTGAGATGTAGGGCCATATAAGGATTTTCAAGATTCCATGGATAGCAAAAGTAAAAAATGACAAAGTACAAAGGGTACTAGGAAAGTTTTGCAATACAGCTTTGTTTATTTAATTTTTTCAAAGTAATTTCCTCTACATTCAATACACTTCTCCATCCTCCGAAACCAATCTTTAAACCAGTTCTGCCAAGTTTCACTAGGGAGTAAAGCACACTCGTTGTCCCAAGCCCGTAGAAGGTCCTCATCACTGGAAAACCGCCTCCCTTTTAGCTTCATTTTCACATGCGGGAACAGTGCAAAGTCGCAGGGAGCAAGGTCTGGCCTGTAGGGAGGGTGCTCGAGAAGTTTCAGTCCTGTCGTGGTCAAATATTCGGTGCAGGCTTTGGCGCGGTGAGCTGGAGCATTTTCGTGATGGAGGTACCAGGTGTCCATTCTTGACTTTGGCCGCAGGTTCTTCATAGATCCAATGACTTTAGGCAGGCATTGTTCAGTATACCACTTAGCTGTGACTGTCTTCTGCGTGTCCAAAACGACACATTCCACAATTCCACTCGATTTGAAAAATACAGCTATCATTTTCTTCTTTACAGATCGGGATTTTCTGACAATTACGGGTGTGTCGTCATCATCAAAGACCCAAACTTTGTTTTGAGCCTTGGTCGGCAGATCGTAATAGTACAGCCAAGTCTCGTCACCTGTCACGATGTTGTTCACATACCGAGATTGTCCCTTATCAAACTTTTTTAACATCTCCCGGCACCAAGTCACACGTCGTGTCATCTGCTCTTCAGTCAGTTGATGCGGCACCCAGAGAGAACAAAGTTTCTTCACGTGCAAATGATCTTGCAGAATCGAACAAATTGCTGGTGCATTTAGGCCCAAAGTATCCTCTATCTGTTGGTAGGTCACTCGCCTGTTTTCGTCAAGCATTACCCTCACAGCAGTAACGTTTTCCTCCGTAACTGATGTTTGTGGCCTTCCCGGCCTCTCAGAATCCTCCAGAGTGAAATTTACCCTTTGGAATTCTCTATACCACCTGAATATCGTTGTACGATGTGCACAATCATCATCTAGTGCAAGAGTCATTTCTTCTAAGCACTGGTCTATGGTTAAACCACGCACGGAATTATACCGCAAAACTGTCCTTATCTTATTTCGTGACCACGATGCCATCGCAAGCACTTTACACTCTCACTACTAATGAATAACTGAGCTCATCGACTTGGCGCGGCGACTATTATGCACGTATGGACATGTCTCAACATGCAGCAACAAGCAGCTTCCTGTGATTCATTGTTGCGTCATATTGCAAAACTTTCCTAGTACCCTTTGTATTAAGGGAAATGGTAAAAGATCATGAGTTATTAGGTGTGACCAAGAAAAGAAAAACAGCATATTTCAGGCATCTTGTGTGTAACAAGAAATACTTCATAATCCAAAACAGTATCAGAGAGGAAGCTAGAAGGAAAACTAAGTCAGGTAAGAAGAAGGATCTCATGATTAGTCAACATCCTGAATGAACAACAGAAATTCTGACAAGATCTACTGAAGACAGGAGAAAATTAACTGGTACCCTCCATTAGAAGGTAGCACCAGAAGAAGAATATTATAGAGTGTATATCATTTTTATATTTATTAAAATCTTACTAGAATTCTGTATACTGGTCTATTAATAATTTTATTATAGATGCATTAATGACTTGCATCAGACTTGCAATACTGATAGTAGGATTGCAAGTCCAATGTCAAAATCTGTTGATGATATTTGGGTGGGCTGGGTTAAAACTATGGTATGCTGATACACAAAACAGATTATATTATATACACAACTAGTCTAAAAATGGCAAATAAGCTTTAATGCTGATAAATGCAAGATTCTGCATCTAGAACATTCATAAGTCATCGCTTCTCAAGAAATCTTCTTAGTTGCTATTCAGTAACTAAGAAGATACATCTATACATACTATACATCTCTTTGTATGAGATTATTCAAAGAATGGCCATTAATTTCAAATAATAATAATAATCATATATTTACACACACACACACACACACACACACACACACACACACACACACACACACACACACACACACTTATACATACTATACACATCTTGCATGGAAGTAATCATTTTTCTGATAATCTCAAATAACTGCCATCCTTGGAATGGCATTTTTTTCTTCTTTTATTTATGTATTTATTTTATTTATTTATTTATTTATTTTATGGTTTAGGAATCTTTTGCTTCAGAGTCTGCTATGTGCAAACAACAAATAATTCTCAAATCATATATCTGGTTACTTTCACAGATGGACTTAACAGACTAGTTTAACTTATGGTTAACTTGTATAACAAAATATAAAGGCTGCATGGCCCACATTTCAGTCTCTGCCCACCCAGTTAAATAGTAGTTTATTAATGTATTATTTAATTAAATAACAATTAAAACCTTTGATTTTCAAAATTCATTTCTGTCTAATGCTATTATCAGTGGGAAAAAAAACAGTGTTCTTTGATATTTGCTTATTTCTTTTGCCACTTTGAAATGCAATACAGTTTTTCTTATAACAAAATAAATTAATTTAGAATTAATTAGTGTTCAAGTAATAAGAGCTATTTAAACTGATTAGTGAACCAAAACAAGAAGTGTAATGAGCTAGTAAGTAACCACATATTTTAAATGCTTATCATGGCATCGACAGTTAAGGATATTTTACTAAGCACTGGAAAAATATTTTTATCATATTCATATCTGCAGTAACTATTTAAAAATTGATTGTTTTTGATTATTGGGGATGGGTCACTAGCAACCATCCACTACTTAATTGCTGACAAGTCAAAACAATAAACAAAATGTTATTTCAAATAAAAGAAAATGTGTCACACAAAATTCGCGAGGACTAAAGCAGTAAGTGAATTTGGTGAAAATAATTCAAACAGTCCTTTATTTCAAAGAGCTGATTGAACCACATTGTAAATTTAATTCTATTTACATAAGTTGTCAAAATAATTATATTTATTTTGTGTATTATGAGAAGGATATTACATGGGGGACTTTAAATGAAGAAATTGATATATGTATATATATATATATAACACACTTCACACCAGAAGTGTGGTGCGAAGTTGATTAAAATATGTAATGAAGTTGATTAAAATATGTATCTCACACTTAAAGTGTGAGATACATATTTTAATCAACTTCATTACATCATTTTTAATGCACAGTTTTGATAATCTGACACAATGCTGATATCTTTTTAAATTTAAACTTAATTTAAATACTCAAAGCCAGTAGGGTGAGAAGGGGAGAGAGAGAGAGAGAGAGAGAGAGAGAGAGAGAGAGAGAGAGAGAGAGAGAGAGAGTGCAAAACATATTTTGTTACATGATCAGATGAGACAAATATCCCTGTGCACCTAACACAGATGAAAAGTACATAAATGCTATATATTTCTCTTACCTAATTTAAATGTTTCAAATAGTTTCATGTCTACCCCCTGTCCCAATGTCAAAATTTACCAAGACTATTTGTTACCTCTACAGTCGTTGCACTATACTTGTGATGTATACCTCGAAAATAATGATCTTGCATTAACTACCGACCGAAGATAAAAATCTGTGATTTTCTGTACCTTCCTATATATAGACAAATATTTTATTTGGTATAGTTTTTGATTTTTATATATCATTTTCCTAGAATTATAGCATAATTGCTCAGCCAGCAGGTACAGCCCCAACACTTTTGTTCTACTTTCAACTCATAGTAACACTAGCATGGAAAACTGACTACTACAGCACTACAAAGCTTAGAATTGCATTTGTTTCTGGTTCAAGTTATTCATACAACTCTTCCATGTGACCTAACAATTATTAACATTTTCTAATGGTCATAAACTGTCTTTTTGAAAGATTCATTTTAAATATTCATTATTACTTTTGAGTAATAAACATGGAAACACAGAAAGTGATAATCATCCAGGATAGAGAGCAACATGTGTAATATTCAAATTTTGTGCACTTCGTGACACACCAAATTTAAACAATATATATTTTTAAAATTTATTACACCAATTTTTTTTTAAATATATTTTTTTAAAATTTCAAAATAAAGTGAATAAAAGTATCTAATATATGCATTTTTTTAAGATAATTTTTAAGCTATTTACATAAATAGTAAGAAGAAATATATGCACATGCACAAATTTTTCACTTTTAACCACTTTTTAAACTGAAAAATGAAAGAGGCTAATAGATTCATCTTTATATTTTAAGTCTATATTACTTTCTTTTCTTTTTTTTTAACAGAATAAATTTTTTTTTGAAAAATTATTTGTAAAGAACCAAGAATTTTTAAAAATTTAATTTTTTAATTAAGAACTAAAAAAGTTGCATATGGTAAGTATTGCAATCCATTTAGAAAAGATAAAAGGTTGGCATACTCAAAGCAGAATTTGAGAAAAAAAAAAAAAAAAAAACACACACACACAAACTTTTTCCAGAAATTAACCCCATCTTTGTAACAATTATGAGTGCCACAACAGGATTAAGAATTAAGCAGCTTTATAATTTATAGTCAGGTTCCACAGGGACCTTTGTTTCACTGTGCATTGATAACGTAAATTATCATACAATGCAGTTTTTAATCTTAATATGTCAAATAAGTTACATATAATAAAGAAATACACCGATGAGCCAAAATATTATGACCAGTGAGTCATTATGCAAATAAACTACGCATGTGCACGGGTCAGGATACCATATTAAAAATACCTGATACTGAGCTCCATTAATTAGTATTACTCTTGTTCTTCAGATGGGAAAGGCAGCGGACTTAAGAGGCAAGTTTAACAAAGGCCAAATTGTAATGGCCAGATGACTGGGTCAGAGCATATCCGAAATGGCACAGCTGGTGGGATGTTCACGGTCAGCCATGGTTAGTATCTACTGAAAGTGGTCTGAGGAGAGGAACCCACGAACTGCTGGCAAATTGTTGGATGACCACGGCTCATCGATGCTCGAGGTGAGTGAGGGCTCTCCCGGATGGTACGTGGCAACAGAAAGGTGACTGTGGCACAACCCACTGGTAATTGGAATGCTGGTGATGGGAGTAATGTGTCACAACACACAGTACATTTAACCCCGCTGAAAATGGGCCTGTGTAGCCGCAGGCCACTCCGAGTGCCCATGCTCACCAGTGATAGTGCCTACGATGGGCATGCGAACATTGAAACTGGACCTTGATTGACTGGAAGAAGGTCGTATGGTCCAACGAATCATGTTTCCTGTTGCACCAATGTGTCACAACACACAGTACATCGAACCCTGCTGAAAATGGACCTGTGTAGCCGCAGGCCGCTCCGAGTGCCCATGCTAATCACGGTTCACCAGTGGTAGTGCCTACGATGGGCATGCGAACATTGAAACTGGACCTTGATTGACTGGAAGAAGGTCATCTGGTCCAACGAATCATGTTTCCTGTTGCACCATGTGGATGGCCGGGTACGTGTGCATCATTTACCTAGAGAAGTGATGGCACCTGGATGCACCATGGGATGAAAACAAGCTGGTGGTGGTGGTGGTGGCAGTGTCATGCTTTGGGCGATGTTCTGCTGGGATACCCTGGGTCCAGTCATCCATGTGCCGGGCACTGACATCTACCACCTACCTAAACATCATTACTGACCAGGTACACCCTTTCATGGCAACGGTCTTCCCCTCTGGCGGTGCCACCTTTCAGCAAGATAATGTGCCATGCCACACTGCCTGGATTGTTTGAGACTGGTTCGCGGAACATGAAGACTTCCAGGTATTGCCCTGGCCTCCAAATTCTCCAGACATGAATCCCATAGAGCAGTGTTTCTCAATCTTTTTACTCTCGTGGCACATTTTCCAAAGAAGAAAAATTTCGCGGCACACCTATGTAGTCATAGAAGAAGAAAATTCTAAATTAAATAAATAGAACGAAAAATAATATTAACAATTTTTTTATTTATACTTATATTATATCTGTGTTATGCAAACGATTCTTACAACCAAAATAAAATATTCGGACAATGATGTTAAAATAAAAACGACGCTAGTCTTTTTTTAAGATTTCGCGGCACACTTGGAAAATTTTGCGGCACACTAATGTGACGCGGCACACCCTTTGAGAAACACTGCAATAGAGCATCTGTGGTTTGTGTTGGAACAGCAACTCCGATCTGCAGCATCTCAACCACAGACCTTACAGGAGTTAAAAGATCTGCTAGTTACGTGTTGGTACCAGAGATACCACACGACACATTTAGAAATCTTCTAGCATCCATGCCTCGCAGGGTACGAGCTGCTTTGGCTGCACATGGAAGACCAACATAATATTAGGTAGGTGGCCATAATGTTTTGGCTCGTCGGTGTAATTCTTAAATATATTTTCATAAATAAAGCAAGAAAAAAATATGAAATAGGAATAATTATTATTCCTATGTCATATTTTTAAACAGGAATAAGGAATATTTTATAGTACTTTTCCAAGAATAGAAATAAAATTCTGTTTTTCAAAGCTACACCTGCATGCATCTTCAAAATTAAGCAAAACAGTACTTTTAAATTTTAAATAAATAAATTACTATTACCTCCTTAACATAAGAAAACATGCAACATGATGCAAATAAATTTTTTTTTTCCCATCATGTATTTTGACATACAGAAAGCTATTGCCAGTGATTTTCACTAATTTTCCAGTAATTTTCACTAACCGAATGAAAATTGGTAGGTGAATAAGATTATAATTTTAAAGCCGACATAAAGTGAATGCATTTCATGCTAAATTCATTTATGATTTCAGGTTCAGTATGCACATACATGCAGGCAAAGTCACACATTTCTACATTATGACATTACATTGGCATAATGTAAAATCAGAAAAAAAAAATGCATTCATTAAGGTAAATTAATATTTCTGAAACTGAAATTGCATACAAGAATTGATTATTTGAACATTTTTAACATGCTTTTGAAACAACAGGTAATATATATTTTTTCAATATGAATAAGTTTTGAAAAGCAAACAGAAAAGAGACAGAGGTCCCAGCAGCAGCAGCAGCAGTATCAGAAGCATGTCTTGTATATATAATGAAATCAATCAAGCTACACAAAAGCAAAAATCAAACATTAGCATGAAAGATGGTTCTTTGATAACAGAGCTGGCATGAGATCCTGTGGCTTGGTATTTTTTTATTTTTTTTTTTTTTAAGAAGCACCTTCCATCTCTCTTTACCTTGCTCATTCATCAAATGAGGTTTCTGAACTTTTACTATGACAATGTCATTACAGATGCTTTGAAGACATCTATTGTATTCAAGACAGTATATAAACATGGCAGTAGAACCAAGTTTTAGTGAAAATAGATTCACACGATATATAAATTTGAGTGCACAGGATGAATATGCCTAATGTCAACTCTGCTTAATAAAGTATAAACATGAATAAAATTATATTTTGTATGCTATTAAAGAAATGAACTATAATTTAAATAATCTGTAAAACATAATAACATTATTATTAAAAATACAGAATGTTTTAACTAAGCTGACTCCTTGTTATTAATAATATATATCAATTTTCTGCAATAAAGAATACTAGAAATATATTCATATCAGTATTTGATGTGTAACCCATATATCAAATTGACCATGAGTCAGGGTTGGATCTTTCTCAATGTTATGCTTTCAGAATGCATATAACTATTAAAGAATATAATACTGAAATGCATTTCTTCTATGATGCCATCCTTATCTTTTATATGAAAAAGTCACTGGATGCCGTTATCATGTCTTTTCCAATACAGGAGTAGCACTTATTATTATTATTATTAGCCATATGGTTTAAGAAAGTCTGAGGCTTATACTGCACCAGCCAAAAAAAAAAAAAAAAAATTTCTGAATTACCCTGAGAGAGAGAAGTAGAAGGGAATCACCAAGAAAGAGAAGAATGATGATATCCAGCTGAGGATCCTGGGTGTGCCAAGCC
This sequence comes from Mastigoproctus giganteus, assembly GCF_048544385.1. Classification (NCBI taxonomy): domain Eukaryota; kingdom Metazoa; phylum Arthropoda; class Arachnida; order Uropygi; family Thelyphonidae; genus Mastigoproctus; species Mastigoproctus giganteus. Next base: position 213,056,749 of record NC_143576.1, on the reverse strand, counting down.
CATATTCACCAGATGTGAGCCCCTGTGTCAATTGGGTAAGAGTAGTTAAAATCTGATCTTAGAGCAACTAAGTACATACAACTAAGTGATACTGAACAGAATACATATAACAGAGAAACAATTCATGGCCTACATTCTGTGAAGAGCATGGTTGCATCCTATGATATGTGTTCTGCTAATCTGCTCTTTTATCTGGTGGAATTTTTCCCATTTAATATTTTTTGGTTTTGAGGGCTAAAATTACTTAGGGTAATATTATTTATATATTTTTATTATTAATAATTTTTTTATTCTGATGGTATATATGAGTTTTTTAATGTAATTCTTTAAAGGAAAAGTTTATAAAGAGTTATACAGAAAAGAGGTATATAGTAGATGAAATGGTTTCAGTGAAAGCAAGTTTAATAAATTAGGTAGGAGAGATGCACCTAAAAGCACAAAGCAGCATTAAAGGATGCAAGAGTATAAGTAATATTAATTTAATTAAGTATGCATAAATGGATGTGAAAGTTACACGAGGTGCCAGTAACCATAATGGTGAGAAATGTAGAAAAAGAAGAGTAGTAGTAGATTAGTGAAATGTGAAAGAATGTTAATATCCTAGAGGTTATGATGAATTAAGTAAATTATGATACATGATCAGGTATTAAATTATAATATATATCAATTTGCTGCAAAAAAAAAATACTAAAAATATATTCATAACAGTATTTGAATGAATCACTTTTGATGTGTAACCCATACACCAAATTGACAAGACCATAGTTCAGGGTTGGATCTTTCTCAATGTTATGTTGAATTCTAAATGGGAAGCCTTCAGTGACTTAAATTTGGAGGCTACTAGGCTTTTCATTCCAACTAAGAAATATTGTTCAAGGTTTAGGCCTAAGTGGATGTCAGATGAATTAATGAGGCTCATGGCAGAGAAGAAAAATGTATGGGATGTATATAAAGTATCAGGTAGTAGTAGTAGTAGTAGTAGTGGCATGTGATGCAAGAAAGCAAATGTATGAGCTTATGCAGCATCAGCCAAAAAAAAAAAATCACACTATTCTCTCCAAATGCCTGTCCAGTTCCTCCTTAAATTTATTCAACCTATCAACTTCCACAACAACAGATGGAAGTTTCTTCCGGCAATTAACCACCTGCTGGCTAAAGGCAAATTTCTGCACATCTATTCTACATCTGTCCTTTCTTAATTTGAATTTATGCCCCCTTACTTTCGTAATCTGAACAAGTGGAAGGATCCCATCAGAATTCAGCATGCTCAACCCATTCAAGGCCTTATACACCCCAATCAGATCACCGCGCAGGTGCATAGTCTCCAGCCACTGCAATTTGCAGAATTTAAGCCTCTCTTGGTAAGAGGATCCCTTCATTCCCCTCACCAATCTTGTTGCCCTTCTCTGTACATGCTAAAGCAAACCTACATCCTTCCTAAAATGAAGACCCCAGACATGTACGCAGTACTCAAGGCGTGGCCTGACCATTGCCTTATACAGAGGGACAATCACCTCCTTTACCCTGCAAGCAAAATTCCTATATATCATTGACAAAACCCCATGACCTGCCCTGGCAGCCTGTCTGCATTGCTCAGAAAACTTCATATCTGACTGCACAATTACTCCCAGGTCTTTTTCATTTTCTACCACCTTAAGTGTAGTAACACACAGTTGGTACGTTTCTCTGGGGTTACTTCTACCAATATGCAGTACTTTGCATTTGTCAAGGTTAAACTTCAGTTGCCACTTCTTAGCCCATCTGCCCAAATTATCTAGATCCTGTTGCAGTAGCACACTGCCATTACTGTCATTAACAACCCTGCCACAGGTGACACAGAAGCCTATGGCAGGTATAAACTAGTCTGTAATCAAGTCACAAAGGAGGTTAGCCAGGCGAAGGCAGATTATAAGAAATCTTTGACAAAGGATGTAAATAAAAACAGCAAAGAGTTCTTTACTCTTCTTTTTCTACTATAATTACTGGCACCTTGTGTAACTTTCACATCTGATTCATCCCTAGAAGAAAAGGGATGAATCAGATTGGACCACTTAACATAGATGGGTTGACTATTGATGACTATGCTCAGGTAACTGATAAACTGAATGAGTATTTTGCATCTACATTCACACATGAGGAGTTATTCAATGAAGGAAGTGCCAGAAGTTTATCAAATGCTAACAGGGAGCTAAGTTATTTTGTAATAACTGAGAGCAAAGTGGAGGAGAAATTGATGAAATTAAACATAAGGAAGGCACCTGGGATGGATGGGATCTATCCAGTTATATTAAAGGAGGCAGCAAAGGAAGTAAGCAAACCCTTAGCCATAATTATGTAAGATTCCTTGGATTCAGGGGAGGTCCCCATGGACTGGAGGTGTGCAAATGTATTGCCAATTCACAAAGGGGGTTCAAAAGGTGACACAAATAACTACAGACTTGTTAGTTTAACGTGTTCTGGGGAAAATAATGGAATCACTGGTGAAAGAAGCATAGCAGGATCATCTAGACAAGACAGCAGTAATAGTTAAGACACAGCATGGGATTGTTAAAGGGAGGTCTTGTCTGACCAATTTGATTGGATACTATGATGTGGTCACAGAGGAACTTAATGCCAAAAATAATTTTGATATCATATACTTGGATTTCAGGAGAAGCTTTTGAGGCAGATATGAAGTTCTCTGAGCAGTGCAGACGGGCTGCAAGAGTAGCTCATGGAGTATTGTCAATAATATACAGGAATTTTTCCAGCAGGGATAAGGAGGTGATTATTCCATTGTATAAGGCGATGGTCAGGCCACACCTAGAGTACTGTATACAGGTCTGGAGGCCTCATTTCAAGAAGGATGTAGAGCTGCTGGAGCGAGTACAGAGAAGGGCAACAAGATTGGTGAATGGAACAAAGGGGTGCTCTTACGAAGAAAGGCTTAAGTTTTGCAAATTACAGTGTCTGGAGACTAGGCACCAGCGAGGTGATCTGATAGAGGTGTATAAAGCCTTGAATGGTTTAAGCATGCTCAATGCTGATGGGATTCTTCCTCTAGCTCAGAAAAATCACCTGAGAGGGCATAAATTCAAATTGAGGAAAGACAGATGTAGGATAGACGTGCGGAAATTTGCCTTTAGCCAGCGGGTGGTTGGTTGGTGGAACAGACTTCCATCCCTTGTGGTGGAGGTTGATAGCCTAAATAAGTTTAAGGCTCAGCTGGACAGATATTTTGAACGAACAGAGGGGTGAAGTGGAAGTGGGTTTTTTTTTTTTTTTTTGGCTGATGATGCATAAGCTTGCTTTCTTGCATCAAATGCCTCTACTAATGCTAATGCTAAATCATTTCCAAAACTCAGTCTTGTTTTATACAACACAAAACACAGTCTGCTTCAGTGCTCATCACTGATGACACTCAGATTTCTAGACAAGATCGCACATCTCTATTAGGGATTGCCCTAACTCCTAATTACTCTTAGCATTTGCTTCCTCTGCACTCATGGCATTACTTTTCTTCTAAACAATTACTAACTCTGTACAAATCTCAAATCTTCCTTACCATGGAATTTTATCCCCAAGTGTGGGGTGGTGCCCCCAAAACCTTTCTCAGGTTGTAGACTCCATTTAAAAGGGAGGTCAGGTTAATTAATGACTGTTCTTTTACACAGTCTCTCCACCCACTGTCTTGTAGACGTTCAGTTTCTGCTGCATGCCTTTTCTATGAATACTTCTCTGGGCACTGTTCTTGTCAAACAGATACCCAAGAGGGTATCTGTAATTCCCACTCCATTCCAAACAAGCACAAACACATGATGCAACCAGTCTGAATGAATCAATGCATGTTCCAACTATAAACACACAGATTCAAGTTTTTTTTTTTTTTTCATCCTCATCTTCATCCCTCCCTTCATCTACCCTCCCTCCCTCACCCTTCATCTTCTGTTTTTGAAAAAAAAAAAAAAAAAAAAAAAAAATTTCCTTCACAAGTATTTCCTGAACATTACAACTAATCAACAGGTATCTTCCATTTTTTTCATTTTCTCAACCTTCAACCTATGCATAGTAATAAGTACTACAAGTTGTTATATCTTTGTGTGTGTGTGTGTGTGTGTGTGTGTGTGTGTGTGTGTGTGTGTGTGTGTGTGTGTGTGTGTGTGTGTGAGAGAGAGAGAGAGAGAGAGAGACAGAGAGAGAGAGAAATGTGAACAAGAGGGGGGAAAAAACCTGTTGTTGCAAAAGAATATGTTTAAAACAGAACTCAAATTTTGTCTGAACTAGTCAATGTAAAGACCACAAAAAGAAACAAGATTCATTGTGCCTTTTGCCCTCATATGCTACTTGCAGTGATTCTCAGCAAGAGTTCAAAACCTATCAGTAACCAGACCACTTCTACAAGCAAAAGCTTATGATCTCAGAGTTATCAAAGCCTTCAAATCAGGACTCACTGCAGTGATTCAAAGTAGTTCAACACAACATACATTGTAAAGTTGTGTTGAATGATGTAGCAGCTACTAACTGCATCATAAGTGTGCATCCTTTATCAGACACTTATAAGGCTGATGAAACAGGCCTGTTTTATCAAATGATGCCCACCAAGCTTGTTTCTGAAATGACAGCTTGGGGGGGGCAAGCAAACAACACAGATTTCTTTTTACATTAATATGGATAGGAATCGCAAGAGGAAACCACTCATCATAGGCAAATCTGCATCTCTTTATTATTTGAAGGGAAATAATAGATTTGATTGGACTTCCCATTACATAGTATATAACAGAGCTATGGTGCTCACTCAATACGTTCTACTTTGATATCAATATTTGTAGAAAAATAAGAGAAATTTACCTCAATATGACACGTAGAACACTTGTGTATGATATTCTCCAGAAGGTGGTAGTAATACTAATGTAATAACCTGAAGGATTTTTATACTACATATGGTAACTTGTTTGTAAGCCTTATATTAACAGATGCCAAAATACTGTGAATGAAGCAAAAGTCCTAGAATTTATAGGAATGGTGAATTACCATATCATAGAAAATGAGTGTTTCAGCTAAGCTAGTTGTCTCATGTAAAGATACAGCTAAATGCTTTTTTTTTTTTTTTTATACTGGGAATCATGCATGATGAGGACAGTATACCAAATAAAATGGATTTTATTGGCAATTTGATGGTGTGGTGAAAAGAATAAAAAATTAAATGAATCATTACTGAAAAAACAGGCAAGTCTGAATGTGTTGATTTATGTTAACTCAATTTCATCATATATATATTTTGCCATTCTTTTTATAACAAATAATAGACATTGGTAATCAACATAAATCAGGTTAATCAATGTACAATCAAAATCTGGGTAATCAATAGACTTTGCTCCACATGGATTAATATTATTAGTGGAGTTCCCCAGGGTTTGATTTTGGGTCCATTGTTGTGTTCTATATTTATCAGTGATATTGGCAAACGCACATCAAGCTTAATGTCCAAGTTTGCAGATGATACAAAGGTTGGCAGGGTGGTTAATGACAGTAATAACAATATGCTACTACAATAAGATCTAGAAAAGTTAGGCAGAAGGGATGACAAATGGCAATTGAAGTTTAACATTGATAAATGCAAAGTACTGCATACAGGTAGCAGCAACCCAGAGTAATGTTGTTGTTGTTGTTATTATTGGGTTTAAAGACACAAGGGCAACTGAGGCCAAATTTACGAATAACAGGCTTGTAATCAGTGTGTGGAACTTGGGGATGTTGTGATAGAGTGGATTGAGGATGTTTAGTGGCAAAGTCTGCACTTTCATTTCCCGGAATGCCAGAATGGCCAGGGATCCAGCAAAAGCTGATTGACTGATTGGACGCACTACAGGAAAATAGTTGGGAATGAATTTCTTTCAATGTAGGATGAGAAATTCTTCCTTATGGCATAGATAGCACTGAGGGAATCCGTGTAAATTATTGCGGGTGAGATGCAAAGTTCAATAATCTTACTAAGTGCTAACTTGATGGCATAAAGTTCAGTAGTGAAGACACTGCATGATAAAGGTAGTGTGGCTGAAATTGTACATGAAGGAAAAACAGCTGCAGCACCTACCATACTGTCAGTTTTCGATCCATCAGTATATATTTTACAGGCATGGGAGTTAAGAGTAGCATGAGCTGAGTGCAACTGTCTCATGTTATTAGGAGGTATGACATTCTTCCCCCACTAGAGAAAATGTGTATCATGGGAGGCACAAACATACGTCCAAGGTGGAACAGGTGCAGTTGTGTTCTGAAAAATATCAGCTAAATCAATATTCCAACTCTGAATAAGATCTTTGATCCTGAGTGAGGCAGGTCGATTTTCATGTGGCTTATTCTCATAAAAGGAATCCCACCGAGTGTGATAAAGATACTCCCAACTGGGGTGTGATGGAAGACTCTGGATCTTAGAAGCATAGAAAAGCAATAATGTTTTTCTACGAAGATGTAATGGAGGCTCGTGGGCTTCAATATAAAGACTTTGCATGGAAGAAGTCCTGAATACGTCCAGAGCAGTCCTCAGGGCACTGTGCTGGATGACATTTAACCAATCTAATGTGCTTTTCCTAGCTGAGTCATATACGGGAGAACCATAATCTAAGCGAGAACGGATCAGAGATTTGTAGAGGTGAAGTAAGGAGTACCGATCGGCTCCCCACGACATGGATGAGACTGATCGAAGCATGTTCAACTGTTTTAGACAAGTAGTTCATAGATATGTGATATGTGCTTGGAAGTTAAGCTTACTATCTAATATCAGACCCAGAAATCTGATGCTGTTTACTACTGGTATTGGACTATTGTTTAGCTGTAATTCAGGATGGTGGTGGACAGCACGTTTCTTACAAAAGTGAGTGGTGACTTTTGTTCAGCTAGTCGATATCCGTTGTGTGACATCCAGCATTCAATTCTATTAATGGCAAGTTGGAGTTGATGTTCAATGGTGTTCATGCTTTGCGATTGGCAGGAGATGGCAAAGTCATCCGCGTACATATAAGCCTCCACAGTTTTTGGGATGTCTCTGGTTATGCTGTTGACTCGAATTGCAAATAACATTGCGCTGAGTATAGATCCCTGTGGTACTCCTTCTTCCTGAATATGGGGTGTAGACAGTATGTTCTGATAACGGACCTGAAAAGAGCGGTGGCGCAGGAAATTCTGAATTATCTGAGGGAGATGACCCCTTAGTCCTAGGTGATAAAGGTCCATAATAATACCATGTTGCCAGGTAGTATCAAATACCTTTTCAATATCTAAATTGACCATGACTAGATGTTGCTTCATGACAAAGGCATTGCGAATATTTGATTCAGCTTTGATAAGGATATCAAGAGTGGATCCATTCTTACGAAAGCCACTCTGATGATCTGTTAAAAGGTTCTCTGCTTCTAAGATCCAGGTAAACCTCGTATGTACCATTCTTTCAAAAATTTTCCCCATGCAGCTTGTGAGAGATATTGGCCTATAATTGTTAACCAAAGAAGGGTCTTTGCCTAGTTTTGGTATAGCAAGTATGAGAGAATGACGCCAGGAAAGCGGATAAGCATTTTCTGAGAAGATTCGATTATAGAAAGATAAAGTCGAACTCATTAATGCGTATGATCGGCAAAAAAATAGTGTTCGCAATCTCCCTGCAAAATTCAAAATTGGGAAGACGCAGCTAAGCGACATCCTAAAGAAAAAAAAAAAAAAGGTTCAAAAATCATTCCCGAAAACTGTTGGACTTCAAATTGACAATGTTACGTATGAGTGGTTTTGTCGCGCACGTGCTAAAAAAATTCCCATTAATGGGCCTATTATTAAGGAAAAGGCTTTGGAGGTTGCGAAATCTATGGGAGTTCAAAGCTTCTGCGGGGATGGCTAGACAAGTTCAAAACTCGGCGTAAAATTTCTTGGAAAACCGTAAGTGGTGAAGGTGGATCTGTTGATACTGGGGTTGTAACAGAGTGGTCCGTCAAATTGGAAGATTTATGTCATGATTTTGAAGCTAAGGATATTTGCAACTGTGACGAAACAGGGTTGTTTTTTAAAGCTCTTCCTGAAAAACAACGAGTCTAAAAAACAAAAAGTGCCAGGGCGGAAAAATTTCTAAGGAACGCTTGACTGTACTATTGTGTACAAATATGCTGGGAGACTTTGAACAACCTCTTGTTATAGGAAACCCACGAAATCCTCGTTGTTTCAAGGGCATAAAGTTGAATCTTTTGAATGCTGACTGGAAGCCTAATAAAAAAGTGTGGATGACACGAGATATCATGAGCGAATGGATAAGTCACTTTAACCAAAACATGATTCGTCAAAAAAGAAAAATTATTCTTTTCATGGATAATGCTGCATCTCACCTGCACATTGAATTGTCCAACATTCAAATAATTTTTCTGCCACCAAACACATCTGCAGAGTGTCATCCCTTGGATCAAGGGATAATAAAAAATTTTAAACTTCACTACAGAAAACGTGTTTTAAGACATTTCATTGCAAATATGAACGATGTAACATGTGCGAGTGACCTTGCAAAGAAAATCAGCATCCTAGATGCGATTCAATGGATTTCCTCTTCAGTGAACGCAATTAGAAAACAAACTGTCATGAACTCTTTTGTAAAGTCTGGCTTCTCAAACGCAAAAATTTAAGTTGTGAACAGCAATGTGGAGCAACAAGAAGAACAAGAACTTCAACATCTATTGATAATGTACGATATTTCAGCTACAAGTGACCCTGGCTACAAAGATATAGACTCGAACCTCACTACCGAAGATGGTGGTCTAGATATCAACGACATTATCATCGATATTTTTCAAGACGTTCCTCATGAGGATGAAGAAATGGAAGGAGGTCATTCTGTCAAAGTACATATTAACGACGAACCACCGATGAAAATAGAAGAAGTGCTCATACAAATCAATCGTTTTAAAATGTTTTTCGCCACTGAAGAAGATACTGAAGGACTTTCGATGGTTTCTTCACTCCAAACAAATGCTGAAAACAAAATTATCAGCCGGAAGAAGGTGCAGAAGAAAATAAGTGATTACTGTATATATTTTTCTTAAGATAAAGTCATAATATGCATAGCACAATTGTATGTATATTATTTACAAAAATATTGTGCAAAATCTGTATATATTTTAATTTAATTTTACATTAAACGTTTAACGATTTTTCTTTCTTTCTTTTTTTTTTCTCCCTCAGACTTCTTGTTAGCGGACACTTCTCTCTAACGAACACATTTTCGTTCCCCATGGCTGTCCGTTAAAGGGAAGTTTCACTGTATCTCTTTTGGGGATTACCCTGACTTCTAATCTCTCTTGGCACAAGCACATTACTAATATTGCTTCCTCTGCATCTAAAAAACTTGGTTTTCGGTTTTGCTCTCGGCGTTACTTTTCTTCCAAACAGCTGCTCACTCTGTATAAATTGGAAATCCACCCTGCCATGGAATATTATTCCCACATCTGCGGTGAAGCCCCCAAAACCTCTCTCAGGCTTCTTGATTCAATTCAGAAGAGGGCAGTTATGTTAATTAATGATTCATCTCTAACAGAGTCTCTTCACTCGCTGTCTCATAGACGTACTGTTTCTGCTGCATGCCTCTTCTACAGATACTTCCATGGGCACTGTTCTTCTGAATTGGCTTCTATAATTCCCTCTCTCTCTTTCAAAACAGTCCGACACGTGCCGCCACCAGCCAACATCAGTTTACTGTCCAACTTCAAACTTACAGAACCAACTTTTTATCTTCCTCTTTTATTCATTGAACTGCTGTTTTCTGGAACAACCTTCCTTCATATGTATTTCCTGAGAATTATAGTCTACAGAAGTTCAAGTCCAATGTCAACAAATATCTTCTTTCGTCTTCTAAACCTCCAACCCAAGCACGGTTCTAAGTACTATAGGTTCTAATACCTCTTGTGGTTGGGGTTTACATAAAAAAAAAAATATAAAAAAATCTTGGTGAGCAGACCGTTATACCCTGCTCAACCTTTTCAAAACACTAGTAAGGTCAAAAATAGATTACAGAGCACTCGTTTTTGCATCCACCAAAAAGAGTGCCCTCAAATTGTTAGATCCGATTCACCATAGTGCACTATGAATAGTAACAGGAGCCTTCTGCACATCACCTAAATACAGTCTTTATACAGAAGCTAATGAACTACCATTGTTCCTCAGGAGGTTTCTCATACAAGATAAGATCTAGAAGAGACCATCCCACTTGGACATCCCTATTCTCACCAAAATTGGAAAACATATATAGGAACAGCAAAACTGCAAACAAGCCCCTAGGAATTAGACTACAAGAGCTACTGACAAAGTATGATATTAACATAGATAATGTTTCAAATATAGGGCACATAATACCACCATGGATAAACCACTCCACAACTTGTGAACTTTCCACACAAATCTGGAATAAAAATAATTTTTCAGACATCAACTTTCAACAACTGCATGCAAAACATAGAACTAAATATCCCAACCATGTACAAATATATACAGATGGATCAAAATCAGAGAACCATGTAGGAGCATCAAATAACAGATAACTTCCAAAAGAATTAGTAGAATTCGTAGCAGTTCAGATAGCCCTGGAGCACTTCAGAACCATATATCATTTGAAAACAGTAATATACTCTGATTCATTAAGTGCAATACAAGCCATACAAACCACAAACAATATAACCCATCCAGTTCTCAATCAAATTAAACAGATATTAACAGACTTAACAAAAGAAAAACAAGAAATGCTTTTCTGCTGGATACCAGGACACAAAGTGATAAAAGGAAATGAAGCTGACAGCATTACAAAATCAACAACTAACCTCCAGAAACAATCTTTTCCAGTTCCATATAAGGACTACAAACCAATCATCAAAAACTGCCTTGTAACACTGAACTCTGGAAAAACAAACTTCAAATAAATTATATGAAATAAAACCAAAAGTTGAATATGCATACATAGAAACAAAATAACAAATGAACTGGTGCACTATGGTCTCCATTGTGAATGTGCCAATAAACACCAAAATAACCAACCCATCAACAAAGGCACCTTTTTCATGCTGAACTGCTCGTGTAGAAAAGTGACTGACCCATGGCTAATCTTTATTGGCCATATGTTCAATATTCATTTTACGGTCTTCCATAACTAATTTATTCACCTAGTTATCTATTTCCTCATTTTGGGCTGTTTCTGGCAACCCAATCATTGGTCATTCTATTCTCTCTGTCATGCTTAAACCACCTCCAGTTTGTATGCTCTGATGGAGTACATTCATCATATATGTTGTTCAAACACTGAACGATTTCAGGTTATTCCACTTTCTCTCTTTACGATTTTTACTCCACTCACTGCTCAAAATTTTCTGGATGCCACAGTTGCTGTGAAAAGGCACCTTGTTAGTATGCAGCAGATTGCTCTCCTGGGAATAATACCATGTGTCAGGCTGTTTCATCAAATTCGCTGTGTGTTGTAATAACTGATAAGTTGTCTGCTGACCTGTTGGTCATTCAGACTGATCTAATGTATTGTGTTACAAGAGGCATTTCCATGGAAATTCTAGGCATATGGTTATGCCCAGTTTGGAGGATAGCTGATCATCCTACAAATGTACTGGCTGAGAGGAGGCACTTCGATGATGAATTACTTTATATTTGACAGATGTGCTAGAATGACTAAAAAAGGTAGAGAAACTTTTGCCTTTTTGTCCTGTGTTTCGATTGTGGATTCATGGTACAAACCTTGGCTCTAGTTTATTTGAACTTGAAGCTTGTTTCATCTTGATCAGGCATGGTGTGGTCTAGGGTTTGTCAACCTGGATTGACTGAGTTGGGATTGTGCAGGTGTAGAGATCCTGGGACCATTCTTCATATTATGATCAATTGTGACTCTTTGCCAATTTCTGATCTTGCCTGCAGATTGAGACTTGGATGCTCTGTGAGAATCATTTGTTTTCCTTATTCATTGATCAGAGATCTTTTAGAGTTAACACGTTTGTTAAGGCTGTGTTTCATAGGATAGAGCCAACATGCTGGTTATTAGAGGCCCACCTTCACACCAGTAGGGATGGAAGCTCCCAGTATTGGATAGCATATCGAGAATCATTCCTTGCCACAGAGGCATTAATAATTTGTTTTGTGTTGTTTGCAATTAACCCCAGGGGCTCACATTTGGTGATTATGGGCTTAGCACACACAGGGTCCTGAGCTGAGCTGTATATCATCATTCTTCTCTATCTTGGTGATTTCTCTCTCTCTCTCTCTCTCTCTCTCTCTCTCTCTCTCAGGGTAGCTCAGGAATTTTTTTTTTTTTTGGCTGGTGCAGCATAAGCCTCAGGCTTTCTTGCACCATATGGCTAATAATAAAAAAAAAAATAAAAAATAAAAAAAAAAAATAGAAGATCAATAGGGTACGGAAGTCCACTTCAAGTAATTGTTTTAGCATGATGTAATGTATATTGTCTGGGCTGGCAGCACTATTTGAAGATTTATTTAAGGATTCTTTGAGTTCTGTTATATTAAATGGTTGATTGTATGGAAGGGAGAGCCATGTGGAGAAGTTAATTTTGCGGCGTTCTGCCTCTGCCTTGATGCGCTGAAAGGAGATGGAGTAGGAAGCAGAAGCAGATATTGTAGAAAATGATTCTGCTAGCGCAGTGGCGATTTCCTTAGGTGCCGATAGATCTTTCCCATTCCAACAGAGTATTGGAGAGGGTGGTCGAATGAATTTTCCATTTAGCGCTTTAATTCTTCTCCAAATGAATCGTGGGTCAGTGTCTTTGGTGATAGTTGAGGCAAATGAGATCCAGGAGTCACGTTTGGCTTTTCTCCTAATCTGCCTTGCTTTGGCTTTAAGTCTTTTGTATTCTATTAGATTACTGTTTGTAGGAAACTTATGGAATTTGTTCCAAGCACGGTTTTTCTCACGCTTGGCATTAGAACAATCTGTATTCCACCAGTTGTTATATGGTGAGAGCACTTGTGAGGTCGTGACTTCGGAATTGAATTTTTTGCTGCATTTAGTATCTGATTGGTAATGTAGTTAGTTATGTCTTCAATTGGATGTTGCTGAACATAACTCCTGTCTAACTGGACCTGGGTGCAGTAGCTCTCCCAGTTTGCGTTCTTGAACTTCCAGGTGGATCGGTGCTCAAGATTTGCAGTTACCCGTGTTTGTAATGAGCAAAGGATTGGAAAATGATCGCTGTTTAGAGGATAGTTTAGCACTGACCATGTCATACTTGGGAGAATTGCTGGTGAGCAGATTGACAAGTTTATTGCAGAAGTAGACCCTGTAGATAGGTGAATATAAGTGGGAGATCCAGAATTTAGTATAGTTAGGTTGTTATTATTCATGAATGTTTCGATTAATTTGCCTCTTGTGTCAATCGCAGGCGACCCCCATAATGGATGGTAGCCATTAAAGTCACCAAAAAGGCAGATTGGAGATGGTAGTTGCATAACCAAATTATCAAGTTCTGTATTTGAAAATGGTTGAGAAGGAGAAATATATATATAAATTAGGGTAATTGATATACCAATTGAAATACGTGCTGCCACAGCTTCTAGACTAGTTTGTAACTGAATTTGCCTGGATGGTATGTTTGATTTTATAAGCACAGCTACTCCTCCGCGAGCAGGAGACTCCAAAATCCTGTCCTTTCTATATATTGTATATTTTGTAAAATTCACCAAAATTTGTAAATTTTGGTGAAGCTTGAGATGATAAGAAAGTTTCTTGTAGACATACTTCTATCGGATTATATTGAATCAGTAAATCTTTTATGTCGTCAGAATTGCTTCTTAGTCCTCTGCAGTTCCACTGTATGATATTAGACATTATTTGAGTTTAGTTGTGGTCAATTGGTCTGACTGTTTTTTTAGAAGTGGAGCATTTCGGTCTGTCTTGTTTTATTTTATCTTTTTTCGGGAAATAGGGGCGTATAGAATCCATGATGTCATTTGCATGGAGTTCCAAAATGGGCTCCCCATTATCTAAACCCTCATCTACTTCCATACTGTTGGTGGGAGTTTCCATTTGTTTTGAACCTGTGTCAGATTTCGTTTGCTCTGTGTCATATGGGACCGATGGAGTATCACTAGGGATACTGATTGGGGTATTTGTAGCTTCTCTAGTTTTATTTTGAGGATTTTCTTTTTTTGAATTTGAAAGAGTAGATTTAAGCCAATTAGCCATTGAGGTATTAGGTGGAATTGATACATCTGTTTGTGCTCCAGTAGATACATAGTTTCTAGTGCGAACAGCATAGGATCGACTGCCAGGCATGCTCAACATAACTTGCCTACGTGCCTCAGGAAACGTAACTTTATTTTCTATTTTATATTTTTGAATTTTTTTCCCTGTAATCCATAACTCGCAAGATTTGGAAAAGGCAGGGTGACTTTCCTTGCAGTTTGGACATGCAGGGGTTGCGGCTGAGCAATCAGCTTGAGTATGTTCTTTAGATCTGCATATGGGACAGATGGAGTCACCTCTACATGCCTGCTGTGAATGACCATATTTCTGGCATTTGAAGCAACGAACAGGATTCAGAATATATGGTCTAATATGGCAATTCAAATAGCCAGCTTTGATTGAGGATGGTAAGTCTGGAGTACTGAATGTTAAAATGATGGTTCTAGTTGGAGTTAGATTTCCATCTTTTTTACTCATGATTCTTTTAACACTTGTTACCTTTTGACTACTAAGTTCTTGGAGTAGTAGTAGTTCTTCAGAGACTGTAATTAGGTCCCACTCACTAATCACACCTCTTGATGAATTTAAGGTTCTGTGGGGAGTAACTGATACTGTCAGCCCCCCCAAATGATGTTGTATTTAACAGCTGCTCAGAATGTTTTGAGGTGGCTGTTTCGATCAGGAGGTCTCTGGATTGTACTCGCTTCACCATTTTTGGTGACCTTGCAATAGACTCTAAACACTTTTGTATCAAGAATGGTGATAACTTGCCTACAGGTTGGGCAGATAACGAAGGTACCACCAAGAAATTCGGTATATCATTTTGACATTTTGCTTCCCTTCGAAGCCTTTTTGGGTGAACACAGTCATGGTCAATGTCGGAAGTCTCTTGTCTTGAGCTCAATGGCTCTAAAGGTGGATAACTATTTGTATCTATGTTAGCTCCTTTTGGCCCAGGGGGTTTACCTTTACCACCCAGGTTACTGGCCCCGCCACGGGGAGGCAGGAGCAGTGCCGCTTGTGGCCAAGCGTAGAGGTTAGTACAGTTAGTAGGAGTACTAAATTAAAGAAAAAGGTACCTTCCTTCTTCTGGGGCAGATGGGCTGAGAGGTGGCAAATGAAGTTTAACATTGACAAATGTAAAGTACTACACACGGGAAACAGCAACCCCAGAGCAACGTATCAACTCTGTGGTACTACACTGACAGTGGTAGAGAATGAAAGGGACTTGGGGGTAGTTGTGCAGGCAGATATGAAGTTCTCTGAGCAGTGCAGACGGGCTGCAAGAGTAGCTCATGGAGTATTGTCAATGATATACAGGAATTTTTCCAGCAGGGATAAGGAGGTGATTATTCCATTGTATAAGGCAATGGTCAGGCCACACCTAGAGTACTGTATACAGGTCTGGAGTCCTCATTTCAAGAAGGATGTAGAGCTGCTGGAACGAGTACAGAGAAGGGCAACAAGATTAGTGAATGGAACAAAGGGGTGCTCTTACGAAGAAAGGCTTAAGTTTTGCAAATTACAGTGTCTGGAGACTAGGCACCAGCGAGGTGATCTGATAGAGGTGTATAAAGCCTTGAATGGTTTAAGCATGCTCAATGCTGATGGGATTCTTCCTCTAGCTCAGAAAAATCACCTGAGAGGGCATAAATTCAAATTGAGGAAAGACAGATGTAGGATAGACGTGCGGAAATTTGCCTTTAGCCAGCGGGTGGTTGGTTGGTGGAACAGACTTCCATCCCTTGTGGTGGAGGTTGATAGCCTAAATAAGTTTAAGGCTCAGCTGGACAGGTATTTTGAATGAACAGAGGGGTGAAGTGGAAGTGGGTTTTTTTTTTTTTTTTTTGGCTGATGCTGCATAAGCTTGCTTTCTTGCATCAAATGCCTCTACTAATGCTAATGCTAACTTCTTAAGTGTTTTTAAGAAAATGAAGCTACTTAACGAAAAGGTTTAATAAGTAAGGGAGAAAACAAAAGAGAATCTAGTCGCTTACCAAAAAACGCTCTTTAATCGCACGAGAATCGCTTGGCCATGGAAACGCTATGCACCCGGGGCCCCAGAGTAATATACCAACTGTGTGGTACTACACTCAAGGTAGAGACAAATGAAAAAGACCTGGGCATGATTGTGCAGTCAGATGTGAAGTTCTTTGAGCAATGCAGAGAGGCTGCCAAGAAGCTTATGGGGTTTTGTCAATGATATAGAGGAATTTTGCTAGCAAGATGAGGTGATTATTCCATTGTATAAGGCAATGGCCAGGCCATATCTTCAGTACTGCACACAGGTCTGGTGGCGTCATTTTAAGAAGGATGTGGAGCTTCTGGAATGAGTACAGAGGTGGGAAACGAGATTGGTGAGGGGACCAAAGGTGCTCTTACCAAGAAAGGCTTCAGTTTTGCGAATTGCAGCATCTGGAGACTAGGCACCCGTGAGGTGATCTGATTGAGGTGTTTAAGGCTTTGAATGGATTGAGCAAGCTAAATGCTGATGGGATTCCTTCTCTTGCTCAGACTTTACAGATGAAGGGGCACAAATTCAAATTGAGAAAGGACAGTTGCAGAACAGATGTGTGGAATTTTGCCTTTAGCCAGCAGGTGGTTGATTGCTGGAGCAAAAATGTCCATCTGTTGTTGTGGAAGCTGATAGCTTAAATGAATTCAAGGAAGAACTAGACACACAATTGAGGGTAATGAATAGGTGAAATGTGAAGTGGGTTTATTTATTTATTTATTTTTTTTTTTTTTGGCTGATGCTGTATAATCTTGCTTTATTTCATTATTTGCCAATACTAATGCTAATGGAAGTGTCCTTAGACCCATGAAATTTCAGAAGACTGGAGATGTGAAAATATTTCTTCTGTATAGAAGAAAATCTATTGCAGGAAATAAATAGGTGAAATGGTAGGCATTGTGTGTGGGTGTTTTTTTTTTTTTTTTTTTTTTTTTTTGGCTGATGCTGTATGAGCTTGCTTTCGTACATCATTTGCCAATACTGATGTCAATGATAACTTACAGATATAAAGTTTTCAATAACTAATTTGAGGGCTTTCAATAAGATTAACAGTCATTATATTACATTCATTATTTATATAACCATTTAAATAAATGTGTTCAACTCAAATGACACTGTCGGTTGTTTATACATGTGAACAACAAATAATAATACAGCCACTTGCTCGTGTTATCGCATAAAAAGAGAAGTAGATCTGAGGGCTTACTTAACAAGTACAGGTAATTTCGGGAAAAATTCATGAGTCAGGATTAAATTTGAAAATGTCTGTAATTCTGCCCAAACATGATAGGATGGAATGTGTGTTGAGAGCCTGTTCAATCAATTAAGCCCTGGAGAGAATGCACAAGGCTCATGAGGTAGAATTTTATTCAGCGTGGTCTGTGCTTGTTAACAGGAAAGACTGTATTAACAAGGATGGGATACACTTAAATAGAATGAGAGCAAGAATATTTGCTGATGCTATCGAGCCAGCAATAGGAGGGTTGGTAAACTGCTAGCTTGGGGGGAATACACAGAGTAGTAGATTAATTAGAGCCACAGGCAGAGGTGAAAGTAATTCTTGCAGTGTGTTTATAAAAACAAGTAGCCTGGAAACCAAGATGTCAGGCATTTCAAGCCCCTGCTGTCAGTCATTGCGGAACAATTAATACACAGGCTGTATTAGGGTAACAAAGAATAAGAACATGTGCATGTATATTTGCATGTACACTACCAATAGATAGGAGCATTGTAAATAATTTTGATGAATTTGAAGTACTGATTAAGTCATCAAATGCAGACACTGTAGAAATAGCGGAGATATGGTGTCACTCAGACATAAGCGATGCCGAATTTGAATATGAGTAGTACAATGTATACACTTTGATCTTACCCAAAAGGCCGAGAAACGATAGTACATTATATACAGGAATGACAGACAGGACAAGGGAGGGGTTGGGTTATGCATTAGAGTCATTAAATCTAAAGCATTACATCCAGTCAACATGGGTGGCCAATGCAATGTTGAGGTGTGACATAAGCACTGGGAAAACTAAAGTAGGAGTTTGCTGTTGGCCTAATGACTGTGATGAGTACACTAAACAACTATACAGAGAAATAAAGTGGACCAATAAATCAGAATGTCTTATAATGGGAGATTTTAACTTTCCAGATGCTGACTGAAATTTGGGGGTTGGTTACACATAAATTAGCAAGACTTGTGGATTTATTACGATGACTGTTTTCTACATCAACACATTAGAGAAGCAACGAGAGGAAGAAGTACTCTTAATCTTGTTATCAGCGATTCTTCATGCATTAAGAATCTGTATGTAAAAGACCCACGGTGAACACAGTGTACTGATGTGGAATGTACTTAAAAGATATAACTACTGTCGATGTTAAAGGGAAAGGCTTTTATTTTGTAAGGGTAATTACAGTGATGTCAGACATTTTTAAATTCTGTACAGCGGGACCAAATGATGATGTTACCAACAATAAATTCTAAGTGGGAAGCATTCAGGGAAATAATCATAGAAGCCACTAGGCTTTTCATACCAATGAAGAAATACTGCTCAAGGTTTAGCCCTAAATGGATGTTAGATGAACTATTGAGACATGGCAGAGAATAAAAATGCATGGCATGCATATAAATTATCATGTGATACAGAAGCCTGTAATATATTTAATTAGTCTGTAATCAAGTCACAAAGGAAATAAAACAAGCTAAGGCAGATTATGAGAAGTCTCTGTCAAAGAATGCAAAGACTTCTATGCTTATATTAACAACAGAAGGAAGGGACTGAATCACTTCGGCCACTTCATGTCAATGGTTGACCCTGCACAGGTTGCTGGAAAACTGAATAGTTATTCTGCATTTACATTCACACATGAGTTACACATTCCTTAGGGAAAATGATGCCAGAAGATTATCAAACTTTAACAGGGAGCTAAATGATTTTGCAATAACTGAAAGGAAAGTGGAAAAGAAATTATTGAAGTTAAACATAAAAAAAAAAGGCATCTGGAGTTGATGGAATCTATCCAATTATATTAAGTGAGGTGGAAAAGGAGGTAAGAAAGCCTATAGCCATAATTATGAGAGTCTTTGGATTTAGTGGAGGTCCCTATGGACTTTAGATATGCGAATATATCTCCAATTTACAAAGGAGAATCAAAAGGTGATCTGAGTAATTACAGACCTGTTAGCTTAACATCTGTTCAGAGAAAGTAATGCACTCCCTGATTAAAGATGTAATGCATTCACACATGAGTTACTCATGTGTGAATGCATTCACACATGAATGCATTGTAACTCATGCATTCATGTGTGAATGCACGAGTTACAATGTGTTGAATGAATAATCTGATGGGATATTATAGTGCAGTAACAAAGAAACTGGATGCAAAAAATAATCTTGATACCACATACTTGGATTTCGGAAAGGCTTTTGATACTACTGCACATAAATTGCCGTACAAACTGGAGCAAAGTGGCATTAAGTACAAGTTACTGCTGTGGATAAGGAGATGGTTGAGATCTGTTAGCATAACATCTGCTTCAGGGATAAGACAGGTTGGTTATCAATGGACACTGCTCTTTGCAAATTGATGTTATTAGTGGAATCCCCAGGGTTCAGTGATTAGCCCATACTTGTTATCAATATTTATTAGCATTAGTAGAGGCATATGATGCAAGAAAGCAAGCTTATGCAGCATCAGCCAAAAAAAAAAAAAAAAAAAACCCTTCCACTTCACCCCTCTGTTCTTCCAAAATACCTGTCCAGCTGAGCCTTAAATTTATTTAGGCTATCAACTTCCACAACAAGGGATGGAAGTCTGTTCCACCAACCAATTACCCGCTGGCTAAAGGCAAATTTCCACACATCTATCCAACATCTGTCTTTCCTCAATTTGAATTTATGCCCTCTCAGGTGATGAAGATTTATTAGGTTTAATGTCTATGAATGCAGATTTAATGTGCAGAAAGGTGGGTAGGGCAGTTAACAACAGTAATGTTGACAAATGATGCAAGGTACTGTGTATGGGTAGCAGTAATAGCAGATCAACATACCAACAGTGTGGTACTACGGTCAGCACAGTGGAAAAAAAAAGATCTGGGGTAATTGTGCAGTGAGATGTGAAATTCTCTGAGCAATGTAGACAGGCTACCAGGACAGCTCATGGGGGGTTTTCTCAATGATATCCGTAGCTGAGTGGTCAGGAGCGGAAGTGCAATAGCACACGCTCTTTGAGTTGACCAGGGTTCAAGCCCCTGACTGCTGAATACGGTCGATCTGCCAACCTGCACTGGACCAGCGTGGCAGATTATGGTCCATTTCCCTCAGCATGAATTGTTGAAGAAGCTTCCATCCTGCAGTGGGTTGATAATGGCTGCACTTTACCTTTATGCAGGAACTTTGCTAGCAGAGTTAAGGAGGTGACTTTCCCTTTGTACAAGGCAATGGTTAGGCCACA
Organism: Mastigoproctus giganteus; assembly: GCF_048544385.1. Lineage (NCBI taxonomy): Eukaryota > Metazoa > Arthropoda > Arachnida > Uropygi > Thelyphonidae > Mastigoproctus > Mastigoproctus giganteus. Next base: position 213,036,083 of record NC_143576.1, on the reverse strand, counting down.
TATATCAGGCTTAATGTCTAAGTTTTCAGATGATACATAGGTTGGCAGGGTACTTCACAATGGTCATCAGGGTGAGCTACTGCAACAAAATCTAGGAAAATTTGGTCGATTGGCTAAAAATGGCAGTTGAAGTTTAACATTATCTCTTTGTGCAAGGCCATGGTTGGGCTACATCTTGAGTACTGTATACAGGTCCAGAGACCTCACTTTAGGAAGGATGTAGATCTGCTGGAATAGGTGCAGAGAGGGGCAACCAGATTGGTGAAGGGAACAAAAGGGTGCTCTTACCTAGAAAGGCTTCAGTTCTGAAAATTGCAGCATCTCAAGACTAGACGGGGAGATCTGATTGAGGTGTTTAAAGCCTTGAATGGATTAAGTGGAATGTTAATGGTATTCATCCACTTGCTGAGACTACACACATCATCAGTTATCATACCTCTAGTATTTACAGGCCCACCAATGAGAGGCTAAAATAGCTTCAAAATGGTGCTGCATAGGTGGTGATACTCAATTGAGTATAAATAAGAGTAGACTTCTCTACTGCAGTAATATTACTCATTGTAAATAATTTCACAATATTAGATGTTATAATAATGATGTGTAATGTACAAACTTCAGTTTGTCTCAAAATTTCAACTATGCAGTAATAACACATTTGCACTAACAATGTTGTTAATTAAAAATAATAAATAAATAAAATAAACTATCTATTTTACACTCTCCCTCACATAAGTATCTATCCACCTGACCTTTGAACCTTCTCAAGCTCTCAGCCTCAACAACCTATGGAGATAATTTATTCCAGTGATTAACAACTTGCTGGCTAAAATAAAACTTACTGCAATCCAATCTAAACCACTTCCCCATAATTTGAATTTATGGCTCCTAGTTCTGGAATCATTTATAATAGTGAAAATTTCACCTTCATTCATTTCACTTTCCTCTCTCATAGCCTTATACACCTCAATCAGATTTTATAATCTTTATTGTGTACAAAAGGATGTATACAATGTACCCTTCATGGCAGGAATTCCAGGGGCTTTACTCTAAAGTGTCTAGTTTCCAAGCTTTGCAGCCCAATATTTTTCCAAACTCTGCATTTTAAGTCATTCCTCACATGGATACCCTTTTGCTGATCCTACCAGGCACATTGTCATCTTTGTACACTTTAAAGAAGCTCAGTGTCTTTTTTTTATTATTTTTTTATTTTATTTATTATTATTATTTTTTTTTACAGGTGTGGCCTCCATTCCGGACACAGTATTCTAAGTGTTGGTCTTAACAATTGCCTTCTTATAAGACCTCCCTATCTCTACAAGAAAGTGTTTCATAAATCATCGATAGAACCAAGGGTCTTCCTTGCTGCCTGTCTACACTGCTTGGAGAACTTCATGTCTGATTGCTGCACTGTAACTTCCAAATCTCTTTCTTCCTCTACTGTTTCCAGTTTAATCCCGCAAAGTGTGTAAACTATTTTGATACATTTTTTGGTCGTTTCAATACTGAAAAGTTGGACTGTATATTGATACATTTCTTTACAGAAAGCTGATGCATGCGTGCCAATTTACATGTCCTGTCATATAAAAATAACTTCATGTGGTTTTAACATGCACTGTTCCTTTAAGATTGTGAGGGTCCTGTTGCATCAGTTATAATGTAAGAGAGGAAGAATGAAGATCAGTATGGACTTGTAATGCTGCAAGTTTTCGATGGCAGAAATTACAGCAAACAACCCTCGTAACAGAAGTCAACAATAAATATCAGAGTTCCCAACCACCTTTTTATATCATTTGAGCAAGAACAGGTTTGTTTCATGAGTTTCTGCAAGAGTATCAGTTTTGGTGTATTCAGTCTATTGGCAAAATATTTAGCTAGTATTTATTGTTATTAAATAACAGTATCTATGACTCCAAAAGAATAATTGCTTTCATTAAATAGTGTACAAAAAGTCAACAATATTAGTTTCCAATTACCTAAAGCAAACTAATTCCAAAATGAAGTTTCCTAAATGTGTTTAAATAAAAGGCATGGATTGACTGTTGATGGAAACACTTTACTGTAATCTAAATTGTTTTTAGATACAGATCTCCTGAATTTCCACTGGCACTGAAGACAAAACATCGTTAAATCTGGTCTGCCACTTCTGACAGGAGCCTAAGCTCTATTCTTCACACACTCACACACCAAAAAAATATATCAATTGTTTTTCACTCCTATAAGGTGTCATTTGTAGAAATGGCAGTCTAAAGTCTAAATGAAATTTCTGATAATATCTTGTCAGAGTATTTTAAAAACAACTATGGCAAGAGTAATGCTTCTACTAGCCTTAAAAAGGCTAAATGAATGTTCAGAACAGGTTATGTAATCACATTTGATAATATGCTAATCAAAATGCATTGCAATGAATTATGAAAATGGGAAATACAGGAATAGAATCGAGCTTGAGGTATAGCTCACAATATTATATCCAAAATAATCAATTTTGATAATCATGTGCTCATTAAAATATTCTATTGCAATGAATTTGGAAAATGGAAAATATAGAAACAGAATGGATTTTGAGGTATAGCTCAAAATTCAAAAAACTTTTTCTCTACAGTAATCTGTAATATTAATTTTTAGACTTATATTAATATAAATTTAATATTAATAATATTAATTTTTCATTACTTAACATTTTATATACTGTTTTAGGACCATAAACACATCCATGTAGAACAAAATTATTTATACTGAGAGTGAAATATTTAGCATAAAATTGAAAAGCATACTTTATATAACAGAAATACAATAACATAATTTATTACAACAGAAGTATATTAAATTAATCATTAAAACATAGCAATAAAGTTTATCGTTCTGTTTTTAAAATGTAATTTCACTGACAATTTTAAAATATATCACTTTTTAAAATAAACATATTTTAATATTTTTAATTCAAAACTTTTTTCTCTTAAATAAATATTAAATGTTCATTTGATAACTGCATAAAATGTGACAAAATGCTACACTCTTACCTTGATTTAGTCTCAGACAGACCAAGCGTAGCAATAGAAAATGCATCTCGGGCAAGTTTTATGTGATTGATAGCATAATGCTTAGGGGATGAGAGATCCAAGGTATTACCCGGTGAGACTTTAGCATGAGACCGTGCAGCATTCATGTGAATACGAGGATGTTGTCCTGGTTTACCTCGAGTGGTCCATATGTTTCCAAATAGGGTGTGATTTCTCTAAAATAATTAAAAATAATTTGCTGAATTGCTGACTATACACAGTCATGTAATCAGTTCAGTTAAACAATAAGAGATAATGAAAATAGCCAAAATATTTTTTTATGATATACACAGAAAAAGTCAAATTTTTCCATTTATGCATAGTATATAATGAGATTACTTAAAATGTTAACCTAACACTAGTGCTTATTATCTTACTCTACTGTGAGTAAGAGCTGGCTATGTGTGATAATCCATGCAATATACTGGATTGTTAGTCTTAATTCCGATTACTTACAGTGTGAATCGAACAAGTTAAGAATGTGTGTGTGTGTGTGTGTGTGTGTGTGTGTGTGTGTGTGTGTGTGTGTGTGTGTGTGTGTGTGTGTGTGTGTGTGTGTGTGTGTGTGTGTCAGGGAACTGAGTTGTTTTTAGCATTATAGAGGCATATGATGCAAGAAAGCATGTTTATATAGCATTAGCCAAAAAAAAAGCCTTCCCATTTCACCCACCAAATGCTTGTCTAGTTATGCCTTGAATATAGTTAAGCTGTCAACTTCTACAACGACAGATGGAAGTTGCTTCCAGCAATCAACTACCCGTTGGCTAATGGCAAATTTCCACACATCTATTCTACAACTGACTTTCCTCAATTTGAATTTATGTCACTTCAGGTGACTATTCTGGGCAAGAGGAAGAATCCCATCAGCATTGAGCCCATTCAAAGCATTATACACCTCAATTAGATCACCTCGCAGGTGCATAGTCTCCAGACATTGCAATTTACAGAACTTAAGTTTTTCTTTGTAAGAGCAACCTTTTGTTCTATTCACCAATATCGTTGCCCTTCTCTGTACTCATTTGAGCAGTTCTACATCCTTCCTAAAAGGAGGTCTTCACACAGGTATACAGTACTTTGGGTGTGGTCTGACCATTATATAAGGTGATTATCCCTTATACAAAGGGATAATCACCTCCTTATCCCTGCTAGAAAAATTCCTGTTCATCATTGACAAGCACCACTACTCTTACAGATGGTATGCACTGCTCAGAAAACTTCATATCTGACTGCACAATACCCTCAGGTCATTTTCATTCTCTTACCACATGTTGATACATTACTCTGGGGTTACTGCTACACATATGCAATACTTTACATTTGTCAATGTTAAACTTCAGTTGCCACTTCACAGCCCATCTGCTCAACTTTTCTATATCCCGGTTCAATAGTGTACTGTCATTAACAAATGTGCTAACCTTTGTATCGTCTGCAAATTTGGACATTAAGCCTCATATACCAGCATCAACATCAATGATAAATACAGAAACCAACAATGAGCCCCAACACAGACACCTGGGGACACTACTAATAATATTAGTAGACAAAGAGCAGTGTCCACTGATTACCACATTGTCTTCTCCCATTGAACCATCCCATTATCCAAAGAATCAACTTGTCTTTAATGACATACTACTCCAACTGTACAGAAGAAAGCTCTTCTGAAATCCAAGTATTAGCATTAGTTTTTTTTTTTTTTTTTTTTTTTTTTAGGAGCATTAGCAACTAAGGCCATATTGCTCCGGGATATGCGGTGGTCATTCCCTGACCTTTCCGCATCCTCCATATTTGGTGGTGGTGGGCTCAAACCCCGGTCTAATCAAGAAGCATGTGCTATGCACTGCTGCTCCTTCCCACCTGGCTACGCATTGGCATTAGTAGAGGCACATGATGCAAGAACTAAATGAACTAAATGAATATTTTGCATCGACATTCACACATGAGGAGTTATTCAGCGAGGGGAATGCCAGAGGTGTATTCAACTCTAGCAGTAAGCTAGAGAATCTTGTAATAACTGAGAGCAAAGTGGAGGAGAAATTGTTGAAGATAAACACAAGAAAGGCACCTGGGGTGGATGGGATCTATCCAGTTATATTAAAGGAGGCAGCAAAGGAGGTAAGCAAACCCTTAGCCATAATTATGAGAGCTTCCTTGGACTCAGGGGAGGTACCCATTGACTGGAGATGTGCAAATGTGACCCCAATTCACAAAGGGGGATCAAAGGCTGACACAAGTAATTATAGACCTGTGAGTTTAACTTCTGTTCCCGGAAAATTAATGGAGGCACTGGTGAAAGAAGCACTGCAGGATCATCTAGACAAGACTTCAGTTATAGCTAGGACACAGCATGGTTTTGTTAAGGGGAAGTCTTGCCTGACCAATTTGATTGGATACTATGATGCAGTCACAAAAGAACTGGATGCAGGGAATAACTTTGATATTATATACTTGGATCTTAGAAAGGCTTTTGATACTGTTGCACATGGAAGACTGCTGCACAAATTGGAGCAGTGTGGCATTGGAGGCAAGTTGCTGCTATTGATAAAGGGGTGGTTGAGGGGGAGAAGACAGAGAGTGGTAATCAATGGACACTGCTCATCGTGGACTAATGTTATTAGTGGAGTCCCTCAGGGTTCATATTGGGGCCTTTGTTTTCTGTATTTATAAATGATATTGATGATGGTATATCAGGCTTAATGTCCAAATTTGCAGACGATACGAAGGTTGGCAGGGTTGTCAAGGACACTACTGACACTATGCTGCTGCAACAGGATTTGGAAAGGTTGAGCAGATGGGCTTCGAGGTGGCAAATGAAGTTTAACATTGACAAATGTAAAGTACTACATATGGGAAACAGCAACCCCAGAGCAACGTATCAACTCTGTGGTACTACACTGACAGTGGTAGAGAATGAAAGGGACCTGGGGGTGGTGGTGCAGGCAGATATGAAGTTCTCTGAGCAGTGCAGACGAGCTGCAAGAGTAGCTCATGGTGTATTGTCAATGATATATAGGAATTTTTCTAGCAGGGATAAGGAGGTGATTATTCCCTTGTATAAGGCAATGGTCAGGCCACACCTAGAGTACTGTATACAGGCCTGGAGGCCTCATTTCAGGAAGGATGTAGAGCTGCTGGAACGAGTACAGAGAAGGGCAACTAGATTGGTGAATGGGACAAAGGGGTTCTCTTACGAAGAAAGGCTTAAGTTTTGCAAATTACAGTGTCTGGAAACTAGGCACCAGCGGGGTGATCTGATAGAGGTGTACAAAGCCTTGAATGGTTTGAGCATGCTCAATGCTGATGGGATTCTTCCTCTAGCTCAGAAAAATCACCTGAGAGGGCATAAATTCAAATTGAGGAAAGACAGATGTAGGATAGATGTGCGGAAATTTGCCTTTAGCCAGCGGGTGGTTGGTGGGTGGAACAGACTTCCATCCCTTGTCGTGGAAGTTGATAGCCTAAATAAGTTTAAGGCTCAGCTGGACAGGTATTTCGAACGAACAGAGGGGTGAAGTGGAAGTGGTTATTTTTATTTATTTATGTTACTTTTTTTTTTTTTTTTTTTTTTTTTGGCTGATGCTGCATAAGCTTGCTTTCTTGCATCAAATGCCTCTACTAATGCTAATGCTAAAGAAAGAAGCTTATGCAGCATCAGCAAAAAAAAAAAACACACCATCCCATTTCACTCCTCCATTTGCCCCAAATGCCTATCCACATTAGCCTTAAATTTATTTAGGTTATTAGCTTCCACAACAAAAGATGGAATCCTGTTCCACCAATCAACTACCCACTGGCTAAAGGAAAATTTCGACACATCTATCCTAAACTATCTTTTCTCAATTTGAAACTGGGCCCCCTCAGGTTCTTAGTCTGAGCAAGAGGAAGAATCCCATCAGCATTCAGCTTGCTCAACCCATTCAAGGCCTATACACCTCAATCAGATCACCTCGCAGGTGCCTGCTCTCCAGGTCTGCAATTTGCGGAACTTAAGCCTTTCTTGGTAAGAGCACCCCTTTGTTCCCCTCAACAATCTTGTTGCCCTTCTTTGTACTCATTCTAGCAACTCTACATCCTTCCTAAAACAAGGCCTCCAGACCTGTACACAGTACTCTAGGTGTCGCCATTGCCATGTATAACGGAATAATCACCTCCTTGTCCCTGCTAGCAAAGTTCCTATATATCATTGAGAAGACTCCATGACCTGCCCTGGCAGCACGTCTGCACTGCTCGGCAAACTTCATATCTGAATGCACAATTACCCTCAGGTCTTTTTCACTTTCACTTCCCTGAGTGCAGTACCACATAGTTGGTATGTTTCTCTTGGGTTATTGCTACCCAAGAGAAATGTACGTTATTGCTACCCATATGCAGTACTTTGCATTTGTCAGTGTTAAACTTTAGTTGCCACTTCTCAACCCATTTGCCCAACTTATCTAGATGCAGTTGGAGTAGCATACTGTCTTCACTGTCGTTAACAACCCTGCAAAAACTTTGTAGGCCTAAACCTTGAACAATATTTCTTAGTTGGTATGAAAAGCCTAGTAGCTTCCAAGATTAATTCTTTGAATGCTTCCCATTTTGAATTTACTGTTGGTAACATCCATGGATGGTCCCACCGTATAGAATTTAAAAACTGTCTCAGACCACAGTAGTCAACTTTATGAAAGCAAAACCCCCCCTTTACCCCTGATTGTGGTCACCTCTTTGAGTAAATCCCATTTTAGCACATTGTGATCGCTGCCACCTAGCGGTTCCTTTATCTACAGACTCTTAATACATGAAAAATCACTACTGATAATCAGATCAAGAGTATTCACCCTCTAGTTGCCTCCAGAACATGCTGCTGTAGAAAACAATCACCAATAAATCCACAAAAGCGTTGCTAGTGTTTGAGTGACCAATCCACAAATTCCAGTCAATATCTGGGAAATTAAAATCCCCCATTATAAGACACTCTGACTTACTGGCCCACTCTATTTCTCTGTACAATTTTATTAGTAAAATAATAAGAGGAGTTTACCTCAATATAGTGCGTAGAACACTTCCGTATGATACCCTCCAGAAATTAAAACGGAAAAAACGAAAAAAATCGACAACTTACCTGTACATTAGAGTAAAATATAAATAATTAAATAATCAATTTAACACAATTCAAATCAATTTAAAACAATTCAAATCAATTTAAAACAATTAAAAATCAAATTAACGCAATTAAAAGAATCTAACGAAAATATTCAAAACGATTTTCCTTCCTGAAGCTGACAACGCTTTTCGACCATATGTCGTGATCACAGGAATGAAAATTATCGAATCGGGTTAAACCTGATACTTAAATAGAGATTATCTGTCTTTGCGCATGCACGTAAAGGTCCACGCATCGGAGATCAAATATGGCTGCCGAACATTAACAGAATTCACGTGTAATTTAATTTCAAAGGTTTCTGCAATTAATAGTCGCGTATAATTACGTTGAACGTTAAGTATTTTGGCTTCGTTAAATAAAAAAGTATGTTTTTCGTTAATGGCGTGAAAGGCTAATTCTGACGCTGCTGAACGAGAAGCACGAACTGAGGCTTCATGTTGATTTACACGAATATTAAGAGAAAATCGGGTCGAACCCTGTATCTCCTTTATCTGCCCTCTGTATAATAATGTCCTTATTTCCCCGAAGTTCTCGTAAAGCTGAACTGTCATGTGTATTCAATTTAGGAAGTCGCGTTTCTTTTATGTTATTCACTACTTGGTTAACTTGTTGAATAAATACATCTTTTATGGAACATTACGCATTGTTTTTTTGCAGTTTCCGAGGTGGTAAATTATAATTTAGTCCTTTGGATAAAAGCGAAATCTGGTCCTGTGATAGTGTACATGAGGAAAGATTTGTAACCTGTTGATATGTCGGTTCGTTGGATAATTGGTGGGGGGGTTACACATGATTATATTAATAAGTTAGATTCAGTTGTGTCAGATACCTCCACTTATCGTGAAGTAGACCCGGCACTGTTTACCAATTTGGTCAATCAATACAATAAAACGTTAACCACGTATCGAAAAAAACGACTACATTACTATGGTTCAGTTAAAGGAATTGAAGTCCAGAACATACAATATTCCTGCACTTTTCGGTCAGGTAAAATTACACAAGACTGGGTTTCCTATTCGACCTATTGTTTCCTACAGGAACTCGGCATTTTCATCGTTAGCCACACATGTATATAACATTATAAAACCCTTTAGACAGGTAATACAATTTGGAATTAAGAACTACGATAGATTATTTAATAAGCTTAAAGACTGTAGACTCGGCGACAATGACAATTTATTCTCACTAGATGTTACCTCGTTATATACAAATGTAAACGTTGAATACACATTAGATATTATTTGGGATATGTTAAATAAAAACTCGACACCGATTAATTATACGAAGCTACCTATTAAGGAAATTTTTCACTTAATTAAACTGTTAGTTGAGGCTAACTACATCACCTTTCGAGACAAGGTATACAAACAAATTTTTGGATTACCAATGGGTTTGAGCCTGAGTGGCTTAATGTCAGAGATCTATCTCTCAACAATTGAGCAGATACATTTGACACCTTTTCGATCCCGTATCACATACTATGGGAGGTATTTAGATGATGTTCTAGTTATTACCGATAGTAATACTATCCACGGCATTTTACATTCGTTTAACAATATTCATTCTAGACTCAAATTTACATTGGAAAGGGAGGATATGGATACTAAGTCATTAAACTTTCTAAATTTCACGCTTACCCGGGACTCGAATAGAATACAATTTAGCATCTATCGAAAACCTACAAACACCGGTATGTTTCTACATTATAATAGCTATCACCCGTTCACCTACAAAAGATCGATTATCTTTAATCAATTTTTTAATGCCCATAAATATTCAACGACGGAATCTGCTTTGGACTCAGAAATACAAATATTAACTAGCAGATTCTTAAACAGGGGTTATTCCATTACCACAATAAACCGAATTAGGATACAAGCTAAGGATAGGATACAAAATACTACACCAATCAACAATAGTAATATCAAAAAATACTTTATTTCTGTCCCATATGTTGAACAGTGGCACAAACAACTTAACAGATTCTTTAAAGATACCGAATTTAAAATTGTAGCTAGGCCAATACAGAAGTTACACATTATATTGAACAATCGCTCGGTTCTTTCAGCGTTCGCAACACAAATTAATGATCTGGTATACATTTCTTGCGGTGATTGCGACTCTTCTTATCAGGGTTCGACCTGATTTTCTCTTAATATTCGTGTAAATCAACATGAAGCCTCAGTTCGTGCTTCTCGTTCAGCAGCGTCAGAATTAGCCTTTCATGCCATTAACGAAAAACATACTTTTTTATTTAACGAAGCCAAAATACTTAATGTTCAATGTAATTATACGCGACTATTAATTGCAGAAACCGTTGAAATTAAATTACACGAGAATTCTGTTAATGTTCGGCGGCCATATTTGATCTCCGATGAGTGAACCTTTACGCGCATGCGCGAAGACAAATAATCTCTATTTAAGTATCAGGTTTAACCCGATTCGGTAATTTTCATTCCTGTGATCACGACATACGGTCGAAAAGCGTTCTCAGCTTCAGGAAGGAAAATCGTTTTGAATATTTTCGTTAGATTCTTTTAATTGCGTTAATTTGATTTTTAATTGTTTTAAATTGATTTGAATTGTGTTAAATTGATTATTTAATTATTTATATTTTACTCTAATGTACCGGTAAGTTGTCGATTTTTTCGTTTTTTCCGTTTTAATTTCTGGAGGTTATCATACGGAAGTGTTCTACGCACTATATTGAGGGAAACTCCTCTTCTTATTTTACTAATATTATTATCAACGTAGAACATATTGAGTAGTACAGCTCTGATTCATACTATCTGTACAATTTTATTATACTCATCAGAGTCATTAGGCCTATAACACAGTCCTACTCTCAATTTTGCTTTCCCAGTACTTATGTCTCACCAAACTGGCTCGACACTGCTCTGTCCACCCATGTTGACTGCTGCACTTCTTTGGATTTAATGTGTTTCTTAACTAATAGCATAACCCCTCCTCCCTTCCTATCCTGTCTATCCTTCCTGTACACATTCTACTCCCCAAATTCCAGTTCTACATTCCATATATCTGTGTGACACTATGTCTCCAATATCCCAACAACATCTGCCTTTGATGTTTTGAGCAACACCTCAAATTTATTTACCCAACTCCTAGCATTGATGAACAAGCAAGAAAACATGCACCTGTTCTTATTCTTAGCTACCCTAACACAGCGCATTAGCATTAATAGAGGCATATGATGCAAGAAAGCAAGCTTATTCAGCATCAGCCAAAAAAAACACACAACCACTACTCCCATTTCACCCCTCCATTCGTTCGAAATACCTGTCCACCTGAGCCTTAAATTTGTTTAGGCTATCAACTTCAACAACCAGTGATGGAAGTCTATTCCACAAACCAACTGCCCGCTGGCTAAAGGCAAATTTCCGCACATCTATCCGACATCCGTCCTTCCCCAATTTGAATTTATACCTTCTCAGGTGATTATTCTGAGCAAGAGGAAGAATCCCATCAGCATTGAGCATGCTCAAGCCATTCAAAGCCTTATACACCTCTATCAGATCACCTCGCCAATGCCTAGTCTCCAGACTCTGTAATTTGCAAAACTTAAGCCATTCTTCGTAAGAGCAACCCTTTGTTCCATTCACTAATCTTGTTGCCCTTCTCTGTACTCGTTCCAGCAGCTCTACATCCTTCTTGAAATGAGGCCTCCAGACCTGTATACAGTACTCAAGGTGTGGCCTGACCAATGCCTTATACAAGGGAATAATCACATCCCTATCCCTGCTAGAAAAATTCCTGTATATCATTGACAACACACGATGAGCTACTCTTGCAGCTCATCTGCACTGCTCAGAGAACTTCATATCTGCCTGCACAATTACCCCCAGGTCGTTTTCATTCTCTACCACTGTCAGCGTAGTACCACAGAGTTGATACTTTGATCTGGGGTTACTGTTTCCCATATGTAGTACTTTACATTTGTCAATGTTAAACTTCATTTGCCACCTCTCAGCCCATCTGCTCAACCTTTCCAGATCCTGTTGCAGCAGCACAGCATCAGTAGTGTCCTTAACGACCCTGCCAACCTTTGTATCGTCTGCAAACTTCGACATTAAGCTTGATATACCATCATCAATATCGTTTATAAATACAGAAAACAACAATGGACCCAACACTGAACCCTGAGGAACTCCACTAATAACATTAGTCCACGTTGAGCAGTGTCCACTGATTACCACTCTCTGTCTTCTGCCACTCAACCATCCCTTTATCCATAGCAGCAATTTGCCTCCAATGCCACACTGCTCCAATTTGTCCAGCAGTCTTCCATGCGCAACAGTATCAAAAGCCTTTCTAAGATCCAAATATATAATATCAAAGTTATTCCCTGCATCCAGTTCTTTTGTGACTACATCATAGTATCCAATCAAATTGGTCAGACAAGACCTGTACTTAACAAAACCATGCTGTGTCTGAGCTATAACTGAATTCTTGACTAGATGATCCTGCAGTACTTCTTTAACCAATGTCTCCATTAATTTTCCTGGAACCGAAGTTAAACTAACAGGTCTATAATTACTTGTGTCAGCCTTTGATCCTGTTTGGAGAATTGGGGTTACATTTGCACATCTCCAGTCTATGGGTACCTCCCCTGAGTCCAAAGAAGCTCTCATAATTATGGCTAGGTGTTTGCTTACTTCCTTTGCTGCCTCCTTTAATATAACTGTATAGATCCCATCCACCCCGGGTGCCTTTTCTATGTTTATCTTCAACAATTTCTCCTCCACTTTCCTCTCAGTTATTAGAAAATCATCTAGCTCACTGCCAATGTTTACTTCACCTACGACATTCCCCTTCCTGAATAACTCCTCATGTGTGAATGTAGATGCAAAATACTCGTTTAGATTTTTAGCCACCTGAGCAGGATCCTCAACTGTTGAACCATCAACATCCAGTGGACCAATCTGATTCATCCCTTTCCTTCTGGAGTTTAAATAGGTAAAGAACTCTTTTCTGTTTTTCTTTGCAACCTTTGCCAAGGATTTCTCATTATCTGCCTTTGCCTGCCTAATTTCCTTTGTGACTTGGTTACAAACCAACTTATATCTATCATAGGCTTCCATGTCACCCATTAATTTGTACGTATCCCATGCATTTTTCTTCTCTGCCATATGTCTCATTAGTTCATCTGACAACCATTTAGGCCTGAACCTTGAACAATATTTCTTGGTTGGTATGTAAAGCCTGGTAGCTTCCAAGATTAGTTCCTTGAATGCTTCCCATTTTGAATTTGCTGTTGGTAACATCATCAGTTAGTCCCACTGAATAGAATTTAAATACTGTCTCAGACCATCATAGTCGCCTTTACGAAAGCAAAAACCCTTCCCTTTACCTCTGATGGTAGTTACCTCCTTGAGTAAATCCCACCTCAGCACACTGTGATCACTGCCACCTAGTGGTTCCTTTATCTGTGATTCTTAATGCATGAAGAATCACTACTGATAATCAGATCAAGAGTAATACTCCCTCTAGTTGCCTCCCGAACATGCTGGTGTAGAAAACAATCATCCAATAAATCCACAAAAGCCTTGCTAGTGTGTCAGTGACCAACCCACAAATTCCAGTCAATATCTGGGAAATTAAAATCCCCCATTATAAGACTCTGATTTACTGGCCCATTCTATTTCCCTGTACAGTATCTTATTATACTCATCAGAGTCATTAGGCCTATAGCACACTCCTACTCTCAATTTTGATTTATATATGCTTATGTCACACCAAAATGACTCGACACTGCCCTGTCCATCGATGTCGACTGGTTTCACTTCCTTGGATTTTATGTGTTTTTTAACTAATAGCATAACCCCTTCTCCCTTCCTATCCTGTCTATCCTTTCTGTAGACGTTGTACTCCCCAAATTCCAGTTCTGCATTCCTTATATCTGTGTTACACCACGTCTCTGATATCCCAACAATATCTGCCTTTGATGTTTTGAGCAATACCTCAAATTCATCAAATTAGTATTAGCATTAGTAGAGGCATTTGATGCAAGAAAGCAAGCTTATGCAGCATCAGCCAAAAAAAAAAATAAAGTAAAATAAATAAATAAAAAATAACCACTTCCACTTCACCCCTCTGTTCGTCCAAAATACCTGTCCAGCTGAGCCTTAAAATTATTTAGGCTATCAACTTCCACGACAAGGGATGGAAGTCTGTTCCACCTACCAACCACCCGCTGGCTAAAGGCAAATTTCCGCACATCTATCCTACATCTGTCTTTCCTCAATTTGAATTTATGCCCTCTCAGGTGATTATTCTGAGCAAGAGGAAGAATCCCATCAGCACTGATCATGCTCAAACCATTCAAGGCTTTGTACACCTCTATCAGATTTCCTCGCTAGTGCCTAATCTCCAGACACTGTAATTCGCAAAACTTAAGCTTTTCTTCGTAAGAGCACCCCTTTGTTCCATTCAGTAATCTTGTTGCCCTTCTCTGTACTTGTTCCAGCAGCTCTACATCCTTCTTGAAATGAGGCCTCCAGGCCTGTATACAGTACTCTAGGTGTGGCCTGACCATTGCCTTATACAAGGGAATAATCACCTCCTTATCCCTGCTAGAAAAATACCTATATATCATCGACAATACACCATGAGCTACTCTTGCAGCCCATCTGCACTGCTCAGACAACTTCATATCTGCCTGCACAACCACCCCCAGGTCCCTTTCATTCTCTACCACTGTCAGTGTAGTACCACAGAGTTGATACGTTGCTCTGGGGTTGCTGTTTCCAATATGTAGTACTTTACATTTGTCAATGTTAAACTTCATATTTGCCACCTCTCAGCCCATCTGCTCAACCTTTCCAGATCCTGTTGCAGCAGCATAGTGTCAGTAGTGTCCTTGACAACCCTGCCAACCTTTGTATCGTCTGCAAACTTGGACATTAAGCTTGATATACCATCATCAATATCATTTATAAATACAGAAAACAATAAAGGACCCGATACTGAACCCTGAGGGACTCCACTAATAACATTAGTCCACGATGAGCAGTGTCCATTGATTACCACTCTCTGTCTTCTCCCCCTCAACCACCCCTTTATCCATAGCAGCAATTTGCCTCCAATGCCACGCTGCTCCAATTTGTGCAGCAGTCTTCCATGTGCAACAGTATCAAAAGCCTTTCTAAGATCCAAGTATATAATATCAAAATTATTCCCTGCTTCCAGTTCTTTTGTGACTGCATCATAGTATCCAATCAAATTGGTCAGGCAAGACTTCCCCTTAACAAAACCATGCTGTGTCCGAGCTATAACTGAAGTCTTGTCTAGATGATCCTGCAGTGCTTCTTTAACCAGTGCCTCCATTAATTTTCGGGGAACAGATGTTGAACTCACAGGTCTATAATTGCTTGTGTCAGCCTTTGATCCTCCCTTGTGAATTGGGGTCACATTTGCACATCTCCAGTCCATGGGTACTTCCCCTGAGTCCAAGGAAGCTCTCATAATTATGGCTAAGGGTTTGCTTACTTCCTTTGCTGCCTCCTTTAATATAACTGGATAGATCCCATCCACCCCAGGTGCCTTTCTTGTGTTTATCTTCAACAATTTCTCCTCCACTTTACTCTCAGTTATTACAAGATTCTCTAGCTTACTGCTAGAGTTGAAAACACCTCTGGCATTCCCCTCGCTGAATAACTCCTCATGTGTGAATGTCGATGCAAAATATTCATTTAGTTTGTTAGCAACCTGAGCAGGATCATCAACAGTTGACCCATCGATATCAAGTGGACCAATCTGATTCATCCCCTTCCTTCTAGAGTTTTCATAAGTAAAGAACTCTTTGCTGTTTTTCTTAGGCTTCTGTGCCACGTGTTAATTTGTATGTATCCCATGCATTTTTCTTCTCTGCCATATGCCTCATTAGTTCATCTGACATCCATTTAGGCCTAAACCTTGAACAATATTTCTTGTTTGGTATGTAAAGCCTAGTAGCTTGCAAGATAAGTTCTTTGAATGCTTCCCATTTTGAATTTGCTGTTGGTAACATCATCAGTTGATCTCACTGTATACAATTTAAATACTGTCTCAGTCCATCGTAGTCGCCTTTACGAAAGCAATACCCCTTCCCTTTACCCCTAATGGTAGTTACCTCTTTGAGTAAATCCCACTTCAGCACACTGTGATCACTGCCACCTAGTGGTTCATTTATCTGCAGATTCTTAATGCATGAAGAATCACTACTGATAATCAAATCAAGAGTATTACTCCCTCTAGTTGCCTCCCGAACATGCTGATGTAGAAAACAATCATCCAATAAATCCACAAAAGCCTTGCTAGTGTGTGAGTGACCAGCCCCCAAATTCCAGTCAATATCTGGGAAATTAAAATCCCTCATTATAAGACTCTCTGATTTACTGTCCCACTCTATTTCTCTGTACAGTTTCTTATTATACACATCAGAGTGATTAGGCCTATAGCACACTCCTACTCTCAATTTTGATCTCCCAATGCTTATGTCACACCAAACTGACTTGACACTGCACTGTCCAGCGATGTGGACTGGCTTCACTTCCTTGGATTTTGTGTGTTTCTTAACTAATAGCATAACCCCTCCTCCCTTCCTATCCTTGTCTATCCTTTCTGTAGACATTGTACTCCCCAAATTCCAGTTCTGCATTCCTTATATCTGTGTGACACCACGTCTCTGAAATCCCAACAATATCTGCCTTTGATGTTTTGAGCAATACCTCAAATTCATTAAATTTATTTACTAAACTCCTAGCATTGGTGTACACGCAAGTATACATGCACCTGCTCTTCCTCTTAGCCACCCTAACACAACCGATGTGTTTACTTGTACCCCCATGATTCTCAGCAGTCTCTGAAATATCCTGCATCTTATTTTCCAGGCTGCAGCTTGTTCCAATAGAAGCAGTGCAAGAATCCCTTTCTCTTCTGCCAGTGGCTACTGTTAATCTATTAGTCCTTGTATCCCCCCAATCTAGCAGTTTTCCGACCCACCTAACACTGCCTCGATAGCATCAGCAAACATTCTTGCACCCTTTCTATTTAAGTGTATCCCATCCCTGTAGAAGCAGTCTCTCCTGTTAACAAGTACAGACCAGGATGAAAAAAATTTTACCTCTTGAGCCCTGCACAATCTTTCCAGGGCCGAATTGATCGACAGGGCTCTCATCATATACTCCCTCCTATCGTGTCTGGGCAGAATTGCAGACACTTTCAAATTCAACCCTAATTCACGGCTTTTTTTCATCAGTGACCTCTACTTGTTAAGTAATTCCGCTGGTTTCCTACTCTTAATATCATTAGTGCCAACGTGTACAACTATATCACCTTTTGTGCCCTTAAAAGATGATATCCACTCTATAATGTCATCAACTTTTGCCCCTGGCAGACATACCCTGGTCCTGTTCCACCTATCCTTTTTACAAAGCATGTTTCCCGTTTCCCTGACAATAGAGTCACCGACAACTACTAGTTCCTTTGCGCCAGCGCCTGCCTTGGGGGTTGCCGCTGTGTTGCGCGATGACCAAGTGCCAACTCTCGCATTGGTGTGGGCAGCTGAGAGCTTCATGGGCCCCTCACTTGTAATCCTTCGAGGGCATCCACCCTGTCCTTCAAGCTCTCCTATAGGCCCATAACAACGCTGAGTTGTTGCCTGATTTCCTTACACTCCTTGCATCGCCCCCATACAAAGACATCCCCCATGGCAGTATCATGTCCCATACCTGACTGCTCCGCAAACATCAAGCAAATAGTGCATCTTAAAAGGCTGTGATTCAGAGGGCAACTGCCCCCCTCAGTTCTCCCCTGAGCCACAGCATTCCCATTAGCTTGAGCCTTTTGCTTTGCTGCTCTGGTTTGAGTCATGATTTTGATTTACTTTCAATAAAATTTCAATTTCAGTACAAAATTAAATCCTAAACTTGTATCCCAACACAGTTATAACGCTATATTTATGTTTCAGTAACGAGTGTTATCTACGAAATCTTTATGTTTCAGTAACGAGTGTTATCTAAGAAATCTACGAGTGTTATCTACGAAATATTTATGTTTCAGTAATGAGTGTTATCTACGAAATATTTATGTTTCAGTAATGAGTGTTATCTACGAAATATTTATGTTTCAATAACGAGTGTTATCTACGAAATCTACGAGTGTTATCTACGAATTATTTATGTTTCAGTAACGAGTGTTATCTACGTAATCCCTTTATATAACTTCCGTATCAAGTTATGTATTAATTATTTATTTTTACTAATTATTTATGTTACGTAACCTAAGTGGTTATATGTATAGTTAAAAGTACAATTTAATTGCCAATGAAGTTTCGACAAGATTAATAGATTTTACTGATTAATTTTCCCGTAACAATGGCGGCTATTTACGAACGGTAAACACGTGGATTTGATACCCTTTCCGATACTAAGTAATACCTACAAAATCTCTATCTAAGTTACTTTAAACTTAAGTACCGTAAATAGGAATATAAAGCTCCTCTAGAAAATAAGTTAATATGTCAATTGAAACTAATAAAACAGAAAATAA
Source organism: Mastigoproctus giganteus (assembly GCF_048544385.1). Classification (NCBI taxonomy): domain Eukaryota; kingdom Metazoa; phylum Arthropoda; class Arachnida; order Uropygi; family Thelyphonidae; genus Mastigoproctus; species Mastigoproctus giganteus. The sequence goes on along the minus strand of NC_143576.1, from coordinate 213,017,339 downwards.
ATCAGAAAAAACTTCTCTGTTCCAAGAGCGGCAGAAAGGCACGTCCGCACCGAAGTTGGGAAACAAAGGGAAACTTTATTTACTAAACTCCTAGCATTGGTGTACACACAAGTATACATGCACCTGTTTCTATTCTTAACTACCCTAACACAACCCATGTGTTTACTTGTACCGCAATGACTTCCAGCAGTCTCTGAAATATCCTGCATCTTGTTTTTCAGGCTTCTGCTCATTCCAATAGAAGCAGTGCAAGAATCTCTTTCACCTCTACCAGTGGCTACTGTTAATCTATTAGTCTTTGTCTCCCCCCAAGCTAGCAGTTTTCCGACCCACCTAACACTGCCTCGATAGCATCAGCAAATATTCTTGCACCCTTTCTATTTAAGTGTATCCCATCCCTGTAGAAGCAATCTCTCCTGTTAACAAGTACAGTCCAGGCTGAAAAAAATTCTACCCCTTGAGCCTTGCACAATCTTTCCAGGGCCGAATTGATGAACAAGGCTCTCATCATATACTCTCTCCTATCGTGTCTGGGCAGAATTGCAGACACTTTCAAATTCAACCCTACTTCACGGCTTTTTTTCAACAGTGACCTGTACTTGTTAAGTAATTCCGCTGGTCTCCTACTCTTAATATCATTAGTGCCAACGTGTACAACTATATCACCTTTTGTGCCCTTAAAAGATGATATCCGCTCTACAACGTCATCAACCTTTGCCCCTGGCAGACATACCCTGATCCTGTTCCACCTTTCCTTTTTACAAAGCATGTTCCCCGTTTCCCTGACAATAGAGTCACCAACAACTACCAGTTCCTGTGGGACCAGAGCATTCTGCCTTGGGGGCTGCTTCTGTGTTGCAAGATGACCAAGTGCAAGCTCTGGCGTTGATGTGGGCAGCTGAGAGCTTGATCGGCCCCTCGATTTATTTCCTTCGAGGGCATCCACCTTGTCCTTGAAGGTCTCATATAGGCCCATAACAATGCTGAGTTGTCGCCTAATTTCCTTGCACTCCTTGCATCGTGCACACACAAAGACATCCCCCATGGCAGTATCATGTCCCGTACCCGATTGCTCCGCAAACAGTGCATCTTAAAAGGCTAAAAGGCTGTGATTCAGAGGGTAACTGCCTCCCCCCCCCTCAGTTCTCCCCTGAGCCACAGCACTCCCATTAGCTTGAGCCTTTTGCTTTGCTGCTCTGGTCTTAGTCATGATTTCGATTTAATGTCAATAAAATTACAATTTCAGAACAAAATTAAAACCTTAAACTTGTATCCTAACACAGTTATAACACTATATTTATTTTTCAGTATCGAGTGTTATCTACGAGTTCCCTTTATATAACTTCCGTATCAAGTTATGTATTAATTATTTCTTACGTTTGTACTGTAAGTCGTTATATAGTTAAAAGTACAATTTAATTGACAATGAAGTTTAACAAGATTAATAGATTTTCTGATTAATTGACAATATTATATTATGCACTATACTATACAAAGCTAATGCTATCGAATTCCGGATACGCTGTATCGTGTTACAATGGCGGTAATTACGAACGATACTTCTATGGACTCTTAAGTATTGATTAACTTCCATATCTCGCTGTCTCAATTTAGAATAAACTAAGGATCCTGACTAGGTCTATAGCTACTTATAGATAATAATTTGATATAACAATTGGTTAATAAATCGGCTAAATACGGTTAAAAACCTCTCGTTCAACGGAGCTGCAATTTGTAACACGTGGATTTGATACCGTTACCGATACTAAGTAATACCCACAAAATCTCTATCAAGTTTAAACTTTAAACTAAGTATCGTAACTAGGAATATAAAACTACTCTAGAAAATAAGTAAATATGCCAATTTAAGCTAATAAAACAGAAAATAAATCAGAAAAAACTTCTCTTCTCCAGGAGCTGCAAAATAGCTGCAGCCGCACAGGCTACTTTAGAACCCAAACATGTATTTACTTGTTCTGCAATGACTCCTAGCAGTTTCTGAAATCCCCTGCACCTTTTTTTCCAGGCTGCTGCTCATTCCAATAGAAGCAGCACAAGGATCACTTTCACCTCTGCCAGTGGCTAGTGTTAATCTATTAGTCCTTTTATCCCTCCCCCCAAGCTAGCAGTTTTCCGACCCACCTAACACTGCCTCAATAGCATCAGCAAATATTCTTGCTCCCTTTCTATTTAAGTGTATCCCATCCCTGTAGAAGTTGGCTCTCCTGTTAACACGCACAGACCAGGCTGAGAAAATTTCTATCCCTTGAGCCTTGCACAATCTCTCCAGGGTCCAATCGATTAACAAGGTCCACAAACATCAAATTCAACCCTAACTCACGGCTTATTTTCAATACTGATCTGTACTTGTTAAGTAATTCCTCCTACTCTTAATATCATTAGTGCTAACGTGCACAACAATATCACCTTTTGTGCCCTTAAAAGGTGATATCTGCTCTACAACGTCATCAACCTTTCCTCCTGGCAGAAATACCCTGGTCCTGTTCCACCTATCCTTTTTGCACAATATATTTCCTGTTTCCTTGACAATAGAGTCACTGACAACAACTAGTTCCTGTGGGACCAGTGCATTCTGCCTTGGAGATTGCCGCTGTGTTGCATGATGTTCAAGTGCAAGCTCTGGCATTGATTTGGGCAGCTGAGAGTTTGATGGGCCCCCCTCAATTTAAATCCTTGAGGGGCATCTTCCCTGTTCTTCAAGCTCCCATACATGCTCATAACAATGCTGAGATGGCACCTGATTTCCTCACATTCCTTACATTGTGACACACAAAGACCTTGGCAATATCATGTCCTGTTCCTGATTGTCCACAAACATCAAACAAGCAGTACATTTCAAAAGGCTGTGATTCAGAGGACAACCATCCCCCCCCTCAGTTCTCCCCTGAGCCACAGCACTCCTATTAACTTGAGCCTTTTGCTTTGGTGCTCTGGTCTGAGTCATGATTTCGATTCAATTTCACTACAAAACACTAAACTTATATCCCAATGCAGTTATAACACTACATATATTATTAGTATTAACCATATGGCGCTGTTATGTTGTTGTTATTTGGTTTTTAGGAGCATTAGCAACTAAGGCCATATTGCTCCGGGATATGCGGTGGTCATTCCCTGAATGACCTTTCCGCATCCTCCGTATTTGGTGGTGACGGGCTCGAACCCCGGTCTAATCAAGAAGCGTGTGCTACGCACTGCTGCTCCTTCCCACCTGGCTACGGAGGCGCCTACCATATGGCGCAAGGAAGCCTAAGGCTTATGCTACACTAGGAGAAAGAGAGATAGAGTAGGAGGGAATCACCAAGAAAGAGAAGAAATGATGATATACGTCCAAGTAGTCAAAGTAAATAATAGCAATATTAGTTACAACATAATTAATCATATTAAGTCATTGCTAGTTAACAATATAATTAAAAACAATATTAATTTTAAATTATACTGTCCTCAGACAGTCAACAGAAAAACACGATGCTGAGCAGCATTATTATATAAAACTATTTCCTTGAAATAGTAAATAATTATCTTGATAATTACAGACTTTGTTACTAGGTTAGCGTGATTATTATAGACATTTGTTATTTGGTTATTATGATTATTATGGACTTTGTTGCTTATAAAATCAGTAATGTTAGCAATTCATTAAAATCCTTATCAATGCTCAAATACAGAATTCCATAGATGGATTCAGAAATGTCACTATACTATTTCATTTGGGTGTTGTTCAGGATTAGGTAATTTTAAAAAATTTCTCTTTGTACTATTCCAATAAACAATTTTTTCGTGCAAAAAAGTCTTATTTAATTATGCCTTTCCTATCTTCACATAATATAAATACATATGTAAATTTTTTCATGATTTGTTTCAGGAAATAGAAACCTAAATAGTAGTACAAATATATCATTATGTGGCATATAAGGAGTTGAAAAAAATTTAAATTCTTCATATGCCACATTTTTTGCCAAAATTTTTTGGTGCAACATTGTGTTGGCATTGCTATTACTAAATGCTGCCAAAACAAATTACAATATTCATTAGCTCATTAATTTTATTTTTAGTTTATCTTACCCTGTGCATTGGTAGAATATCAGGACCATCATCAAATTCATCCTCTTCAAGGTTACCAGAAATTGCCCTTCTCAATTCAGGGCCAGCTTCATGAAGTGTGCGAAGTCCCGCCTATTCAGAATAAACTAATATACTGATCTTTTCTTTAAGTTACATACAAAAAGAATAGTGATATGAATGAGGCCAAGATGAATAAAGTATAATATTTATTGCAAGTAAAAGGCAACGTTTATTGTATCTGCAATTCTTCTCAGATTATTATTATCAGCCATATGGTACAAGAAAGCCTGAGCCTTATGCTGCACCAGCCAAAAAAAAAAAATTCTGAGTTACCCTGTAAGAGAGAGAGCGAGCGAGCGAGAGAGAGAGAGAGAGAGAGAGAGAGAGAGAGAGAGAGAGAGAGAGAGAGAGAGAGAGAGAGAGAGTCAGAAGTGAAAGGAGTTACCAAGAAAGAGAAGAATGATGATATCCAGTTCAGGACCCTACGTGTGCCAAGCCCATACTCACCAGTGTGAGCCCCAGAGAGATTATATGAGCCAGTCAATTAAATGTAAATTTAAAGGAATTTGAAAGGAATATACGGAACATTTTCTTGGCACATCCTACTTAGCAGAAGAAATTTGTTTAGTACAGAAGGAATTCACTTGAGCAGAGAAAATGGGAATGAAAATCAAGGAGAGGGGGTCACCCATGCAAAAACTGATCAGACAGGATCCCTTGAAAAAAAAAATCATGGACCCAGTGAACATGTTTTATTTTGTAGATTATTTATCAAACTATATACTTGAAGAATAATAAATTCAAACTGATATAATTCTAACAAGTATTTAAATTTAAGTTTTTATGTTTTGTTTATAAACTGCATAGAGGGTCAAAGAAAGATAATCACATACAGTGCAATCTCAATATAATTAGGATGCAGGGGACAATTTTAATACCCGTGTTATAAATAAGTAAAGCGCATTATACAGCCAAAAATAAAAATTTCTCAGTTTTTTATAATTTTATAACATGAATATGTAATGACCAAAAGATAATGCAATATTGCAAGTGTTTTTATATAAACAAGTTTCATTTGACACTCTTTTTTTTTTCTTTTTTATTTTTACTATTTTGCCATCAACGGACAGTTAAACATTTAAAATGACTTATGCATCGTTACCGTAGTTTGTTTTTTTAATAATGCTTATAGTTTAAAATAAAAATATTAAACAGCAATGCTTCATATTATTATAAAAAAAAAAAAATCAAAACTGTAAAATTCTTATAATGATTCCATGCTTCCAAATAACAGGAACAGCATCTTTACAGGAACCAATTTACAGTATACTACATGAACAGGGGCTTAGAGGGGAACAGGTATCCTGTGTGTTATCAGACACTCAGCCTAAAACACTGATGGATCCAATATCTCTCTATTACAGAAGATTCAGGAGAAGTCCGGTTGGCCTGCCTCCCTAAAATCCACTCATGCACACCTTCTCGATGGTAAGCCCTGTTACGTCACTTAGGTGGCAACGAACGTGTAGAGTGGTTCTCTTCAAGACGCCTGGTCAGCGTGAAGAGGAAAACACCAAACCCTCCAGCAATGAGAGCACAACAATACAAATGGCCCTCAGTCCCCAGCAGCTTTCACTCTCCCTCTTACGGCAGCGAGAGGATCAAAGTGGAAGCAGAGGGTGCTAAGAATCTCTGGGTACGACCAGGCTGCCATGCACGGAAATTGAACATGGCCTGTTATAACGTACGATCACTCATCGGTGAAGACAGGATATTAGAGCTGGAAAAGGAATTAGAAAATGTGAATTGGAATATCATCGGTTTGGCTGAAACAAGAAGAAGAAATGAATCACTTATAAGTTTATCAAGTGGAAATCTGCTGTACACCAATGGAAACAGTGAAAGGAGTGAAGGTGGAGTTGGGTTTCTGGTCCACAAAGATTTTAAAAACAACATTTTGGAATTCAAAAGTATATCACCAAGGGTGTCAAGACTAATACTCAAGATTTCTAAGAGGTACAAGCTAAAGATTATAATGATTTATGCACCAACATCGAGCCATGATGATGAAGAGGTTGAAGAAATGTACACTGAAATTGAGAGTCTTCTAGATGAGCAGAAAACCCACTACACTATTATTATGGGGGACTTCAATGCTAAGGTTGGAAAAAGGCAAAACAGTGCAGAAAGAGGAACTATAGGAAATTTTGGAATTGGTGAAAGAAATAAAAGAGGTGAAAGACTTGTGGAATTTGCAGAATCTCAAGGAATGTCAGTAATGAACACTTTTTTCAAGAAAAGGGTGAACAGAAAGTGGACATGGAAGAGTCCAAATGGATTAACAACTAATGAAATCGACTTCATCCTCACTAACAGAAGATATATTGTGAATGATGTTACCGTGCTGAATAAGGTAAATGTTGGAAGTGATCGCAGAATGGTAAGATGTACACTTGATATAGATGTAGGAAAGGAAAGGAAAAAACTGACTCGAGTAAATAATACAAAGGTCTTTGAAATAACAGAGGAGGAGAAAAAGCAGTATGTACTGGAACTTAAGAACAAGTTTGAGCTTCTGCAGACTGCTCAGGACCAAGATATCGACGAGGAATATTACAACTTTCTGAAAGTGATAAAGCCCAAGAAACCTACAGGGAAACAGAAATCCAAAGAAGAAAAAATTAGTCAAGAAACACTTGTCATGATGAACCAAAGACGACAAATGAAGAGCAAGAAAAACACTGACAGGGAGAAAGTTGAGTATACTGAGTTATGCAAAGCCATGAGAAAGAGACTCAGAGAGGACATAAGAAGATTTAACACAAGAAAAGTAGAACAAGCATTAAGGGAAAACAAAGGATTTAAATCAGCAGCCATGAGCAGTAATACAGAAAGACAAATGATACTGAAACTGAAGAATAGCGATGGTGTACTTATAAACAGCAGAGAAGCCATAATTCAAATAGCAGAAGACTACTATAGAGAATTATACAAGGAGCGAGGGAATGATACCAGCAGTGGGGAAGATTGATTGCAAAGTAGCAACACATACGACATACCCGATATTCTTCCTGATGAGGTAGAACATGCATTGAAGAAAATGAAGAATCGGAAAGCCCTGGGGGAAGATGAAGTTACTGTAGAGTTGTTAAAATTGGGAGGAAGAGACATAACACAAAAACTGGCAAGGCTCTTCACAAAGTGCATTAGAAAAGGTGTGATGCCTAAGCAGTGGAATAATGCAATCATAGTTTTGCTGCATAAGAAAGGAGATAAATCAGAAATTGGAAATTATAGACCAATTAGCTTGTTATCCCATATCTACAAGTTGTTCACAAGGGTCATTACTAACAGATTAGAAAGAATACTTGATGAGAATCAACCGAAAGAGCAAGCTGGCTTTAGGACAGGATTCTCAACTATGGATCACATTCACGTAATATCACAGCTAATGGAGAAAGCAAATGAATATAAAACACCATTATGCCTGGCATTTGTGGATTATGAAAAGGCATTTGACTCCATACAGCATAAGGCAATGTTTCGGGCACTGGAAAGACAAGGCATAGATACTCCATATATTATGATTTTGAAGAAAATATATGAGAGTGCTACATCCTTTATTAGACTAGACAAAGACAGTAGGAAATTTAAAATCGAGAAAGGAGTTCGACAAGGAGACACAATATCTCCGAAGCTGTTTACTGCTGCCCTTGAGGAAGCTTTCAGAAGATTAGACTGGTCGCAGAAAGGAGTCAATGTGAACGGAGAGTACCTAAACCATTTACGATTTGCAGATGACATTGTGGTCATAAGCCACGATCCCAAAGAATTAGAGGAAAATCTTAATCAGTTATGCACAGTTAGTAAGGATTTTGGACTAAAGATGAATATGGCTAAAACAAAAGTAATGATGAACAAGTATGCCACGGAAAAGGAAATAATGATTGAAGGAGCAGTAATTGAAAAGGTGGAGTCATATACTTATCTGGGACAAGTTATTAGCTGTAATAATGATAAATGGCTGGAAGTCAAGAGAAGAATAAATTTTGGATGGATAGCATTCAGGAAATATAGTCACATACTGAAGAGCAATATCCCAGTTTGTCTGAAACGTAAAATAATGAATCAATGTATACTCCCCACCATGACTTATGGAAGTGAAACTTGGGCACTCACCAAAAGAATGGAAGAGAAGCTAAGAACTACACAGCGAAGAATGGAACGAATTATATTGGGAATCAGACTGTTAGATAAGAAGAGAAACACATGGATTAGGCAGCAAACTCAAGTAAAGGACATTCTTATCAAAACTAAAGAACTAAAATGGTCTTGGGCAGGACACATAGCTCGAAGACATGATGATAGATGGACTAAGAAAATAACAGAATGGTACCCAAGAGGAGCTAGAAGAAAACCTGGAAGACAAAGGCGGAGATGGATAGATGAAATTCATGAGTTTTTGAGTAGTAAATGGATGGCCAGTGCTCAAAACAGAAGGAACTGGAAAGTTGCTGGAGAGGCCTTCATCCTGCAGTGGATTGAAAATGGCTGATGATGATGATGACATGAACAGGAAATAAAGGACAACTCAGCCACATAATCTAATGACCATAGATTTGCAGTAAAACAAAAGGGTTAAAAAAATAATAATAATTTCTTTTTTTTTTTTCCCCAAAACCAGGAACTGGTCACTAAAACAGTGACCAGTTTCTTGGTCACTGCATCATAATATCCAATCAGATTGGTCAGGCAAAACTGCTCTTTAAAAAAAAAATGATGCTGTGACTGCAATATAACTCCACTCCTCTCTAAGTGGTCCTGCATTACTTCTTTAACCAGTGACTCCATTATTTTCCCTGGAACAAAAGTTAAGCTAACAAGTCTGTAATTACTCTTATTACCTTTCGATCCCCCTTTATGAATTGGGGATGTATTTGCACAACAGCAGTCAACCATCAGGAACTCCTCTGAATCCAAGGATTTCTTCCACTTTCCTTTCAGTTATCACAAAATTATTTAGCTTCCCATTAGAGTTTGACAAATTTATGGTATCCTCTTCCCTAAAGAATTCCTCATGTATGAATGTAGATGCAAAATACCAATTCAATTTATCAGAAACATGAGCAGAGCCATCAATAACCCACTGACATCAAGTGGCCCAATGGGATTCAACCCATTCCTTCTACTTTTAATATAAGCATAGAAGGCTTTGCTGCTTTTCTTTGTATTCTTTGCTAGACACTACATAATCTGCCTTACCTTGCCTAACTTCCTTTGTGACTTGATTACAGACTAATTAAATATACCATAGGCTTCTGTATCACCTCATAATTTATATGCATCCCATGCATTTTTCTTCTCTGCCACATGTCTCAATAGTTCATCTGACATCCATTTAGGTCTAAGCCTTGAGCATTATTTCTTCATTGGTATGAAAAGCCTAGTGGTGTCTATAATTACTTCCCTGAACGCTTCCCACTTAGAATTTTCTGTTGGTAACGTCATCAGTTGGTCCCACTGTACAGAATTTAAAAATATCTGAGACCACTGTAGTCACCCTTACAAAATAAAAGCCTTTCCCTTTAGCTTCGACAGTAGTTATGTCTTTAAATACATTGCACATCAATACACCGTTCACTGCCACTTGGTGTGTCTTTTACGTGCAGATTCATAATGCATGACGAATCGCTGCTGATAGCCTGATAACATGTAGAAAACAGTGATCTTAATAAATCCACAAGTCTTGCTAGTTTGTGAGTGACCAACCCACAAATTTCAGTCAACATCTTTAAAGTTAAAATCCTCCATCATAAGAAATTCATTTTTACTAGCCTACTCTATTTCTCTGTATAGCTGTTTGATATACTCATGACAGACATTAGGCCTATAACAAACTCCTACTCTCAATTTTGTTTTTCTAGTGCACATGTCACACCAAACCGACTCAACATTGTACTGGAAGCACCACCTTAGATTTAATATGCTTGTTAACTTAGAGCATAATACTTCCTCTCCTGTCTGCCCTTCCTGTATTACATTGTACTCTCCATATTCAAATTTAGCACTGCTTATATCTGTGTGACACCACGTCTCTGATATCTCAACAATATCCACCTTTGATGTCTTGACCAGCATTTCAAATTCATCAAATTTATTTCCTATACTCCTAGAATTGGTGTACATGCAAGTATACATGCACCTGTTCTTACTCTTAGTTACCCTAACACAGCTCATGTATTTACTTTGAGTATACACAAAAAACCTTTAATTTTATGATGGTCATTTATCGATTTATGGCAATATGGATGGCAGATGTAATTACACCACTCATACACAAATGATTATGTTTCAGAGAAAGAATCTGAATTGCTCATCATCTCTAAAATGGAAAGGTGTGGCCTCTGCATGATAGCTTCACTGTTTAATAACACAGAGCATCACAAAACAGTAGTTGTACTATCACTTTAAAGACAGTTAAGGAAATCCTACTTTTATATTAAATTAAGAAAGCAGTAAAAAGTGATTACCTGAAGGGCAACAGTACTTTCCTCTCCTAGCTCACCAGCAGCCTTCTCTCTCTCTTCCTTTCTCTTTTTAAAACGACGGAAATAATCTTGGATCAGAAAGGTTGCATAGAATTTACCAACTGTCACATCATCTTCAGCTGAAATGAGAAAGTTATATGCAATTATAAAATGAATTTAGTTATATGAGTTATATTTAGTTATATAATAAAATAAGTTATTTTATTATTTTATTTATTTATTTATTTTTTTTTTGCTTTTCATGTTTAAATAGTTTCCTAATTAAGCTCTACAAGGTAGCAAATTTTTTGTATAACCACAGTTCATGTAAAAGTCAAGAACTAATTTTTCAAGACTTGACTTGCCTTTTGCCTTGACTTGAAAGTGAAAGATTGAAGTGAAATGGGAAATAAAGATTTTTGTTTCAAAATAATATTATTGACATTCTTAGAGGAAATATCACAATTAGAAAAGGGGTCCATAGCAAGCAGGCAGCATTCATTCCTTGGACTCAGCTTTGTGCAGTCCCTGTATTTCTTGAGAAAACCAGTTGGCTGCATGATTAGGTATTAAAATTTAAGTTAACATGCCATGTCCTGTGAGGTTACAAAGCCTTTACACCTGGTACCTGATATTTTACCAACACAGACCAATTGTATTAGCTAGCAATTCTGACAAACTGAAGAGTACAAGATAAATTACATAAACAAGAACATGTTGCAAATAAATAATACAGTAGGCCCTCCATTTAATGGACTAATTGGGGGAAGGGGTGTCCGCTATTGCTGAAAGTCCGTTAAATCGAATGTATTTTAAAAACATATTAATAATGAACTTACAATGTCAAGATGTATTAAAATATTATAATGAATAAGTATGAATAAAATATTATTATAATGTACCTTGAGTAATTTATACACACACCACTAAAACATCTTTTAAAAATATAAAAATAAATTTACGACACGAACCAAGCTTTATTTTAATTAAACAAATCAAAAACTATACAATGTAACTAACGGAGTGTTTCCACCACTTTTTTAAAAATTTTTTTTTCTTAAAGCTCACACAAAGTTGTTTTCAACGTGAACATTAGTTTTTTCAGTTAAATCCATTTTAGAGGAAAAAAATACTTTAAAATTCTTAAACTCCATTGAATAAAAATCATACAAAAAAATGTTATAAAGATACATAATATTCAATATTAATATTAACTTAATTGAAAGAATCACAATTTTCAGAGTCAGAAACAACTGTCATATGGAGAGAGAGAGAGAGAGAGAGAGAGAGAGAGAGAGAGAGAGAGAGGTGTTAAATCCTTGATGGTAGAGGGTTCTGGTGAAACAGGTCCAGTTGATAAAGTGGTCTTGGAGAAATCATCAAGCTTCAGTTGCCTTACACCGTGGTGCTGCTTCCTTATTACTGTAGATCGAAATTCTCTAAAATGTTCATAATAAGGAAACACATCAGGGTCTGATGACGATTCAATATAATGTATGATGTCATCCATATGTTGTCTCATAACAGACAATATAGGATGAGGTGCAACTGATTCTTCATCTTTATCATCATCATCGTCCCCTTGTTCTCCGTGAAGATCATTTTCCGCAATCTCTCCCTCAGAAAAAATTTGGTAGTCCGGATCACCATCATTTTTGAGCCACTGTTCCACATCATTCTCAGTTGCATTTTTGTTGCTGGCCCTCAGAAGAGTGTCCCGAAAATTAGATGCCTCACCTTCCTCAAAGTCCATTTCAGGTTCTACATCATACAACAACTTCCAAGCACTGGCCAAGGTAGTAATCTTCATATCTTTCCATGCAGCTGTTAAGATGAAGACAGCAGATCTGATGTTGTATGCATGTAAATTTTGCAGTGTCCTGGTGCCTCTTGTATCTTCTGTTTCTTCCAAAACAAACATCACCTCTTCCAAAAACTTCTTCTTATACAACCTCTTATATGCAACGATTACACCTTGATCCATCAGCTGTATCAGTGAAGTAGTGTTAGGAGGCAGAAAAACATATTTAATACTCTCATTCCTGCTAACTAACCTCTCAGCATTAGGGTGAGCAGGTGCATTATCTATCAGTAAAATAGCCTTTATTTCATTAGAAGGAATTTTCAGCACATCTGTCTGACAGAGTCGCACATCAGACAGATGTGATGTCTGATGAGTGACACTATCAGATATAAATAGGGTCTGAATTTTTTCTTTAGGACAGAAATTTTTTGTCCATTGTATCGAGGGCCTACCATATTTTATAATGACATACATCACATATTTATGGAAAATTTTGAAACCAAATTTCCTCAACAGTCATCATGGACTTCAAACATTTGATGCAGATATGTAGATGATATTCTAGTCATAGGGAACCATAGTGACAAGAAAATGTAGAAATTCTGCCAAGCCTTAAATGGATTTCATACAAGCAAGTTAAAATAGAATCAGGAAATAACCAAAACTACTATATAGTTGACAACTTTTTACTTTTTTAAAGCTGGAGACCGGGTGATTGTAAACAGTAGGAAAATGGATAATTTTTTGAAAAAATTCAGGAGATTTTCTAAGTACACACTTCACTAGAAATTAAATTTCACTGACAATATACATGATATATATTAAAATACAGCCATAAGATTGTTATCAGTAAGGTATTCTTTCAAAGGTTTGCTTCCCTAGGATTTTTTGTCTGGATTTCTGTGTGGATTATCTGTGAGGGCATCAAATTATTACAACTGCTTCAAGAAAGATACAACTGTAGACTCTGTCATCTTCAGAAATGTTGGGTCAAAGTTTTGTTTATAACAATGACCCAGCTCTCTAGAATTGGCTGTTTTGTTAAGAGAATTTTTTTTCACTTGGCTGAATATTCTCTCACAAGTCATCATTGCTATGAGGAGCTGTTAAAATGCCAAACATGACCTGGAATAATTTGCTATATTGCAAGCTTCCTTGTGCACTTGTTAGTCACCCAGGTACCACTGTACATAAATTCATTCTTCTTTCATTATTAGGAAAGAAGAATTGACACTGAAAAATATCTATTTCTTTATCTTTGATTATTTTGAAGAGTACTGGAAACAGGTTTTTTTTTTTTTTTTTAGCAGAGTCAGTTCAACAAACTTGTTTTCTAAATGGCACCAAGGAATTACAAATTGGTTCTCTAAATAATACATAATAATAGTTAACTTAATGCATCCATAAACTCAGCAGGCAACCTGCTATTTTAATGAATTCTGTTTGGAGTCAGAAGACTTGTGACTGCCAAAAGGAAACACACTTTGGTCTTAGGAATCCATGATGGAAGGCCAGCTCGTTACCAAACACAATTTATCAAATTTATTCTTAAAATTACATAGCTTCTACTATGACTGTATTAAGGTTGTGGACTCACCTTACATTTGAGTTAATAAGTGTAAAAATAGGATATATCAGACCAAGCTGACTCTGAAGTAATCACGGGAGATGTGAGAAGTAATATTAATAAATATTTGGAGTTGTAACACTTCATTGGATCATATCAGCAGACAAATCATCAATGGCACAATGTTGACAGAAATGTCAACATAAAACATAAGACAGACATAAAACCTTTATGGTAAAGTTTGCTGTAAATGTTGTGGTGTATTACTGATCAGTTCATCATCTGTTACTGTTTTGATGGTGTATTACTGTTTTGATGGCTATGATGTCTTCTCTGCACTCAGAGGCATAACTAGGCTATGGAAAATGTGGTCCCGGCCATAGTTGCCAATCCATCGATTGAATTAATGACTAAGAATAACTGAATTTCTAATTTATTTTTAAAATGTAACAACCATTATCTGAATCAATTATTATAACAGCCTGTTACTTTTATATAAAAATATCATTTTATGGACAATAACTTAATAAAAAAAATTATAATTTAATTAATATATTAATTAATTCAAAAAACAATTAACATTAAATTTAATTATAATTTAATTAACGAAAATAAAAGTAGTATTTCTGATATTTGGTCACAGTGGTACATAATGGCCTTTAGCAGCCGTTGTGCCATAAAACCTCCAACAACAACAATAATTTGGTCACAGATGTCAAAATTCTTAGTTATGTATCTATTGTACTTGTCTCCCACTGGTCTTTTATAACTGTTATTGATAAGGATGGCATCCACTGATTTATTGACAGGGCTATTCTATCTCACATTTCAAGACTATTTGCAACGTGAAACAGTGGAGCTGCTATTCTGTGCATTTATATTCTCTGAAAATAAATATCTTTAATAATACTAGTTTTCATAAACCTTAAGTTCCTTTATTAATCTTTACTGGCCTGACTGGCCATATCATATGCATTGTGTTGTACAGGCAACCCCCGTATAACACGGTACTTCTATAACATGGTTTCACTCTAACACGATTAATAAAGTGCAGCAATGCTCGCACAGCACGGAACTTATATATCACAGTTTCGCTCTAAAACGGTTAGACAATTGTGACAACCTCGCTCGATATGGCATTTTTGAGATTTTGTGCGGGGAAAAACTCTGCTATGATGATGGATGTGATATTAAGAGTAGAAGATCGGCGGAATTACTTAACAAGTACAGGTCAATGTTGAAAAAAGCCGTGAGTTACTATTGAATTTGGAAGTGTCTGCAATTCTGCCCAGACACAATAGGAGGGAGTATATGATGAGAGCTTTATTGATCAATTCGGCCCTGGAGAGATCGTGCAAGGGCTCAAGGGGTAGAATTTTCTCAGCCTGGTCTGTGCTTGTTAATATGAGAGACTACTTCTAGAGGGATGGGATACACTTAAATAGAAAAGATGCAAGAATAGTTGTTGATGCTATCGAGGCAGAGTTAGGTGGGTGGGAAAACTGCTAGCTTGGGGAGATACAAGGACTCTTAGATTAACAGTAGCTGCTGGCGGAGGTGAAAGTGATTCTTGCACTGCTTCTACTGAAATGCAATTGAGCAGTAGCCTGAAAAAGCAAGGCAATTGGGATTTCCAGAACTGCTGGGAGTCATAGTGGAACAAGTAAATGTTGTTGTTTGTTATTTGGTTTTTAGGAGCATTAGCAACTAAGGCCATATTGCTCCGGGGATATGCAGTGGTCATTCCTTGACCTTTCTGCATCCTCCGTATTTGGTGGTCACGGGCTCGAACCCCAGAGTAATGTATCAACTGTGTGCTACTACACTGAAAGTGGTAGAGAATGAAAAGGACCTGGGGGTAATTGTGCAGGCAGATATTAAATTTTCTAAGCAGAGCAGACAGGTCTGCAAAAGTAGCTCATGGTGTCTTGTCAATGATATACAGAAATTTTTCTAGCAAGGATAAGGAGATGATTATCCCCTTGTATAAGGCAGTGGTCAGGCCACACCTTGAGTACTATATACAGGTCTGGAGGCCTCATTTTAAGAAGGATGTAGAGCTGCTGGAATGAGTGCAGAGAAGGGCAACAAGATTAGTGAATGGAACAAAGGGTTGTTCTTACAAAGAAAGGCGTAAGTTTTGCAAATTACAGTGTCTGGAGACTAGGCACCTGTGAGGTGAACTGATTGAGGTGTATAAATCCTTGAATGGTTTGAGCATGCTCAATGCTGATGGGATTCTTCCTCTTTCTCAGAATAATCACCTGAGAGGGCATAAATTCAAACTGAGGAAAGACAGTTGTGGGATAGAAGTGTGGAAGTTTGCCTTTAGTCAGCGGGTGGTTGATTGCTGGAACACACATCCATCTGTCGTTGTAGAAGTTGATAGTGTAAACAGATTCAAGGCAGAACTAGACAAACATTCAGAGAGGGTGAATGAGCAAAATGAGAAGGGGATGTGTGTGTGTGGGGTTTTTTTTTTTTTTTTTTGTTGGCTGATGCTATATAAGCTTGATTTCTTGCATCATGTGCCTTGCTAATGCTAATGTAATTTGTGAACATTTATTTTCTTTTTTGTAATCACCGCTTTTGGTGTGCTAATCGTTATGAAAAAAAAAAAAAAAAAAAAAAAAAACAAATGGGAAATTCCCGTGTTAGCTTCTGTGCTATTGAACTTGTGGAAAAATCTAGATATCAAAGTTTTTATTACTATCGGATAAAGTGCCAGGCCATACAAAAGGTTTAAGTCATCCAAACATTGAAGTAATGTTCCTGCCATCTAGTACAACTTCTTTAATCTTCTCTTCTTCTCTAGTCTTTGAAATTCGTTTCATCAGAAAATCTTTACAATGGATTTTGGAAAAAATTGATGGAAAATTGAAGTAATGGAGGCATGGAAACATTTTTCAATTGTGGACATTATCAGAATCATAGCTTTATCGCTCAAATAAATAAAACTGCCAACATTAAATGTGAGTTGGAAAAATGTTTGGCCAGAGTCAGTTCATTCAGAAAATATGGTCGAACTGACAGAAAACGCAATAGTAGAACTTGCTAAGTTGGTAGGAGAGGAAGGTTTTGATGATACGACTACTGAGACCCTCATTGACGGCCTCCGTAGCTGAGTGGGCAGGAGCGGGAGTGCAGTAGCACACGCTCTTTGAGTAGACCGGGATGCAAGCCCCTGACTGCTGAATATGGTCGATCTGCCAACCCACACTGGACCAGCGTGGCAGATTATGGTCCATTTTCCCTCAACATGAATTGTTGAGGAGGCTTCCATCCTGCAGTGGGTTAATAATGGCTGGCACTTTACTTTACTTTGGTAGCACAATTGGTAGAATCGGCATCATCCCCACACTAGGTGGAAAAGGCCTACGTTTGAATCCCGTCAATGATGGGAGGAATTTTTATGGGTCTTTTTCACAATGTGGCTGAGTTAGTCGGTCTCAGACAAGAGTAGCATGGTCGCCGATGCTCCTAAAAAAAGATATGATTACTGAAGACGTTCAAAAATTACTGGTATAAAAAGAGGCTGGTGAAGTGGATTTGGAGGAAATGGCATCGGAAGAAATTCAAATAAATTCAGAGGATGATAATGCAGGTAAAAATTCTGAACTTCCCAATTTTACACTAAAAAGTATACAGAAAGCCAAGCAATTAAAATCTTATTTTTTTGAATTCAGATTCTTTGACTGAAAGGAGCCCAAAGTTCAAAAGGGAGCTTCAAAAATGCTTAGTTCCATACGATGAAATTACAAAGATCTATCAAGCAAAAGCAAACAAACCCAGATTAATGATTTTTTAAAGAGAGCAGAAGATACACAAAATCTAGAATGGTGTATTTTTGTCAGTTTTGTTAACATTTTTTAACGAAATGGTGTATTTTTGTTAGCTCTTGGAATGTAATCCTCCTTTTTGTACTGGTTCTTAGTCCAGTATAATACTTAGTACAGTTTCGCACTACACGAGATTTTATAGGAACCTAACTACCGTGTTATATGAGGGTTACCTGTATAGGACAAACCAACAGAATAAAATTTTCTTTTCACTGATCTTCTGAACTTGTTTTTAAATTCAACAGAAGATACAGTCTGGGTCTTATCTTCTGTATCGTCTGTATCGTCTGTATCTTCTGTATCTTCTTCACAACTGTGATGCAGACCCAGATTTATCTGGGTCTGCATCACAGTTGTGAAGTATTTTGGCTTTTCACCATCTTTGGTGAAAGTCAAAAAATATAGTTATCAGAAGAGGAGTTCTTTTAGAAGGAATCTTGCAAAGATATCACCCAAATAAAATCATTAAAGAACTAAACAGTGCCAATGAAGACAGGCACAGCTTTTTGGAACAAACAAACACACCTGTAATTTATCATTTATTGTTTTATAACCACCTATCTCGTCAACTTACCCTAAAAACAAAATTCGAAGAGTTTTTTCAGAAGGAAAAAACAGAGAGGAAACAAACTCTTAAAATGTATTTAAGTAAGAAGAACAGCTGATTACACTGACCAATGTGATTTTTACCTCCACTGATATATTACCTTTGTTACTTATTTAATTTTTATGGACATATTTTGAAAATAATTCATATCATAAATTTCATATTACATCAAAATTTCAACATATACAAGTTTTTGTGTTTACCCATAATACATATAACCTTACTACAATTTAGGGAAATAGATATGAACTGATCTGTTGTATTACCTCTAAATAATAATGTCTGCATGTGCTTGTACAGGGAAGTACTGTTTAGGAGGGTTAACATGGTCTGTCCTGCTAAACCTTGTCTGTCTGCCTTCCACCTCTCTTTTAGTAACAGAAAAACAGTTAGAATGCAAGTATGTATATAGTTTATTTGCAAAACAAAATGCACAAGGCATAATCCTTATGGGTTTTGGTAATTAACTATATAATATCGGTGTAGATACACCATAGTTAACCCATAAATTTGAACTACATATGTAGCGTAAAAGGCATCATTTTAATAGTATCTCACATTGTGGGTGCCTTCACAACGAGATAGTGGTATTGCACTACTTCAAATAAATAACGCTTCTCTAGTATTTGGCACTTGTTGTGCAGGAATGGTTTGAGGAACACAGTTCTGACTTCCAGCATATCGGTTGGCCTCCGAACTCCCTCAATATCAATCCCGTAGAGCACTTGTGGGACACTATGGAAAGGCATATCAGGCGTCTGGATACACCAATCACCTCCATACTTGCATTGCTGACCGCATTACACACAGCTTGGTTGGCCATACCTCCCAAATGCTTCCGATATCATGTTGAATCAATGCCATGTTGGATAGCTGCTGTAATGAGGGCAAAAGGAGGACCTACGAAGTATTATGTAGTGGTCATAATTCAGTGATCACTCGGTGTATATTAACAGAATTTTATCCACTGTGACATCAGCAACACAAGGTCTTAATGAACAAAAGAAATTCCAATCCCAATCACTCAGTTGTGTGTTGAGAGGCACTGGTCCTCTGCTATGGTTGAGGTTGTCACAGCAAAGGGGCGACATGCTTATTATCTTTAAACTCTAAAATGAAATTGCTAATATAATTTCCAGGTTAACTGAAATTAAATTTTCTCTAACTTTACTTATAAATTTCAGACATCTAAGGATCCCACATAAAAGAGTTTTAAAGAAAATTAAATAGAAACTTTTTCTCTGAAAGACAAAAATCTTAAAAGTTGATTTACAGATTTTACACAAAATCAGCAAGAATTAGTTTGACTAAACTTATCACTGGAAATATTCCAGTTAGTGCAGAATTACGAAGAAAAACCAATATATACCTCCTGCAGGTGGGACAACCTGATCAAGAAGTTTTGGATTTGTGCGTTTCCATATCTTCTTTATCACAGCTCTTAATTCTTCATTGGCTTCATCTATGTTACCTGCAGTGAATAATTAAGTACATAAATAAACATTTCTACTTATAATAATGTTATTTAATATTGATATAATGACACACTAACATGTTACTCACCATAGTGTTAATAAAGAAATAGCTTCCTAGAGACCTCTGATTTTTGATTCAAACATATAATTATATCATAAAAAATATATGACCTATCCAAAAAAAAAAAAAAAAAAAAAAAAATGGGTCTGCTAGGCCATCTATATTCCTTTTACACTAAACAATATGTTATCTATGATTCCACAGTACAGTCAAGCTGCTCAAACAGTAAAATTATTGGTGACATAAATGTGTCATGTGGCCTAATGCTGAGAGAGAGAGAGAGAGAGAGAGGTTGTGTCTCATGGTGATTAACATGTTAATATAGAGCATTATATCTATGTAAACAATTTTTTTACTAATAAAAATGCCCAATATTATTAGAAACAATGTAAAAGAAACCAATTATCTCTACCGCTTCAGTATTAAATAAATTCTAAGATTCAACAGGCAAAAGAAGTGCCCACCAAAGAAATGAGATAGTGTAGAAGGATAACTGTCAAAATTTCTTGATGCATAACTAATTATATAACATTCTACTCATCTGACTAAAGATACTAGCATAAATCATAAAAAGTAAATATTAATATTCTGATTTACATATCCATTTTGTCATGTCTATATTTATTCTGCATTTATGAAAATCAATGCAAGATCTGCATGAGTCAGTCAAAGTTTCTCATGCTCCGCAATTTAAGGCTAATTACAGTGGTTTTAAGTTCAACCTGTGGATGAATTCACATCACCTATATCCAGTGGTGAGCTGTGAATATTTTAACAATGGCTCGGAGTTTTTTGGATTTTCTACCGAGTAAATTTGATCAGTCATGACAGTGATGTCATCTGCGGCTTCCACTAGAGGCGCATTCCACGCTCGCACTACCAGTAGTGTGATTAGAGTGTGTGACGCATTTTTCGTGACCGGTATGATATCTTGAGTCAGGAGCGGATTTCGAGGGATGGACAGATGCAGCTTATTACCCCTTTAACCATGCATATAAGTGAATGTGTAAAATGTTCCTATGTCTATCTGGTCGTCATGCTTCGCTTTACGATGATAACTGGATACAACAGTGTCTGGAGTTCTAACTTTTTAGAATTTTTGAATAGTATGACGTCACAATCATGCTTCCTGAAGTTACTACTGCAGTAGGTATAATCGCAACAATACAAATATTTGTCAAAAATTTCTTTTTTCGTCTCACATTTTCATTATATTCCATTGTTAGGTTCCCCTAACAGCTGCATATGTTGCTTCAACTACAAGATCGGTACATCAATCAGTGCTGTTTTACAGAGATATTTATATACGTTGCACTCGCAAGTATACATCCCTTACTTTAGTTATCATAAATCCATTGTATCATGTCTTCCAGAAATTATGAAAATCTGTGAATGATCAATAAAATATTTACAATAAAAAAGCTCTTTTATTTCGTAATCGATGTATACAAATCAAAATACCTAAAAGAAAAGTGAAGGATGTTTTGCATAAACCATCTATCGCACATGCGCAACTTTTTTATTTGTCTCTTTTTTTTTTTTTTTTTTTAAACTAGGGAAATATAATGGATACATTTTTTCATGATAAAATTTTAATATTGCAAATAAAAAAATAACATGAAATATTTCCCATATCACAAATAATATAAAAACTATCACAAGGCATTCCACAATATAAAAACAAATATTACATAAAAAACAAACTTTCTAGAAAAAGTAAACAAAAAATCATAGATTACATGGAAAAAAAATTATTTCACAAATATTCAAGAAAAATTAATTCTAAAAATTGCCATATAGAATTTACTTCTTTATTAATATTTGTTGTCGATTTTCTGCTTTGCTCAATAGCTGAGCGATGATTTGACATAACGATTGGAATCAAATTGAAGAAATGGTTTTCCATTTAGATGTATGGTCATCATAATCTGCAATGTGTTTAACTGTTACAATATTATTCATTAAGCTGAAAGCTCACTCAGCTTCAGCACTGCTAATCGCAATGGTTTCAAAGATATTTTCTGGCTTTTTTAATTGAAAAGGTAATTTCACTTGACTTTAAAGATAAACTGTCTTTGACAAAATCTATAAAATCATTAATTTTTATTTCATATTTTATCAGAAAACTTAAATTCCTTATTCGGTTTTCACCATCTAGCCACCGAGATGAAAGTTCTTTCACATTCCACGATTCCAGGTAGCATATGTTTAAAATTTCTTTAAATGGTATCGTTATTTTCCTTATTTAATTTAAAATCAACCTGTTGCATTCATAATGATATTAAGAGTAGGAGTAATATCACTAATGATATTAAGAGTAGGAGACCAGCGGAATTACTTAACAAGTACAGGTCACTGTTGAAAAAAAGCCGTGAAGTAGGGTTGAATTTGAAAGTGTCTGCAATTCTGCCCAGACACGATAGGAGGGAGTATATGATGAGAGCCTTGTCGATCAATTCGGCCCTGGAAAGATTGTGCAAGGCTCAAGGGGTAGAATTTTTTTCAGCCTGGAATGTACTTGTTAACAGGAGAGATTGCTTCTACAGGGATGGGATACACTTAAATAGAAAGGGTGCAAGAATATTTGCTGATGCTATCGAGGCAGTGTTAGGTGGGTCGGAAAACTGCTAGCTTGGGGGGAGACAAAGACTAATGGATTAACAGTAGCCACTGGCAGAGGTGAAAGAGATTCTTGCACTGCTTCTATTGGAATGAGCAGAAGCCTGAAAAACAAGATGCAGGATATTTCAGAGACTGCTGGAAGTCATTGTGATACAAGTAAACACATGGGTTGTGTTAGGGTAGCTAAGAATAGAAAAAGGTGCATGTATACTTGCGTGTACACCAATGCTAGGAGTTTAGTAAATAAATTTGATGAATTTGAGGTATTGCTCAAAACATCAAAGGCAGATATTGTTGGGATATCAGAGACGTGGTGTCACACAGATATAAGGAATGCAGAACTGGAATTTGGGGAGTACAATGTGTATAGAAAGGATAGAAAGGACAGGAGGGGAGGAGGGGTTATGCTATTAGTTAAAAAACACATAAAATCCAAGGAAGTGAAGCCAGTCAACATTGATGGACAGGGCAGTGTCGAGTCAGTTTGGTGTGACATAAGCATAGGTAAATCAAAATTGAGAGTAGGAGTGTGCTATAGGCCTAATGACTCTGATGAGTATAATAAGATACTGTACAGGGAAATAGAATGGGTCTTGAGTCAGGAGCGGATTTCGAGGGATGGACAGATGCAGCTTATTACCCCTTTAACCATGCATATAAGTGAATGTGTAAAATGTTCCTAAATACTCTGATTTACTGGTATTTGTAAAATACCAGTAAATCAGAGAGTCTTATAATGGGAGATTTTAATTTCCCAGATATTGACTGGAATTTGTGGGTTGGTCACTCACACACCAGCAGGGCTTTTGTGGATTTATTGGATGATTGTTTTCTACACCAGCATGTTCGGGAGGCAACTAGAGGGAGTAATACTCTTGATCTGATTATCAGTAGTGATTCTTCATGCATTAGGAATCTGCAGATAAAGGAACCACTGGGTGGCAGTGATCACAGTGTGCTGAAGTGGGATTTACTCAAGGAGGTAACTACCATCAGAGGTAAAGGGAAGGGTTTTTGCTTTCGTAAAGGCGACTATGATGGTCTGAGACAGTATTTAAATTCTATACAGTGGGACCAACTGATGATGTTACCAACAGCAAATTCAAAATGGGAAGCATTCAAGGAACTAATCTTGGAAGCTACCAGGCTTTACATACCAACCAAGAAATATTGTTCAAGGTTCAGGCCTAAATGGTTGTCAGATGAACTAATGAGACATATGGCAGAGAAGAAAAATGCATGGGATGCATACAAATTAATGGGTGACATGGAAGCCTATGATAGATATAAGTTGGTCTGTAACCAAGTCACAAAGGAGATTAGGCAGGCAAAGGCAGATTATGAGAAATCCTTGGCAAAGGATGCAAAGAAAAACAGAAAAGAGTTCTTTACCTATTTAAACTCAAGAAGGAAAGGGATGAATCAGATTGGTCCACTGGATGTTGATGGTTCAACAGTTGAGGATCCAGCTCAGGTGGCTAACAATCTAAACGAGTATTTTGCATCTACATTCACACATGAGGAGTTATTCAGGAAGGGGAATGTCGTAGGTGAAGTAAACATTGGCAGTGAGCTAGATTATTTTCTAATAACTGAGAGGAAAGTGGAGGAGAAATTGTTGAGGATAAACATAAAAAAGGCACCCGGGGTGGATGGGATCTATCCAGTTATATTAAAGGAGGCAGCAAAGGAAGTAAGCAAACCCCTAGCCATAATTATGAGAGCTTCTTTGGACTCAGGGGAGGTACCCATGGACTGGAGATGTGCAAATGTAACCCCAATTCACAAAGGAGGATCAAAGGCTGACACAAGTAATTATAGACCTGTTAGTTTAACTTCGGTTCCAGGAAAATTAATGGAGGCACTGGTTAAAGAAGCACTGCAGGATCATCTGGACAAGAATTCAGTTATAGCTCAGACACAGCATGGTTTTGTTAAAGGCAGGTCTTGTCTGACCAATTTGATTGGATACTATGATGTAGTCACAAAAGAACTGGATGCAGGGAATAACTTTGATATTATATATTTGGATCTTAGAAAGGCTTTTGATACTGTTGCGCATGGAAGACTGCTGCACAAATTGGAGAAGTGTGGCATTGGAGGCAAATTGCTGCTATGGATAAAGGGATGGTTGAGTGGCAGAAGACAGAGAGTGGTAATCAATGGACACTGCTCAACGTGGACTAATGTTATTAGTGGAGTTCCTCAGGGTTCAGTGTTGGGTCCATTGTTGTTTTCTGTATTTATAAATGATAGTGATGATGGTGTATCAGGCTTAATGTCCAAGTTTGCAGATGATACCAAGGTTGGCAGGGTTGTTAAGGACACTACTGATACTATGCTGCTGCAACAGGATCTGGAAAGGTTGAGCAGATGGGCTGAGAGGTGGCAAATGAAGTTTAACATTGACAAATGTAAAAGTACTACATATGGGAAACAGTAACCCCAGATCAACGTATCAACTCTGTGGTACTACGCTGACAGTGGTAGAGAATGAAAAGGACCTGGGGGTAATTGTGCAGGCAGATATGAAGTTCTCTGAGCAGTGCAGACGAGCTGCAAGAGTAGCTCATGGTGTCTTGTCAATGATATACAGGAATTTTTCAAGCACGGACAGGGATGTGATTATTCCCTTGTATAAGGCATTGGTCAGGCCACATCTTGAGTACTGTATACAGGTCTGGAGGCCTCATTTCAGGAAGGATGTAGAGCTGCTGGAACGAGTACAGAGAAGGGCAACAAGATTGGTGAATGGAACAAAGGGTTGCTCTTACGAAGAAAGGCTTAAGTTTTGCAAATTACAGAGCCTGGAGACTAGGCATCGGCGAGGTGATCTGATAGAGGTGTATAAGGCTTTGAATGGCTTGAGCATGCTCAATGCCGATGGGATTCTTCCTCTTGCTCAGAATAATCACCTGAGAGGGCATAAATTCAAATTGAGGAAGGACGGATGTCGGATAGATGTGCGGAAATTTGACTTTAGCCAGCGGGCAGTTGGTTTGTGGAATAGACTCCCATCGCTTGTTGTTGAAGTTGATAGCCAAAAAAATTAAGGCTCAGCTGGACAGGTATTTCAAACGAACGGAGGGGTGAAATGGGAGTAGTGGTTGTTTTCTTTTTTTTTTCTTTTTTTTTTTTTTTTGGCTGATGCTGAATAAGCTTGCTTTCTTGCATCATATGCCTCTGCTAATGCTAATGCTAATAACTTATCCTTTAGGGATAAAACAATGCATTTAATAACTTGTCACGAGATAATTTTTTTACTTTCAATTTTGATTCCTTCAAATTCTTTCCACTTCAACATGCTGTCAATTCTTCATGATAAATTTTTCAAATTAGCAATAGCATTGATAGTTCAAATAATTAATTTATACGCTTTTTACCATTGTCATTCTGTAAAGCTTCTGAAAGGTAAGAGAGCTTCTGCATAATGTTGATCATTATTGCTAAATGGTTCAGAAATTCCAGATTAAAAAGTTGATTTAATAATCCAGAATATTTAACTTCTGATTCAAAATATTTGCACAAAGCAGGATAATTCCTTCAACCCACAATTGCCGTTCGCAAGCTACAAGCTGCTTGCTCATCGTGGCCCAAACACACGACCGATCTTTATAGTTTCTACATCAAGTTCTTTAGCAATCATCTTTAATTCGCACTAGTGTTTTGGAGATTAGTAATACAGTTGTTTTTTTTTTTTTTGTTTTAATGGCCTGTATGCCATTATATTTTAGAACATTTTCTGCACAGTGAAAGGATCAACAAATCTTCAAAATCTGCCAACATTTCATCTTCGTAAAGTTTATATAATATCTTAGTTGATATTCAGTTACTGTGACCATGTAAACATAGACAGGAGAAATTTACTGGAAGGCTCGGATCACTCACTTCTCCGAAAAACATATGCCCGTTTGTCGGAGTAAAGGGGAACCACAACACAGGTTGACCAGAGGCTAAAATCTGTGTCAAGAATCTTCTTAATCCTCTAACTGGCTATGGAAAGCATATTGACCAGCATGACTTCTCGGTGTGTGACTGCATAGGTTTTATGGACACCACTAACATTGTGAAATGGTAATCCCTTTCACCCTTAATTCACACTTTCTAATTACCTAAATTGCCTCAAGGCCAGAGGTGAGAACAATGCATACAAGGTCGTCTCACCTCAACTGTTCGTTACATGGAAATTTTCTTTGTTCAACGGAAACTATTTAAAATAGTTTCCATTGAACTTCGAACCTATGTTTAGAAGTTCGCTAAACAGGGGTCTGACTGTAATTAAATGAAATACGAGCAATTTTAAAATACATAACCGATCGACTGCGCCATTAAAATGCTGGGGATGGGACCCTGCTCACCCCACCTTAGTTTTGGCTCTGGATACTCAATAACTGCATTCAGGATTTCATTTGTAAAATAAATGATCATCTCAACAATGGGCTCGCAAATTTAAAAAAAAAAATTAAATCATGAACAGAAATGGAAAACCTCTCAACTCGTCATGGAAGTGCGCCTATATCAGGGTGGCCAAGTGCACCCCATGCTATCATTTGACTGGTGACGTCACCTTCTGTACTAGCTGTGACAATGCCATCTGCCCCAGAATCCATGTGAGCCCACTATAGCTCACCACTGCCTATATCAGGGTTGCCAACTGTCCCGATATGGCCAGGATTGTCCCAATTTAGAACTTCAAGTCCCGCTTCCCGATAATACCATCATTTGTCCCAATAAGAGAGGAGAAAAAACTGTTAATTTATTGATTTTACGTATTTGTAATTAATTCTTATTCGAATCTAAGGGATGCGTTAAAAATTAATTATAATAACAAAATAAAAATGAGAAAGTCCAAAGGGATTTTGTTCGTCACTGAATAATGAAGAAATGAAAATGTGTGTTGATAAAAAATGGGTGCAATTTTTCTCAAAATTTCTGGGAGCAAATAATTTGTCTCAAACTGTAAGCTCCATATTAAGCATTCCACATTCAAATGCCTCATCAGAAAGGGTTTTCAGCTTAATGAAAAATGCTTAGCGGAAAGGGAGAAACCATCTTTTATTAGAAAATTTAGAAACTGAACTTATGGTGAAAGAAAATTATAAATGTCCTCCTCAGAATTTAAAAACTTTTTAAAATCTTTGGAAGGAGAAGGAATTTTAAAACTAGCAAAACCTAAAGTAAAATACATAAAGTAAAAGTAGGCCTCCTTGCTATTTTTAAAATAACCATTATAAAAAATATTATAGTTTATACGGGACAAATACATATTAATAACAATTATATAACAAATAAATATGATTGACTGATTGATAAAAAAAAATGTATTTTAATTGTAATTTTATCTTTTACTTTTTGAAAAAAAAAATGCTATATTACACATTTCGTTTCAAGTTGTCCCGCTTACCAATTTTCAAAATATGGCCACCCTGATCTATATCCTTATCAAGCAACTCATCTGCTGATGAAGCTTTCATCCTACTACCTGAATCAGGCAAAATTTTATTTACTATTTTCCATATTCGTATCACTGCTGTTGTTGTTATTTGGTTTTTAGGAGCATTAGCAACTAAGACCATATTGCTCTGGGAATATGCGGTAGTCATTCCCTGACCTTTCCGCATCCTCCGTATTTGGTGGCTCACGGGCTCGAACCCAGGTCTAATCAAGAAGCATGTGCTACACACTGCTGCTCCTACCCACCTGGCTATGGAGGTGCCCCCATATCACTGCAAAACGAGTACCAAATGCTACAGCATGTTGCAATGTTGGGCTTTGTCCACTAGCCATAGCCCCAAGCACTGAATAGCTTACAATCTGATCAGAGCATTAAGCCGAAAAGTAAACCTGTAGCTATCAGCTACCTAGTTGGTATCACTCAGCTCCCCTGCTGATTCTGCTTGCCACTCTATTCCATTGCACGTAAAGTTCACAACCCCTAGCCTGAAGCCAACTCACAGCAAGACATCCACATAGACTACACAAACCCCTGTCTATTGAATATCTCCACTTCATTCCTCTCAATCATGAGCAGAAATGGAAAACCTCTCAATTCATCATGGAAGTGCACCTATATCAGGGTGGCCAAGTGTGACCCATGCTATCATTTGACTTGTGATGTCATCTTCTGTACTAGCTGTGACAACGCCATCTGCCCCAGATGTTCAGGACTATACCCATCCAACAGGAAGAAACTCTCCATGGCATCCAGGCTGAAATTCAAGGAATCGTGCTGCAGGAGGATACATTCATCAGGGCACAAAGACAACCCAAAATCCTCCAACAACAAGATGCAGAACTCACTATGCACAGCCCAAAATGCTAATCAGTTAACTCCCAGAAAACCAATACTCAACAAAAAAGTAATACTCAACACTATGCCAGACTGTAAGAAAATATGAACAATGATACCTACGAGACTAACAGCTCCTCTACAGATAATGCCACATACCGATGCCTCCTACAGGCCATCTGAACCTGTCCGCATTGGATGCGAGTATCGACGCATCTTCAGCAAACCCTCAGACAGCTTATATCATGCAGTGATCTAAAATCAGTCTATGTGCACCTGTGCAGAGGTCCAAAGGATGTCAAATCAAACCAGCTATTACCATTCAACACCTAAAGTCATCCCTAAAGAAAATTATTAACAGCCAAATCAACAAAATGGTGGAAGATCTCACCAAATCGATGCCAGCCTGCAAGCTAACTCTCACACACTTGAAAGCATGGAAAGCACTATGTGCAAGTCTGCTCACCAAACAGCTGCACAGCCTTAACAAACACGTATGGGACTAGATTTTCAGAGTCCCCCCCCCCGCCAGGATAAGTCATACGTGGAAATCCTGGCTACCAAGGTGAACGGCAGTGGCAAAAACACCATAAATCACGGCGTAACATGCACTGCAATAAAATCACACAGCCTCCCTACTTCAACCACTGATAGTCATCACCCAAATGCATTGCCAACCTCCCATCGCAATCTGGAAAATACTGACAACCTCATCAGGCCACATCAACGCAAGAGCGCTCAACTGACACAGTTCGACCTCAGATGGATGATAAGCACAACAGCAGCCCTGCCAAATCTGAAGCAGCTTCACTAAGCAGCAATACCATACAAGAAACACACACTCAGAGAACAGCTGTAAAGTATGGCACAGCAATAAACTCCAAGCTGTGAGCTTTCAGGACCAAAGACACCACCAGAAAGAGTACAACCAACCTTTACGTATCTTGACTGGCACCATACACAATCCCTGAAATAGTCAAACAAGCTTTATACGAAGAGGTGAATCTATGGCCAACTGTACACAAACCACAAATCAACAATATGGTGCATTTAAAACTGATTGTAGCCCACATCAAGTAGACCTGATAGGAAGCATTGCCATTTTGCCTGTCGGAACAAGAATCAGGCCATTTATTCACTACCAATCAACCTAGAAACCTAAAGTGACTACTCAGACACAACAAAACAAAAGTACTCCCACTGCAGTCACAGCTGACTTGGCGACTATACTTGAGTGCCAGAAAGGATGCTACCACCAGAACCTTTCCACACTAACATACTGAGGCAAACTCCATCCAAGGCTACTAATACCCCCTCCAACATAAGGGAACTCAAAGTCACCTCATCCCTGTCCTGATCTCTCATCGTCGAAAGACCCACCCGTGTGCAGCAGGAAAGCAAGGCTCCCTCCCCATGAGGATAAACATAACTACTACTCCTACCATCTGGATAAGGTTCGAATATCAGGTCCTTAAGAAACAAACATACTGGAAGAGATTCTACTATCAAACTCCTTAGACATCTTGTGACTCACTGAAACATGGCTAGAGCCTAACCAGACAGATATAAGCTGCTCCATTTCACAGGCTTTCATGTACTGGCTGCCTCTACAAAAACCGCAGAGAGGGTGGAGTTGCTATAATATTGAATACAGCAAAGTTCTCAATCATACACTATCTCAAGCACCTCTCAAGGCGTCGAAGTCTTAATGGTAACTCTGAAACATCAAGATACCATAATAGATGTTGCATCCCTGTACCTTCCTCCAATGGCAACTGCAATGGCTATCGACGAAGCCACTAACTGGTTTCACCAGTTAGTGGCTTCGTTGATAGCAATCATATGTAAATATGATTGCTATCGATGAGCAAATTTTTTGGTAGGAGAGCAAATCATATTTACATATGATTTGCTCTCCTACCAAAAAAGCTTTAATAACCCCAAAACCAAATCTGTGCAAAAGGTCACCGCCGCACAATTTATAAATCCACTGTAATGCATTGAAACTGCATCTACTGTCCCATGGAACATCTTAGATGGATGCAAACTGAGCCTCACAATACACCTAATGACGAAATGGATGAATACTATCACCTTTCGCACTGCCACCAAGACCGTTACCATCATCCAAGATTGCATTGCATTTTCCACAGCTAGGACCGAATTCAACAGATACAAATCAGCGGAAATTAAGGAGTACCTCAAAAGAACCCTGAAAAAGGGGAGGCCATTATACAAAACAAAGGCTAGCTCTCCCAGTAACATCGACCAAATTGAGTGGCTCGACTACATTGCCAGATTTTCCAAGCAGCCTCCAGCTCTACCTAACCTTACAGATTTCAGTCACTCTCATCCTACCAATGGTCTCGCTACAATCCGAATCTCCAAGCAACAACTGATACAAGCTATTAATGCTCTTCCTCTCACAGCAACTGACAGTGATAGTGGCATCCTGCAGTTCATCATTCTTCATCATCAATCCTATACAACAGATGCCTTGAATATCATTACTTGTTAACAGGAGAGACTACTTCTACAGGGATGGGCTACACTTAAATGAAAAGGATGCAAGAATGTTTGCTGATGCTATCGAGGCAGTGTTAGGTGGATCGGAAAACTGCTAGATTGGGGGGATACAAGGACTAATAGATTAAGAGTAGCCACTGGCAGAGGTGAAAATGATTCTTGCACTGCTTCTATTGGAATAAGCATCAGCCTGGAAAATAAGATGTAGGATACTTCAGAGACTGCTGGGAGTCATTCGGGTACAAGTAAACACATGGGTTGTGTTAGGGTAGCTAAGAAAAAGAACAGGTGGATGTATACTTGCGTGTACACCAATGCTAGGAGTTTGGTAAATAAATTTGATGAATTTTAGCTATTTCTCAAAGCATCAAAGGCGGATATTGTTGGGATATCGGAGACGTGGTGTCACACAGATATAAGTAATACAGAACTGGAATTTGGGGACTACAGAAAGGATAGACAGGATAGGAAGGGAGGAGGGGTTATGCTATTAGTTAAGAAACACATAAAATCTAAAGAAGTGAAGCCAGTCGACATTGCTGGACAGTGCAGTGTCGAGTCAGTTTGGTGTGACATAAGCATTGGGAGATCAAAATTGAGAGTAGGAGTGTGCTATAGGCCTAATGACTCTGATGAGTATAATAAGAAACTGTACAGGGAAATAGAGTGGGCCAGTAAATTAGAGAGTCTTATAATGGGAGATTTTAATTTCCCAGATATTGACTGGAATTTGTGGGTTGGTCACTCACACACTAGCAAGGGTTTTGTGGATTTATTGGATGATTGTTTTCTAAATCAGCATGTTCGGGAGGCAACTAGAGGGAGTAATACTCTTGATTTGATTATCAGTAGTGATTCTTCATGCATTAAGAATCTGCAGATACAGGAACCACTAGGTGGCAGTGATCACAGTGTGCTGAAGTGGGATTTACTTAAGGAGGTAACTAACATCAGGGGTAAAGGGAAGGGTTATTGCTTTTGTAAAGGCAACTACAATGACCTGAGACAGTATTTAAATTCTATACAGTGGGACCAACTGATGATGTTACCAACAGCAAACTCAAAATGGGAAGCGTTCAAAGAACTTATCTTGGAAGCTACTAGGCTTTACATACCAACTAAGAAATATTGTTCAAGGTTTAGGCCAAAATGCATGTCAGATGAACTAATGAGGCATATGGCAGAGAAGAAAAATGCATGGGATACATACAAATTAACACGTGATATGGAAGCCTATGTTAGATAAAAGTTGATCTGTAACCAAGTTACAAAGGAGGTTATGCAGGTGAAGGCAGATTATGAGAAATCTTTGGCAAGGGATGCAAAGAAAAACAGCAAGGAGTTCTTGACTTATTTAAACTCTAGAAGAAAGGGGATGAATCAGATTGGTCCACTTGATATCGATGGTTGAACTGTTGATGATCCTGCTCAGGTAGCTAACAAACTAAATCAATATTTTGCATCTACATTCACACATCAGGATTTATTCAGGAAGGGGAATGCCATAGATGAAGTAAACACTGGCAGTGAGCTAGATGATCTTGTAATAATTGAGAGTAAAGTGGAGGAGAAATTGTTGAAGATAAATACAAGAAAGGCACCTGGGATGGATGGGATCTATCCAGTTATATTAAAGGAGGCAGCAAAGGAAGTAAGCAATCTGTTAGCTATAATTATGAGAGCTTCCTTGGATTCAGGGGAGGTACCCACAGACTGGAGATGTGCAAATGTAACTCCAATTCACAAAGGAGGATCAAAGGCTGACACATGTAATTATAGACCTGTGAGTTTAACTTCTGTTCCAGGAAAATTAATGGAAGCAATGGTTAAAGAAGCACTGCAGGATCATCTTGACAAGAATTCAGTTATAGCTCAGACACAGCATAGTTTTGTTAAGGGAAGGTCTTTGCCTGACCAATTTGATTGGATACTATGATGTAGTCACAAAAGAATTGGATGCAGGGATTAACTTTGATATTACATATTTGGATCTTAGAAAGGCTTTTGATACTGTTGCACATGGAAGACTGCTACACAAATTGGAGCAGTGTGGCATTGGTGGCAAATTGTTGCTATGGATAAAGGGATGGTTGAGTGGCAGAAGACAGAGAGTGGTAATTAATGGACACTGCTCATCGTGGACTAATGTTATTAGTGGAGTCCCTCAGGGTTCAGTGTTGGGTCCATTGTTGTTTTCTGTATTTATAAATAATACTGATGATGGTATATCAAGCTTAATGTCCAAGTTTGCAGACGATAGAAAGGTTGGCAGGGTTGTTAAGGATGCTACTGATGCTATGCTGCTGCAACAGGATCTGGAAAGATTGAGCAGATGGGCTGAGAGGTGGCAAATGAAGTTTAACATTGACAAATGTAAAGTACTACATATGGGAAACAGCAACCCCAGAGCAATGTATCAACTCTGTGGTACTACTCTGACAGTGGTAGAGAATGAAAAGGACCCTGGGGGTAACTGAACAGGCAGATATGAAGTTCTCTGAGCAGTGCAGACGGGCTGCAAGAGTAGCTCATGGTGTCTTATCAATGATATATAGGAATTTTTCTAGCAGGGATAGGAAGGTGATTATTCCTTTGTATAAGGCAATGGTCAGGCCGCACCTTGAGTATTGTATACAGGTCTGGAGGCCTCATTTCAAAAAGGATGTAGAGCTGCTGGAATGAGTACAGAGAAGGGCAACAAGCTTAGTGAACGGAATGAAGGGTTGCTCTTACGAAGAAAAGCTTAAGTTTTGCAAATTACAGTGTCAAGAGACTAGGCACCGGCGAGGTGATCTGATAGAGGTGTACAAAGCCTTGAATGGTTTGAGCATGCTCAGTTCTGATGGGATACTGCCTCTTGCTCAGAAA
This sequence comes from Mastigoproctus giganteus, assembly GCF_048544385.1. Classification (NCBI taxonomy): domain Eukaryota; kingdom Metazoa; phylum Arthropoda; class Arachnida; order Uropygi; family Thelyphonidae; genus Mastigoproctus; species Mastigoproctus giganteus. The sequence continues at coordinate 212,983,068 of NC_143576.1, read as the reverse complement.
AATCACCTGAGAGGGCATAAATTCAAATTGAGGAAAGACAGATGTAGGATAGATGTGCAGAAATTTGCCTTTAGCCAGCGGGTAGTTGGTCGAACAGACTTCCATCCCTTTGTGGAAGTTTCTAGCCTAAATAAATTTAAGGCACAGCTGGACAGGTATTTCGAAAGAACGGAGGGGTGAAGTGGAAGGGTTTTTTTTTTTTTTTTTTTTTTGGCTGATGCTGCATAAGCTTGCTTTCTTGCATCATATGCCTCTACTAATGCTAATGCTTTCCACCACAGTGGAATAGATGCTCTGTCTGGCTCTTTCCTAAGCACCAACAATCAACTCTCCCAAGCCAACACAGGCCCATCGCTTGCACCTCTGCATTTCTAAAAATTCTGGGGAAAGCACTACTGCCATTCATCACCTACCAAATTCTCTGTAACCATACTCAGCAAATACACTATGGGATCTCAAGAAGATCAACTATAACTAATCTTGCAACAACCACACTGCACATCTTAGAAGCCTTAGAACAAAGACAGAAGCTGTCAGTTATATAGGGTGTTTCAGTTAAACGTTTCAGAACTTCTAAGAGGGGTAGGGTACATCCTGACAACTCGAAATCATATAGCAATGTGGGGTCGGAAATGCTTTCCTGAAGCGGTGTTGTACACAGAAGCACCATAAAGAAAAGAGACCGTAAGTGAGAAATCGTTTTAATAATACATGAAAAGAAGCAAAAGGTACATGGAGTAAAGTAAGTGTTCGAAGTTTCTTCCACGGGCTACAATTCACGCCTCACATCTCCGACACATGGACATCCGAACATTCTGGAATACTCCAGGCGAATTTCGAATTTCTTCGGCAGCTACTGCGATTCTTGCAACCAGCTCCTCAGCATTGTCAACAGGGGTGTCATAAACTAGCGATTTCATATGACCCCAGAAATAAAAATCAAGACATGATAGGTCGGGTGACCGAGCAGGCCAACGCACGGGACCACCACGTCCGATCCACTGTTGACCAAATGTGACATCCAGGTAGTTACGAACATCTCCGCTATAATGGGCAGGGGCTCCATCGTGTTGGAACCACATTGTCTGTTGCGTCGATGCAGAAATCTGTTCATCTCTCAAAAGTTGTGGCAATACTTGCTGCAGAAAGATCAAGTAGATAGGTCCGGTTAGACGACACGGTAACAGGTAAGGTCTGATGAGGTGATCTCCAATAATACCGGCCCATACATTGACCGAAAATCGAATCTGTGCTGCACGACGTCATATTGCATGCGGGTTCTCGACCGCCCAGATATGGTCGTTATGCGTGTTGAAAATTCCTTCCCTTGTGAAGGATGCCTCATCGGAAAACAACACTTCAGCAGGAAAAAGGGGATTTGTAGCACATTTTCCAAGGTACCACTGTGCGAAAGCAATACGAGGTGCATAATCCTCCGGTTGCTGTGTCTGGACATGCTGCACGTGAAATGGACGCATGTCTTGTTCTTGGAGAATCCTCCAAACGCTGCAATGGGAAACCCCGACTGCGTTTGCTAGACTTCGTGTACTCGTTCTTGGATTCCCCTGTACATGCTGCAGCACATTCTGTTCGACGGCTGGAGTCCGTGCTGTTCTTACCCTGTCCCTGTCAGCTCTTTCAAATGAACCTCTCTCAGCTAACCTCTGGCGCAGTCTTGCAAAGAAATTATGACTGGGAATACGCTTCGTCGGATATCGTTCTGCGTACAAACGCTGTGCGGCTGGCCCACTACAATTTGCAGCCCCGTACGCCAAATGCATATCGGCTAACTCTGCGTTCGTGTAATCATCCATCCTACTAACTTGGCGTTCTTGTTCAAGAAATTCGAAATTCGCCTGGAGTATTCCAGAATGTTCGGATGTCCATGCGTCGGAGATGTGAGGCGTGCATTGTAGCCCGTGGAAGAAACTTCGAACACTTACTTTACTCCATGTACCTTTTGCTTATTTTCATGTATTATTAAAACGATTTCTCACTTACGGTCTCTTTTCTTTATGGTGCTTCTGTGTACAACACCACTTCAGGAAAGCATTTCCGACCCCACATTGCTATATGATTTCGAGTTGTCAGGATGTACCCTACCCCTCTTAGAAGTTCTGAAACGTTTAACTGAAACACCCTGTATATCTTGAGATCCATTCTGCATTTGATGCCATCTATATACCCAAACTCCTACATCTCTTAGAAAGCTGTTTCAATTTCCATGGTGATGTTCTCTGGTTCCTAGAATCACTCCTATCCAGAGGACCCTTGTGCTAAAGATCGGAACGATGACCTTCATGTGTCATATAATTGCTGGCGTGCCTCAAGGGCAAGTCCTATATAGGAGAAAGAAGGTTCTCTTCATGGTAATCATGGTACCATTTGTGCAATTGGATCACATATGCTGATGATGTTAAGTTGCATCTGACTCCATCTGACTCGGCAGCCAAAGCCATGCAGCAAATCGACGGGAAATAACAGGACATGGCTAACAACCTCAATGCATTAAACCTCCAAATCAACTCTCTGAAATCAGGATATCATCTTTTCACCAAAGTGCAGCCCAACAATGCTGGAGCCTGCACTCAATGGCTCCTTAGTTCCAAGTGTTAAAACGCACAAAGATCTGGGGTGATTTTCAACTCCACACTATCCTTCACTGAGCATGTTAACCTCCTACATTCGAGGCTATGCTGGGTTGCCAAGCAACAGCTGCTCCACACCAATGACCCACACCTGGTAAAAAGGTATATCATATCAAATCTCTACCCGACAGTACTATATGCCTCAGAGATATGTACCTCAGCTGCCGAATCCAACCTTAAAAGGATATTCACTGCCAAATTCTGGCTGTTAAAATGGGCCAATGCCACACTCCACCTTCCTACAGCTCTCAGAGCAACAGTTAGCAGATGCCCTTCAACTGCACAGGATTCGATCCTACATAGGAGAAAGGTTGCTATTCACAATCAAGATGGCCACCAGAAAAATTACAGAGCCGAATTTCTGGGATCACTGCTCTTGGTGCATTCCTCCCCCTTATCTCCGGTCTTCAGCACAGCTGACAGCAGACCATAACAGGCTAGTGCTTACTGACAGATTCCTGTCAGTAAGAGAAACTGCTGTCCAGAGAAAATGCTGCCCTCACTGCAAGCGATCAATGGTGACTTACAAGAAGTGGTCAACAAAAAATATAGAAAGGGAATCTTTGCTAAACTGAAAATTTAGAACTGTGCTTTTGCCTACAATAGTCTCGATATATGTTATGTAATGTGTATGTATTTCTCATGTGTATCTCTGTTGTCTGTATTATGTAAATATGTATTGTAAACCTCTGGCACCAAATGTCGTGATGGGAATAATTGTATGTGGGTCATACTACAATTAAAGATTCCATTCTATATATATAATAGAGAAAATTTCCTTTTTAGATTTTACGCATATAAATGGCATGACCACTAACCTTGTCCATATACTTTGAAGGATTGTTGAGGATTTAAAAAAAAAAAAATCAAAAGTTTTGTAGTGTGCTTAGGATTGTCTGGTATTCTGGTTTTTAAACAAACAAGCTGAGTGAGGTCATTAGTAATTGCAAAGGCCTCAACACCTCACCCAACTTGGTCCACACACCTAGAAAACTGACTTCAATTGGAGTTGCGAATATTAAAAATCACCAAGGCAATTATTCAGCTTGGAGAAAATCAAGTTTTTTTAAAAAAAAGGACTTAAAACAGTTCAGAGTTATTATTGAGTTAGAATGATGAAGGAAGTAAATGAATTTGACAGAATGAGAGATTTTAAGCCAGAAAAGATAAAAAAGAGATTCTAAATTAGGAAGTCTATGACAAAGAATAGCAGAGTGGATATAAGCACAAGTAACACTTTTGAAATGAAAAGAATCATAAAGTGAATAATTAGGAAAACCAAGAAGAGTATTGGTTAAAGAAACCAGTAATTGGAATTCTGTTAGAAAAAGTAAGTGGGAATTATAGGTGAAAATGGATATCACCGAGATTGAAAATAAGATTACGCATATTTGTGACATTAATGAGGAAATTTTTGAGAGGTTTAAAACATTTTGCAGATAAGTGTGTTCCATTAGTATGACTATTCGTGATGCATTCAGTAGAAGTAAAAGTCAATGGGGACATGTATGAATTACTGAAATATTTGAATATAGTGCACACATAGCAAGAATATATCCAGCCTCTTAACATAACTTGGTCTCAATAATGCTCCCTGTATACACTTGGACTCCCTCAGTCACTATCTGGTAGAATAGAGACAGTGAGATTATACAGTAGCTGATCCATATATCTCCCAAAGAGTTACTAACAGCTTTGGTCCACCGGAACTATCCAGTAGCCAGTGAAAACTGTTTTAGAGCTGTCCCTTGAAATTTCAGGAATAATCAATCTCACCATGATGCCTATTATAACTTCAAAAGACATAAATCATACTGCATGATGGAAGAGATGGGGTTGCCAGAGCTTTGTTTTGTTAGCTAAACATGGGTTTCACTACTTCAAGTCTCCAATAAGTGGAATGGTGGTACTGCACTGGATGATGAAAGTCATCAAACACCCAGTTTTTCCTACACGTTTACTATCAGTCCCACCATCATGAAGGTGCAAGCAGATGATTTGGTTGTCACAGAATGACCAGACTTCACCAAAATTTAGCCCACTTGACTCATAAATGGCACCCGAATATCAGTTCCATCAAATTATTTACACTGCAAGGTAGCAAGCAAGCCCTAGATGTGCTTGCTACATAGATATGGCAGGTGCTACCTAATGCCTGCCATACTTAGAAGAATATCCATGAAAAGATCTCAGAGACTAACTATGGGATTTACTTAAAGATTTGACTGCTGTGAAGTGTAAAGAGAAGGGATTTTACTTTCATAACAGCAACTGCAATGTTGTTATTTGGTTTTTTGGTTTTTTAGGAGCATTAGCAACTAAGGCCATATTGCTCCGGGATATGCGGTGGTCATTCCCTGAATGACCTCTCCGCATCCTTCGTATTTGGTGGTGACGGGCTCGAACCCCGGTCTAATCAAGAAGCGTGTGCTACGCACTGCTGCTCCTTCCCACCTGGCTACAGAGGCGCCACAACTGCAATGGTCGCAAACAATTTTTAAATGTTGTTCAGTGGGACCAGCTGAACAGCATTTAAAATAAAAATTAAAAATCCACCCCCCCCCCACCAAATAATTGCATCACTGCACTCCAGTAAATTAAGTCTTGAAGCCTGGGCACTAGATAATTTTTTACTATCTTTCAAGCTTGGGTCAGAAATGCAAATTATATCCATGCTATCTGCAACTATGGGAAAGAGACAGTGAGAGATTGAAATTCTTTCTGAACTCACAGGATAAATATCTTTCACCTTGTAACCAGAAATGGTTGTTCCAGAAAATAATACACAAAATGCTATTCTGAAAACAAAATTAACACTACAGGAAATAGCTCAGGAAATGTCTTTAGCTGCAAGTTTTCAATAACACTATAGCTGTGAAATCTGTGATAGCAAGAGCTCTCACTTGAGTGAGTATTCTGCTAGAATAACATATCTTACACACCATAAGATTCCCAAAATGTCTGCTTTTGGTCTGCCAATAGCAGCAAGTGATGTTGCCTTCATTCAGTGGTGAAACTAGGAACCCCCCCCCACTAGATTGCCAAATGGGCCCCATGTTCTTTAATAACCATAACAAATCAGCCATCATGCCCCTTCCCCTGTATGATGGTGGACTTGGCGATTTGGTAGTTTTGCCACTGCCTTCATTTCTACCTCAAACAGAAACACCTTCAATCTTGCCAGGCTCAGAATACCTCCAAAAGTATCCCATACACAAAAAAGAATTTTCTGAATCTTCAGAAAGTTTATGACTCTAGTATATAATGTCACCAGAACAGACTGATCAAATCTGTAATCTATGTAGTATTCTGTCAATATAATAAAAAATTTTACAAAGAACAGACATAGGCTCAAATCCCAACTAAGAAACACATTCCTGCTAAGCCACAGCAAGTGATGTGGTCTTTGTTTCTATCTCATACTGCAACACCTTCAATTGTCAAATCCTATCTAGTTATATTAGGAATGATTACTCCTAATAGCCAGCCCTATTTCATGGTGATAGGTACTCCAGACCCCTACTCTATGCACAACCTTCTCAGCACTACAGTCCAATGCACCATACTCACAGCAGGCTCAATTCCATTAGCATGCACTGCTGTAAGACAACTCTGCTGAAACCAGCTAACCCCCATCCAATACAAAGTCATCAGCTCTTCGTTTTATCTGTGGCCCTCAAAACTGCCCCCCACCCACATGTCTGGGCTTATCCAGCTGAGGATTATCATCTTTCTTAGTTCTATATATATAAACATATAGTAGCTAAACATTATTTAAAATTCCATTTACTAAACCCACAAATGAAAGTAACCTTATGAATGTGGTAATTTAAGCATATATATTTATCCATTTAGTCCAGTTAAATTCTTTCAGTTATATGTACAATTTTTGTTCATTAAGTCCTGTTTCATCCCACAAGATGTGTCTTTTTACTAACTATTTAGCCGACCGGGCTAGCCGAGTGGGTAAAGTACCTGCCCGGCAACCCAAAGGTCGCAGGTTCGATTCCCGCCTCGGGCTTGGATCAAAGTACTGCAAAAACCTTGGGAGGTGCAATATGGCCACAGAAGCCGATGCACCAACAACTACCAAATCAAAAAAAAAAAAAAACTAACTATTTAGTGAGAAATACTAAACATATGCAATATTAATAATAGCAGCACAAGCTTGCCTTAATGGGAAGAGTAAAAATGCATATACCATTGATCCTGTCCCTGCAATAATGACAATCTTTTGTGCAACTAAGAATTAAAAATTCAAAAAAAAAAAAAAAAAATCTATTTAAATAATAACATTTTCAATATATTCATTCTTCTTAATATAATAAAAAAAAAAGGATAATAATTTTCCAACGCCTTTTTCGGGTAACCTACTTCCATAACACTAGGTAGAAGTTTTATTCCAGCGATCAATTACTTTGTCTGGTTGAAGGCTACTTCCTGCACAACTATCTTGCAACACCACACTGACAGGTATTCAAGCACCCTTTTTAAATTTAAATTTATGCTCCCTTCTGTGTGCAGTCTGAGAAAGAATAAAGATGCCACCTTTCGTATGAATTCTTTCTTTATTACATTAACAAATTAAAGCAATCCAGATATCAGAGAACATAAATAAAACAAACTGCATTTTGTGATCTCCTCATATACTGAACAATTCACTTAATTAAAATCTCACAGAAATCAAAGATATGAGAGGGAGGAAAAAAAAAAAAAAAAAAGAGGCTTTCACAAGATTCTTACCTTCTGTTTTAATTCTTAATGATGTCCTTACTACTGCAAATAGAGTTGCATTAAAATTAACAGTACCATCACTGTTAAGTGGCATATTCATTGAAACAAGTTTCTGAAAATAAATTTAATTTCTTACATTATTACACTTAAAATAACACTTATTTAATTCAAACTCGGGTAATTTCAATTTTATTCTCATTTGATTGGATTTGTGTTTTGCATTATCAAAGATATTTTATCATGTAACTTAACATAGCAAATTATGGATTGGTGGTAATTAAGTTTAACACTCACCGTGGAAGAATATACATGCAACTTGTACAAAACACTTTCAATGCATAGTCTATCCTTTATTGCCATTAAAACACACACACACACACACACACACACACACACACACACACACACACACACACACACACACACACCAATACCCAAACACACACACCAATACCCAAACACAACAAAGAAAACCATAGAAAGCCAAATCAGCCAAAGACTGCACAATGAAATCCTAAATTAAACATTCTTAGTAATAACATCTAATCATTTAATACCAACAGGACTTATTAATGAACCACATAAATTAATGTTGTACATACTACAGACAGAAATAGCACAATTAATCAGTTTCGATGTGTGAGAGATGTAGAATAGCATTCAGCCAATGAATAAAGAAATACTAAGCTGATTTTGTGGCCCTTACAAATATAATTGGGTGAAGCATTAGCACCAGTAGGGCATATGATGCAAGAAAGCAAGCTTATATAGCATCAGACAAAAAAAAACCTTCCCATTTCACCCATCCATTCATTCCAAATGTTTATCTAGTTCAGCCTTGAACTTATTTAAGTTGCTGACCTTCACTACAACAGAAGGAAGTTTGTTCCAAATATCAACCACCCACTGGCTAAAGGTGAATTTCCACACATCTATTCTATAATTGTCTTTCCTCAATTTGAATTTATACCCCCTCAGGTGAGTAATCTGAGCAAGGGGAAGAATCCCATTAGCACTGAGCTTGCTCAATTCATTCAAGGCTATATACACCACAATTAGATCACCTCGCAGGTGCCTAGTCTCGAGAAGCTGCAATTGCAGAACTTAAGCCTTTCTTTCTTTTTTTTTTTTTTTTTTTTTTTTTTAAGAGCATTAGCAACTAAGGCCATATTGCTCAGGGGATATGCAGTGGTCATTCCCCGACCTTTCCGCATCCTCCGTATTTGGTGGTCACGGGCTCGAACCCCGGTCTAATCAAAAAGTGTGTGCTACGCACTGCTGCTCCTGCCCACCTGGCTACGGAGGTGCCTTTCGTGGTAACACTAACCCTTTGTTCCACTCACCAACTCATTGCCCTTCTCTGCATTTGTTCCAGCAGTTCTACATCTTTCCTAAAATGAGGCCTCCAGACCTGTATACAGTAATCAAGGTGCGGTCTGCCAATGCCTTAAACAAGGGGACAATCACTCCCTTATCCTGCTAGCAAAATTCCTGTATATTATTGACAAGACAGCATGAGCTACTCTTGCAGCCTTTTTGCACTGCTCAGAAAACTTAATATCTGACTGCACAATTACCCACCAGGCCCTTTTCATTCTCCACTACCTCAGGCCCTTTTCATTCTCTACCACCCTGAGCATAATACCATACAGTTGATACATTACTCTGAGTTTACTGTTACAAATATGCAGTATTTTATATTTCTCAATGTTAAACTTCAGTTGCCATCTCTCAGCACATCTGCTCAATTCTTATAGATCCTGTTGCAGTAGCATACTGTCATTAGTGTCATTAACAACCCTTCCAACCTTTGTATCATCTTTTTTTTTTTTTTTTTTTGGTAGTTGGTGGTGCATCGGCTTCTGTGGCCATAATGCACCTCCCAAGGTTTTTGCAGTACTTTAATCCAAGCCCGAGGCGGGATTCGAACCCGCGACCTTTGGGTTGCCAGGCAGGCACTTTACCCACCCGGCTAACCCGGTCGGCTTTGTATCATCTGCTTTGTTTGTTTGGATTTTTTGGCGCATTAGCAGCTACGGCTATAATGCGCCATGACTAGGTAATATTTAAAAATTTTTTTTTTTTTTAAATTCTCGGTGACCTAATTAGTAAGGCCACCATGTCCAAATATATAATAACAAAGGTATAAAAAATAAATCAATAAAAACGTAACAATAGCATAAATTAAATATAATTAAAAACTTTTATTAATTTAAAATAGCTAAAAACAGCAGACACGTTGTCATTGTCAGATAAAATCTGACTGAGTGTATACGGCTCAGTCAGATGATTAAAAGCGGTAAGACGGATATTGCTAAAAACTGGACAGTCAATTAAAAGGTGTCTAATCGTTAAAATTGTGCCACAGGACACACACACATAGGAGGGTCATCAGCCCTCATTGTATCATCTGCAAAACTTAGACATCAAGCCTAATATACCATCATCAATATCATTATGCATCTACATTCATAAAGTAGACATTTATTAGGAATGGGAATACCAGAAATTTACCAAATTCTAACCGGGAGCTAAATGATTTTATGATAAACAAGAAGAAAGTCCAAGAGAAATTCCTGAAGGTAAAAATAAAAAAGGCACCAGGGTGGATGGACTCTATTTAATTATTATTATTATTATTATTAATTTTATTTTTTTATGAAAACCTCAAATGTTGAAGGTTGAGAAAATAAAAGAAGATACTTGTTGACATTAGACTTGAATTTCTGTAGATTGTAATTTTCAGGAAATATGTGTGAAGAGAGGTTGTTCAAGAAAACAAAAATTGAAGGGAAAGATGTTGACAGTTTTCTGTCAACATCTTTCCCTTCAATTGAACTATTTTCTATAGTTCCTGGCATTGATTACCTGGTCTTGGATGGCGAGCATGAATCCTTCAGTCTCAGAGAACAGCATCCTACTCGTGAGCCATGCATTTGAAGCAATTTTATCTATGTGATCTTGATGGAGATCACTGTAGTGTCTGCCATGGAGTGTTTTCTCTGCCCATCTTTCTAGCTTCGTTTGTACCTCCTGGTTGGGGGAGGGACTCCTCACTAAGGTTGAGAGGAGTATACTGCTTGTCTATCTTCCATATAGCCTGGTGGAGTGCTGCTGTGTGTTTCTGGAAGTAATCCTTCAGGTTAACTATCACTGTCTTCTGTTGCTCAATGTGATCTATCAAGCCTCTTCCTCCTTCTTTCTGGTCTCTCCACGGCAGATTTTGGGTGGTGTTGGCAGCTCTTGGTCATCATTGTTCTTTGTTATTATTAGCCATATGGTACAAGGAAGCCTGAGGCTTATGCTGCACCAGAAAAAAAAAAAAATTGGGAATTACCCTGGAGAGAGAGGGGGGGGGAGGCGAAGAGAGTCAGAAGTAGAAGAGAATCACCAAGAAAGAGAAGAATGATGATATCCAGCTCAAGACCCTTGGTATGCCAAGCCCATACTCACTAGATGTCAGCCCCTGGTGTTAATGTATCCCAAATTCACAAAGGGTGATCAAAGAGTGGCATGAGTAATTACAGACCTGTTAGCTTAACTTCTGTTCTAGGAAAAATAATGGAGTCGCCAGTTAAAGAAGTAATGCATGAGACCACTTAGACAAGAATGCAGTTATCCTTCAGTCACAGCATGGATTTGTTAAAGGGTGATCTTGTCTGACCAGTCTAATGGGACATCAAGACACAGTGACAAAGGAACTGGAAACAAAATTCTGATATTGTATACTTGGATTTCAGAAAACCTTCTGCATGTAAAAGACTGCTATACAAACTGGATTGGTGTGGCATTAATGGTAGGTGGATAAAAGAATGGGTGAGTGAGGGAAGATAGAAAGTAATTATCCATGTATGCTGCTCTTCATGGACTAATGTTATTAGTGGAGTTCCCAAGAGTTCATTAATGCAACACCAAAAATGTTTTCAGTGTGTACTAATGATACTGATGAAGGTTGTTTGTTGTTTTTTGGTTTTTAGGAGCATTAGCAACTAAGGCCATATTGCTCCAGGATATGCGGTGGTCATTCCTTAACCTTTCCGCATCCTCCGTATTTGGTGGTGACGGGCTCGAACCCCGGTCTAATCAAGAAGCGTGTGCTACGCACTACTGCTCCTTCCCACCTGGCTACGGAGGCGCCCTGATGAAGGTATATCTAGTTTGATGTCTAAGCTTTCAGATGATACGAAGGTTGGCAGGGTGGTTAACGACAGTAATTAACGTATGCTACTGCAACAAGGCCTAGACAAATTAGGCAGATGGGCTGAGAAGTGGCAGTTGAAGTTTAACATCAGCAATTGCATGGTACTTCATATGGGTAGCAGTAAACCCAAATTAACATACCGACTGTGTGGTAACACACTCAGAGTAGTGGACAATTAAAAAGATGTGGGGAAATTTGCGCAGTCAAGTATGACTGCCTGGTTCTCTGGGCAATGGCTGACAGGATAGCTCATGAGGTCTTGTCAATGATATACAACAATTTTACCAGTAGGGATAAGAAGGTGATTATCCCATTGAAAAAGCAATGGTTAGGCTACGCCTTGAGTACTAATCAAAAATGAAAGAGCAATAAAAGAAAAAGCCCAACAGTCCTATTATTACTAATCTTAAATTATAAGAGAAAACCTCATACCTTAATTGTAGGACTGTAATTCTCTCAACACTCAATCGTGTATAAATGTATTCTTATGTGCCTTAGCATACCATGTTAATTAAATCAATTTATAATTTTTAAAAAAGCTATGTATTAAAATCATCATGTATTCAATACTCGTATCCAACCTAGTACATCGAGAAGATCCGAGGAAAGTCGACAGCCATCAGCCTCCCAAACCAACCAATAATGCATGCTAATATAAGAACTGAAATCGTCTAGATAATCTTGACACCATAAAATAAATATATATCAATTTACAGATAATTTAAACTTTAAAATTGTCTAAAACTTCCTGAAAATCTAGTTACCACAAGAACTATACATAACTTCTAAGAAAGAACACCAGACAAATTACTGGAAGGGACAGCCAGGTGAAGTGGTTTTTTTTTTTTTTTTTTTTTTTTGCTAATGATGCTGAAAACAACACAAATCTCCACCTTGTGAAAGATTAACTTGCATGTGAATATTATACATATCAATTCCTCTCTAAGTAAACAAATTTTTTCTGATAACAAAATGGGAAGGAGATGACAATGAAATCTAGAAATAAAATAAAGAGACATGAAGAGATTCAGAGTGAAGAAATCACCATAGAACAAATGCTGCTACCATATTAAGAAAGAAATGACCACTGTATTTGTCTTGATAAAATAAAGGAACTTCCCGACTTACGTAATACTTGACTTTACGTAAGTTTTTGCCAGCCAGTGTAAACTCAAAAAAATCGTGGAAACTTATTTTGCATCCATAGAAATAAATGGAGGAATAAATAAATTAATAAATGTTATCGTGAAAATACCATAATGTGAACCCAATAACACTTTTTTGTAATTCATTCCAGATCCTTGGAAGTTGAAAATTTCCCTATGTTACTAAGCTATTTATCTCTCTAAAAGGTCATATTTATAATGGAAATTGCACTACCCTTTCATCGTTATCATAAGTTCCCGTTACAAGAATCAACTTTGAACGCCTTTGCGATATTTTTTTAAAACATGTTTCTGGAGATCACGACCATAAAATGATAAAAACAATTTGTAACTGAATCTTATTGCATTTGTGATAATACCAATAACTGCAATTTTGTGGGTTTTTATGCTCTTATGGTGAAATGTGTTCCCCTTCACTGAAATCTTCAATCATATAAAAAACAAATTTTTAGAAACTTCTCTTCATTCTTATTACAATGATGAAGGGAAAGTGACCAATGGAAAGTGCAAGTGGTGGTAATGACAGGAAACAAAACAAAATTGATTTCGAAATTAAGTACAAAGCAGGCCAAAGTTTGTCATCTATTGCAAGGGATTAGGTCTCGCTACTTTAACAGTGAATACTATTTTAAAGGACAGTGTGCATATAAAAGAACATGTCAAAGGATCAACGCACTTAAGATCAACAGTGATAACAAAACAGCATTCAGGTGATATGTCGAAGATGGAACAGCTGTTAATAATATGGATAGAAAATCAGATTCAGAAGTGAGTGCCCCTGATTCTAATGACCATTCAAGCAAAAGCAACAAGTATTTATAAAGATATCAAGGATAGATATGGTGAACCCCAACCTAAGTTGGTGGCAAGCAACAGGTAGTTTAATAGGTTTAAGCATCGCGCTGGTTTCCAAAACATTAAAGTATGCGGGGAAGTTGGCAGTGACGATTCTGCAGCTGCAGAGAAATTTCGTGATGTGTGGGAAAATATTATTGATGAAAATATTATTGATTCAGTGCAGCTAATTTTTAACGTTGACGAGACTGCTCTGTATAGGAAAAAAATGCCGGATTGAACATACATTGCCAAAGAGGAAAATACAATGCCAGGTTTCAAGGCGTCAAAAGATAGGGGCATGCTCTTGTTTGGGGCTATTGCAGTGGGAGATTATAGATTAAATCCAATGCTTTTATACCATTCTGGAAATCCTCGTGCATTTAAAGGCATCAATAAAGCCGCTCTACCCATGCATTTCCGATCAAACCAGAGAGCATGGATAACAATATCTCTCTTTGAGGATTGGCTTAAGTGCTGCTTCATTCCCGAGGTTGAAAAATATTGCAAAGACAATGACATTCCTATCAAGATTTTGCTTCTATTAGATAATGCTCCTGAAAATCCTGCGCATCTCGATGATTTCAATTCGAACATGAGTCATATTTCTACCACCAAACTTCAACCTATGGATTTCACTCATTAAACCTATGGATCAGGGTGTTATTTCCAATTTAAAAGTATACTATTTACACACATTTGCTCAGGCATTGTCTGCAGTAGACGATGAGAAAATTTTGACGTTAAGAGACTGGAAATCTTACAATATTTACCATGCCATCTTAAACATTAATAAGGCCTGAGGGGAAATTACTAAAAGTTGTTTAAATGGTGCATGGAAGAAAATATGTCAAAGGCACGTAAAAGGCTTCGGAGGATTTGAAAAAAATGAATCATATGAAGAAGTTAGAGACAAGATTGTAAAGGTTGCATAGCTACTTCAGTAGGAGGTTGATGCCAAAGACGTGGAGGAGTTAATAGAGGACGAAGAGAAGGCTTGTTAGAATTATCTAACAAAGAACTTATTGACTTGCAGGCAGTGATAGTGAAAGAAGAAATTGCTGACGAAGCTCAATGAGAACCAAATGAGCAGCCGAGATGCTTCATCACCAGAGAGATGGCAATGGCGAGGTTTGAGAAGACGGACCCTGATAGCGAACGATTCTTAAAAGTTAACAGAGGGGTGAATGATATGCTTGCTTGCTACAAAGAAATCTATGATGAAAATAAAAAACGACCATCCAGTCATCCATTAATATGTTCTTTCGTAAGGTTGAGCAACCAAACTCTTTTAAATCTCCTCAGCCCTCAACCTCCATAGCGGTGTACTTATCAGCTAAAGACCAATTCTGGCAACAATGCTCGAGGTGCACATTACTGACGTTATGTTGTACACGTTGGCACTAACGATATTAAGAGTAGGAGACTGGTGGAATTATTTAACAAGTACAGGTCATTGTTGAAACAAAAAGGCGTGAATTAGGGTTGAATTTGAAAGTGTCTGCAATTCTGCCCAGACACGATAGGAGAGAGTATATTATGAGAGCCTTGTCAATCAATTCGGCCCTGAAAATATTGTGCAACGCTCAAGGGGTAGAATTTTTTCAGCCTAGTCCGTAATTGTTAACAGGAGATACTGCTTCTATAGGGATGGGATACACTTAAATAAAAAGGGTGCAAGAATATTTGCTGATGCTATCGAAGCAGTGTTAGGTGGGTCGGAAAACTGCTAGCTTGGGGGGGATACAAGGACTAATAGATTAAGAGTAGCCACTGGCAGAGATGAAAGTTATTCAACAACTACTTCTACTGGAATGGATTGTGTTAGGGTAGCTAAGAATAGGAATAGGTGCATGTATACTTGTGTATACGTCAATGCTAAAACTTGGTAAATAAATTTGATGAATTTGAGGTGTTGCTCAAAACATCAAAGGAAGATATCATTGGGATAACAGAGAAGTGGTGTCACACAGATATAAGGAATGTAGAACTGGAAATTGGGGAGTACAATGTGTACAGGGAGGATAGACAGGATAAGAATGGAGGAGGGGTTATGCTATTAGTTAAGAAACACAAAATCCAAGGAAGTGCAGCCAGTCGACATCGATGGACAGTACAGTGTCGAGTCAGTTTGGTGTGACATAAGTATTGGGAGATCAAAATTGAGAGTAGTAATAGTGTGTTATAGGCCTAATGACTCTGATTAGTATAATAAGAAACTGTACAGGGAAATAGAGTGGGCCAGTAAATCAGAGAGTCTTATAATGGGGGATTTTAATTTCCCGGATATTGAGTCGATTTTTTGGGTTGGTCACTCACACACTAGAAAGGCTTTTGTGGATTTATTGGATGATTTTGTTTTCTACATCAGCATGGTCGGGAGGCAACTAGAAGGAGTAATACTCTTGATCTGATTATCAGTAGTGATTCTTCATGCATTAAGAATCTGCAGATAAAGGAACCACTAGGTGGCAGTGATCAGTGTCTGAAGTGGGATTTACTCAAAGAGGTAACTACCATCAGAGGTGGTAGTAGTATTAGCAGTAGTGGCATGTGATGCAAGAAAGCAAATGTATGAGTTTATGCAGCATCAGCTAAAAAAAAAAAAAAAAATCACACCATTCCCTCCAAATGCCTGTCCAGTTCCTCCTTAAATTTATTCAACCTATCAACTTCCACAACGACAGATGGAAGTTTGTTCCAGCAATTAACCACCCTCTGGCTAAAGGCAAATTTCCGCACATCTCTTCTACATCTGTCTTTTCTTAATTTGAATTTATGCCCCCTTAGGTTCGTAATCTGAACAAGTGGAAGGATCCCATCAGAATTCAGCGTGCTCAACCCATTCAAGCCCTTATACACCTCAATCAGATCACCGTGCAGGTGCCTAGTCTCCAGCCACTGCAATTTGCAGAACTTAAGCCTCTCTTGGTAAGAGGATCCCTTTATTCCCCTCACCAATCTTGTTGCCCTTCTCTGTACATGCTCAAGTAAATCTACATCCTTCCTGAAATGAGGCCTCCAGACCTGTATGCAGTACTCAAGATGTGGCCTGACCATTGCCTTATACAGAGGAACAATCACCTCCTTTTCCCTGCTAGCAAAATTCCTATATATCATTGACAAAACCCCATGACCTGCCCTGGCAGCCTGTCTGCATTGCTCAGAAAACTTCATATCTGACTGCACAATTACTCCCAGATCTTTTTCATTTTCTATCACCTTAAGTGTAGTACCACACAGTTGGTACGTTTCTCTGGGGTTACTTCTACCCATATGCAGTACTTTGCATTTGTCAAGATTAAACTTCAGTTGCCACTTCTTAGCCCATCTGCCCAAATTATCTAAATCCTGTTGCAGTAGCACACTGCCATTATTGTCATTAACAACCCTGCCAACCTTTGTATCATCTGCAAACTTTGACATTAAGCCTGATATACCTTCATCAATATCATTTATAAATATACAAAACAACAGTGGACCTAACACCGAACCCTGTGGGACACCACTAATAACATTAGTTCACAAAGAGCAGCACCCATTGATTACCACCCTCTGTCTTCTTCCACTTAACCATCCTTTTATTCATTGTAGCAACTTACCCTTAATACCATTCTGCTCCAATTTGTACAATAGTCTTCCATGCGCAACAGTGTCAAAAGCTTTCCTGAAATCCGAATATATGATATCAAAATTATTTTTTGCATCCAGTTCCTTTGTAACCACATCATAATATCCTATCAAATTTTTCAGACAAGACTTTCCCTTAACAAACCCATGCTTTGTCTGAATTATTGCTGCACTCTTGTCTAAATGATCCTGCAATGCATCTTTAACCAGTGACTCCATTATTTTACCCGGAACAGAAGTTAAACTAACTGGTCTGTAATTATTCGTGTCACCCTTCGATCCCCCTTTGTGAATTGGGGATATATTTGCACCTCTCCAGTCAGTGGAAATCTCCCCTGAGTCCAAGGATGTTCTCATAATTATGGCTAAGGGTTTAGTTGCTTTGCCGCCTCCTTTAATATAACTGGATAGATCCCATCCACCCCAGGTGCTTTTCTTATGTTTAACTTCAACAATTTCTCCTCCACTTTGCTTTCAGTTATTACAAAATCATTAAGTAGCCTGCTACAATTTGATAACCTTCTGACATTTTCAAACTTTAATAATTCCTCATGTGTGAATGTAGATGCAAAATATTCATTCAGTTTGTTTGCTATCTAAGCAGGATCATCAACAGTTGAACCATCGATGTCAAGTGGACCAATCAGATTCATCCCTTTTCTTTTAGAGTTTATATAAGTAAAGAGATCCTTGCTGTTTTTCTTAGCATCTTTTGCCAAGGATTTCTCGTAATCTGCCTTCGCCTGCCTAACCTCCTTTGTGACCTGATTACAGAATAGCTTATATCTGCCATAGGCTACTGAGTCGCTTGATAATTTATATGCATCCCATGCATTTTTCTTCTCTGTTACGAGTCTTATTAGTTCATTAGATAACCATTTAGGCCTAAACCTTGAACAATATTTCTTAATAGGTATGAAACTTTTAGTAGCATCCACGATTAATTCCTTGAATGCTTCCCACTTAGAATTTACTGTTGGTAACATCATCAGTTTATCCCACTGTACAGAATTTAAAAACTGTCGGAGACCACTGTACTCACCTTTACGGAAGCAAAAACCCTTTCCTTTACCCCTGATGGTAATTAAATCTTTAAGTAAATCCCACATCAGTACACTGTGATCACCGCCACCTAGTGGTTCCTTTATCTGCAAATTCTTAATACACCAATGATCACTGCTGATATCCAGATCAAGAGTATTACTTTCTCTGGTTGCCTCTTGAACATGCTGCTGTAGAAAACAATCATCCAATAAATCCACAAAAGTCTGACTAGTGTGTGAGTGACCAACAAGTTCCAGTCAATATCTGGAAAGTTAAAATCCCCCATTATAAGACATTCCGATTTACTAGCCCACTCTATTTCTCTGTACAATTGTTCATTGTACTCATTCGAGTCATTAGGCCTGATGATGTTACTAACAGAAAATTCAAAATGGGAGGCATTCAAAGAATTTATCTTGGAAGCTACTAGGCATTACATATCAACTAAGAAATACCGTTCAAGGTTTAGGCCTAAATGGATGTCAGATGAACTAATGAGACATATGGCAGAGAAGAAAAATGCATGGGATACATATAAAGTAATGGGTGACATGGAAGCCCATGATAGATATAAGTTGGTCTGTAACCAAGTCACAAAGGGGGTTAGGCAGGCAAAGGCAGATGAGAAATTTTTGGCAAAGAATGCAAAGAAAAACAGAAAAGAGTTCTTTACCTATTTAAACTCAAGAAGGAAAGGGATGAATCAGATTGGTCCACTGGATGTTGATGGTTCAACAGTTGAGGATCCGGCTCAGGTGGCTAACAATCTAAACGAGTATTTTGCATCTACATTTACACATGAGGAGTTATTTAGGGAGGGGAATGCCAGAAGTGAATTAAACTCTGGCAGTGAGCTAGATGATTTTGTAATAACTGAGAGGAAAGTGGAGGAGAAATTGTTGAAGATAAACATAAAAAAGGCACCCAGGGTGGATGGGATCTATCCAGTTATATTAAAGGAGGCAGCAAAGGAAGTAAGCAAACCCTTAGCCATAATTATGAGAGTTTCCTTGGACTCAGGAGAGCTACCCATGGACTGGAGATGTGCAAATGTGACTCCAATTCACAAAGGAGGGTCAAAGGGCGACACAAGTAATTATAGACCTGTTAGTTTAACTTCTGTTCCAGGAAAATTAATGGAGGCACTGGTTAAAGAAGCACTGCAGGATCATCTAGACAAGACTTCAGTTATAGCTCAGACACAGCATCATTTTGTAACGGAAAGTCTTGCCTGGCATTGCAGTAGTGAGTTGAGACTTTCTACATGTTTGGTGGCTCCTCTGAACATAATAATGCATAAATAACTTTTATATCTGCAGTCAGTCTGAATTAGCATATGTTGAATATAAGATGTTTTATGAGTGATTTTATGGAGGAGAAAATTTGCATCAAATTTTTGTTTAAAATTATAGCAAAGTGCCACAGAAACTAACAAAATGTTAAATGCAGTTTTTTGAAAAGATGCTTTATGTCATTCAAAGTCTTTTCAGTGGTTTACAAAGTTTAAGAAGGCTTCTTGTCTGTTAAAGATAACCATCCTCACTCAGGCCATCTTTCACCTTCAAAAACCAATCAATTCAATTGCTCATGTCTGTGATGTGATCAGGAGTGATTGATGTTTACCTATCTACACTGTTTTACTAGTGAAAGTGATATTTCTCATGGAATCATGAGAAATATCACTTTCACTAGTAAAATCATTGTCAATCAATGTTAACTTAACAGAGAGCAGCAAGTTCTTCCACATCAGGAGCTTTGTCAACATGCTGCTGCTGACTCACACCTTGTTCCTTCCATCAATAGCAGTGACAAATTGTGGGTGTATGGTTATGGCCTAGAAAGAAAGTCCCTGTCCTATCAATGGAAGACTGTCTTCTCCAATGTCCAAAAATGCAAGAAATTCTTAATATCAAATGTGAAGATCATGCTTATCATATTTTTTGACTCAAAGGGCATTGTTCATTATGAATTTCTCACATAGTCAAACAGTGAGCTTTAACAGCGAAAGTGTTAAAGCTGCATTAAAGGTCAGATTTTCAATAACTGAGGAATTTGTTCAGAACATGATATGGGAATTATTGGTAATTCCAAAAGAACTGCCTATCAGGTATGCTTCCATGAGTTGCAGAACGATTGGAATCAGTGCATATGATGTCAAGGAGACTGCTTTGAAGCTGTACTCTACGGAAAGCTGTTATCCTCAAATAAATTGAAGAAATTGAATTTATCCTCAAATAAACTGTTGAAGATAAACACAAGAAAGGCACCCAGGGTGGATGGGATCTATCCAGTTATATTAAAGGAGGCAGCAAAGGAAGTAAGCAAACCCTTAGCTATAATTATGAGAGCTTCCTTGGACTCAGGGGAGGTACCCATAGACTGGAAATGTGCAAATGTGACCCCAATTCACAAAGGAGGATCAAAGGCTGACACAAGTAATTATAGACCTGTGAGCTTAACTTCTGTTCCAGGAAAATTAATGGAGGCACTGGTTAAAGAAGCACTGCAGGATCATTTAGACAAGACTTCAGTTATAGCTCAGACACAGCATGGTTTTGTAAAGGGGAAGTCTTGCCTGACCAACTTGATTGGATACTATGATGCAGTCACAAAAGAACTGGATGCAGGGAATAACTTTGATATTATATACTTGGATCTTAGAAAGGCTTTTGATACTGTTGCACATGGAAGACTGCTACACAAATTGGAGCAGTGTGACATTGAAGGAAAATTGCTGCTATGGATAAAAGGGTGGTTGAGCGGGAGAAGACAGAGAGTGGTAATCAATGGACACTGCTCATCGTGGACTGATGTTATTAGTGGAGTCCCTCAGGGCTCAGTGTTGGGTCCATTATTGTTTTCTGTATTTATAAATGATATTGATGATGGTATATCAAGTTTAATGTCCAAGTTTGCAGATGACACAAAGGTTGGCAGGGTTGTCAAGGACACTACTGACACTATGCTGCTGCAACAGGATCTGGAAAGGTTGAGCAGATGGGCTGAGAGGTGGCAAATGAAGTTTAACATAGACAAATGTAAAGTAATACACATGGGAAACAGCAACCCCAGAGCAACGTATCAACTCTGTGGTACTACACTGACAGTGGTAGAGAATAAAAGGGACTTGGGGGTGGTTGTGCAAGCAGATATGAAGTTCTCTGAGCAGTGCAGACGGGCTGCAAGAGTAGCTCATGGAGTATTGTCAATGATATACAGGAATTTTTCCAGCAGGGATAAGGAGGTGATTATTCCATTGTATAAGGCAATGGTCAGGCCACACCTTGAGTACTGTATACAGGTCTGGAGGCCTCATTTCAAGAAGGATGTAGAGCTGCTGGAACGAGTACAGAGAAGGGCAACAAGATTAGTGAATGCAACAAAGGGGTGCTCTTATGAAGAAAGGCTTAAAGTTTGCAAATTACAGTGTCTGGAGACTAGGCACCAGCGAGGTGATCTGATAGAGGTGTATAAAGCCTTGAATGGTTTAAGCATGCTCAATGCTGATGGGATTCTTCCTCTAGCTCAGAAAAATCACCTGAGAGGGCATAAATTCAAATTGAGGAAAGACAGATGTAGGATAGATGTGCGGAAATTTGCCTTTAGCCAGCGGGTGGTTGGTTGGTGGAACAGACTCCCATCCCTTGTGGTGGAGGTTGATAGCCTAAATAAGTTTAAGGCTCAGCTGGACAGGTATTTTGAACGAACAGAGGGGTGAAGTGGAAGTGGGTTTTTTTTTGGCTGATGCTGCATAAGCTTGCTTTCTTGCATCAAATGCCTCTACTAATGCTAATGCTAAATTAACTACTGTTTTTCAAACAAAAATACAGAAAATAAACTCAGACAATGGCACTCAGAGGGAAGATGATTAACTGTCAGTTTAAAACCAATCACAAAACATCTCAGCATCTGACGGAGGCAACTAAATATTGGAGTCCCTGCAATCAATATGAAAGGAACTACCAGGATTAGGTTTAAAATGATTTACATCAGTCCACTGTTTGATTTTAAAATCTTCTGGAATTTCAGAAAATTTCTTAAAAGAAATCCTCCATTATATTAATTTACTACTTGTAGCTGCAGTGTGCATATATTGGATAAGACATTTTTTTTTTGGCTAAGTGGAACTTATTGTAACATTCTACAAAACCTGGATAAGCTGTGAGTTTTCCGGTGAATAATCTTACCCAGTCTATATTTAAGAATATAGACTATATTCTTAAACTATAGCTTTATATTCTTTTGCATTTTATCAGTGTTGTAAAAGTCATAATTTTAGTAATTAATTGATAAGGAGATAACTATATTTACTTTTTACTTCTATTAATCAAAGAAAGCAAAAAACAAATTCATTTAATTTAAGAAAAGAATCTAACACACCTGAAATGTAATGCATTGTGTACATTAACTGACTTGTTAGGAATTGGCTAAGTATCAGCATATAGAATTATTTTGGCTTTTAATAATTTTATTCTAAATATCATGTTTAAAATAGTGATTTAATTGTTTGGAATCCGAAGGTTGTACAAAAGCTGCCACAAGATAATTCTGTGTATATATATATATATATATATATTAATCTTATATTTTTAAACTTAATACCAACTGGATAAATTAATATATATATATATATATATATATATATATATATCCAAGGTAAGTAAAATGCATTAATTAATTTAATAAATCACCTAAATTTAATAAATAAACTATCCCAGATTCGATTAATGCCATCTATATAAGATTAAACATTACATCCGTCTGTATATTATTTAATATCGTCTAAGTATTATATCTGTTTAAGATGTTAGTAATAGCGGTAGAGGCTAATGGTGTAATTTACACAAATATTGCAGACCGAGAACGACAAGTACGACATAATAACCCAAGAAACATAAAAACCTACGTACGTACGTGCCAATGGTATCCTGGAAAAAATATATATACAAATGCCATACTAAGTAAGGTAAACCTTACATATAAAAAATTATTAAAATTATGTTAATTACAGGTATGTAGATACATTGAAAGAGACTTTTTCTAGGGCTAACCCTCTCAATGTATCAACCATAATTAACGAACTATCCATTTCTGTTGTCATCATCCAGCGTAACCGTTTCCAAATGATAGTTAGGTAGTATATGATAGCAATTCCAATGATAGTAATTCCAAATGATAGTAAAGTAGTATATGTTAGCTTAAATTATCTTTGGGTTGAAACATAGCAAACTCAGAGCACTTGCCAAAATCAACTCTACCTATAAACATAATAATATACACTTAAACCACCTACTTAAGGATATTTTTAAATTTATGTTGAATAAAAATACTATGGTTACATACGAATACATTAATATTAAATTCAGTAATGCACTATTGGATCATATATACTTAGATAATATTATCAACATATACAAACACGAATTGCCTATTACTAATGCACACATTTACACCAGATTCAACTATAATAAACCATTTGGACTTACAGTTTGTAATTTGAGGTATTGCTCAAAACATCAAAGGCAGATATTGTTGGGATATCAGAGACGTGGTGTCACACAGATATAAGTAATACGGAACTGGAATTTGGGGAATACAATGTGTATAGAAAGGATAGACAGGACAGGAGGGGAGGAGGGGTTATTCTATTAATTAAGAAACACAAAGTCCAAGGAAGTGAAGCCAGTCGACATCGATGGACAGGGCAGTGTCGAGTCAGTTTGGTGTGACATAAGCATAGGGAAATCAAAATTGAGAGTAGGAGTGTGCTATAGGCCTAATGACTCTGATGAGTATAATAAGATATTGTACAGGGAAATAGAGTGGGCCAGTAAATCAGTGAGTCTTATAATGGGGGATTTTAATTTCCCAGATATTGACTGGAATTTGTGGGTTGGTCACTCGCACACTAGCAAGGCTTTTGTGGATTTATTGGATGATTGTTTTCTACATCAGCATGTTCGTGAGGCAACAAGAGGGAGCAATACTCTTGATCTGATTATCAGTAGTGATTCTTCATGCATTAAGAACCTGCAGATAAATGAACCACTAGGTGGCAGTGATCACAGTGTGTTGAAGTGGGATTTACTCAAGGAGGTAACTACCATCAGAGGTAAAGGGAAGGGTTTTTGTTTTCGTAAAGGCGACTATGATGGTCTGAGACAGTATTTAAATTCTATACAGTGGGACCAACTGATGATGTTACCAACAGCAAACTCAAAATGGGAAGCATTCAAGGAACTAATCTTGGAGGCTACCAGGCTTTACATACCAACTAAGAAATATTGTTCAAGGTTTAGGCCTAAATGGTTGTAAGATGAACTAATGAGACATGTGGCAGAGAAGAAAAATGCATGGGATACATACAAATTAATGGGTGACATGGAAGCCTATGATAGATATAAGTTGGTCTGTAACCAAGTCACAAAGGAGATTAGGCAGGCAAAGGCAGACTACGAAAAATCCTTGGCAAAGGATGTAAAGAAAAACAGAAAAGAGTTCTTTACATACTTGAACTCGAGCAGGAAAGGGATGAATCAGATTGGTCCACTGGATATTGATGGTTCAACAGTTGAGGATCCTGCTCAGGTGGCTAACAATCTAAACGAGTGTTTTGCATCTACATTCACGCATGAGGAGTTATTCAGGAAGGAGAATGATGTAGGTAAAGTAAACATTGGCAGTGAGCTGGATGATTTTGTAATAACTGAGAGGAAAGTGGAGGAGAGATTGTTGAGGATAAACATAAAAAAGGCACCTGGGGTGGATGGGATCTATCCAGTTATATTAAAGGAGGCAGCAAAGGAAGTATGCAAACCCCTAGCCATAATTATGAGAGCTTCTTTGGTTAGTTATTTGTTTGTTATTTGGTTTTTAGGAGCATTAGCAACTAAGGCCATATTGCTCCGGGATATACGGTGGTCATTCCATGACCTTTCCGCATTCTCCATATTTGGTGGTGACGGGCTCGAACCCCGGTCTAATCAAGAAGCGTGTGCTACGCACTGCTGCTCCTTCCCACCTGGCTACGGAGGCGCCAGCTTCTTTGGACTCAGGGGAGGTACCCATAGACTGGAGATGTGCAAATGTAACCCCAATTCACAAAGGAGGATCAAAGGCTGACACAAGTAATTATAGACCTGTTAGTTTAACTTCTGTTCCAGGTAAATTAATGGAGGCACTGGTTAAAGAAGCACTGCAGGATCATCTAGACAAGAATTCAGTTATAGCTCAGACGCAGCATGGTTTTGTTAAGGGCAGGTCTTGCCTGACCAATTTGATTGGATACTATGATGTAGTCACAAAAGAACTGGATGCAGGGAATAACTTTGATATTATATATTTGGATCTTAGAAAGGCTTTTGATACTGTTGCACATGGAAGACTGCTGCACAAATTGGAGCAGTGTGGCATTGGAGGCAAATTGCTGCTATGGATAAGGGGATGGTTGAGTGGCAGAAGATAGAGAGTGGTAATCAATGGACACTGCTCAACGTGGACTAATGTTATTAGTGGAGTTCCTCAAGGTTCAGTGTTGGGTCCGTTGTTGTTTTCGGTGTTTATGAATGATATTGATGATGGGATATCAAGTTTAATGTCCAAGTTTGCAGATGATACAAAGGTTGGCAGGGTCGTCAAGGACACTACTGACGCTATGCTGCTGCAACAGGATCTGGAAAGGTTGAACAGATGGGCTGAGAGGTGGCAAATGAAGTTTAACATTGACAAATGTAAAGTACTGCATATGGGAAACAGTAACCCCAGAGCAACGTATCAACTCTGCGGTACCACACTGACAGTGGTGGAGAATGAAAAGGACCTGGGGGTAATTGTGCAGGGAGATATGAAGTTCTCTGAGCAGTGCAGACGAGCTGCAAGAGTAGCTCATGGTGTCTTGTCAATGATATACAGGAATTTTTCTAGCAGGGATAAGGAGGTGATTATTCCCTTGTATAAGGCAATGGTTAGGCCACATCTTGAGTACTGTATACAGGTCTGGAGGCCTCATTTCAAGAAGGATGTAGAGCTGCTGGAACGGGTACAGAGAAGGGCAACAAGATTAGTAAATGGAACAAAGGGTTGCTCTTACGAAGAAAGGCTTAAGTTTTGCAAATTACAGAGTCTGGAGACTAGGCACCGGCGAGGTGATCTGATAGAGGTGTATAAGGCCTTGAATGGTTTGAGCATGCTCAATGCCAATGGGATTCTTCATCTTTCTCAGAATAATCACCTCAGAGGGCATAAATTCAAATTGAGGAAGGACGGATGTCGGATAGATGTGCGGAAATTTGCCTTTGGCCAGTGGGTGGTTGGTTGGTGGAACCGACTTCCATCACTTGTTGTTGAAGTTGATAGCCTAAACAAATTTAAAGCTCAACTGGACAGGTATTTCGAACGAACGGAGGGGTGAAATGGGAGAGGGTTTTTTTTTTTTTTTTTTTTGGCTGATGCTGAATAAGCTTGCTTTCTTGCATCGTATGCCTCTACTAATGCTAATGCTAATGCTATATTACAAATTCTTATTAAATTGCTCCAGTTGTATGCAATTTCTCCAATTTATCCAGTTGGTATTAAGTTTAAAAAAAAATAAATAAATAAAACTAAGGTTATGTACAGACTGATGTAATGTACAATCATTATTTTGATGGCATTAATCTGTTCTGATATTCTTTTTCTATTTCTCATATTCCATATTCTTCTACATAATTTCATATATATATATAAATTAATATTAGGCACTCCCTGGTGGCTTCCCATAAATTATCCAGTAATTTTGAGAGAGGTCACCAGGGAGTGTCTAATATTAATTTATTTTTGGTTTTCATTTAATATCTTCTATTTCATTTCAGCTTAAAGTGTGTTAGTTGGATTATAATTTTTCTGGTGGATAACATAATTCGGTCAACATTAAATTTTTGGTCAACATTCTCTGGTCAACTTGTTTTGTTGTTAGCACACTTTGCATTCTGCACAGCTGATCATGTAATTGGAATTCTTATTTATTTTATTTAATTATTTTTTTTCTTCTTGCCATTTTTCTAGTGCTAGTGTTCAACTAGCACAGCTTGTCCCACCAAATACAGAATTCACATATGGGTTGCTGATATGAGACGAAATTTCCAAATGCACTGGCAGTTCAATTTCACATGCAAATATTGTTATTGTCCACAATGCTAAAAATTAAAACAGTAAACCTTTATATCAACGATACAATTATAAAATTAATTAAAATTATATTTTATAATATAACTTATTTTATATGAAGGTTAATTACTATATTTAATAAACCACTCTTCAACCAAATGAAATTAATAATAGTTTATTAAGCTAACTGCCCAAATCACTATACATTTAAGGTGATGTTTCAGGCATCACACCAATACTCACCATCAGATGGTGCTGCTGACAGACTCCTACTTGCCGATACTGCCAGAACCTGACGTGCATGTTTATTTTATTTTGTGCTTGTTTATAATTTATTTTATAATTATAAAATATAATTTATTCTATAATTATAATACAATATATTATCAATTTCATTTGCAGATTTATTGTAAACTTTTATTTGCAATCTGTATGCAATTGATCATGGAAATTCAATAAAGCAGAAAATAGTGGTGGAAGCAAATCTGGCTGGCTTAAAAAATTCTTTAAATTTTTTGAATTTTTTTTTAAAAAGTGTATATTGAAAAACTTAAGACTTATTTTAAAACTTTTCAAAATATATTTTTGCCATATATTCTACAAGATATGATATTCTCTGTGTGATTTAGGTGCTTATTCTACTAGTTGTCATAATGATTTTTAATCCTGGTTTGATGTGAATTTATAAAAAAAATAATTAAAATAATGAAGTGATGTTTAATTAATTAAAAAAATGAATTATTTTTATTAATTAAAAATTATATCATATCTACTTATATCCACTATACTGTTAAGATAATGAACACATTAACAAGCATCCAATTTTAAATTACATTCGTTTCTGATATAACCTAATACAGTCAGTCCTTGTATACCACGATAGTTGTGTTCCTAGAAACCCTCGTGCAATGCAAAATCATGCAATATAAACAACGGGCCCTATGGGAAAAATAGGGTTAGGTGCCGACCACCCAAGATTGAACACACATTTGTAACCAAAACATTACCAAACACAATAAATAATCATAATGAAATACTTACGTATTTTATTACGACTATTACGTAATAAAATATTGCTAATGCTTTTGCTTCTATCATAAGCAAACTTGTTTTTTGTTTGATTTTCTATCCAAACAGATGACAGCCGTTCCATCTCTTCCAATTCTTTGTGTCTTAACCTAATGGATTTTAATTAAACTTTGAGTTGTTCCTGCTGTGAAAGTTGTTTTTATTTTCTCTGCATTCTTTGTAATTCTCGGCGTTGCCTCATTTAGGTCTGTAGCATGTACAATATCACATGGTCTTTCATTTCGCTCAAAGCATTTCACAATTTCATATTTTTTCTCTATCGACAGAGGCGGACTGGCCATAAGCCTTACCGGGGAAACTCCGGTGGGCCAGAGGCCGGTGTGATTTTGGCCATAAACCATAGTATGAGGCCACTATAAATTTTCCCGGGTAAGAATTTTTGACCCAGTCCGCCTCTGTTTATCGATATTGCTTTTCTTTTTCTCTCTGAATCTGCAGTGTCTTCACCAGGACGCTTCCTTTTCACACCTTTTAAGTATTTTACTCATTTTTAGGGAATAAAGCACAATTACAAAATGAGGAAGCATGCTTGATACACATAAACAAAGCTGTGCATGTGTAGCAACTGAATAAACAACATCGTAAAGGCAGAGATTAACACCTCACATTTTACTAAAGCACATTTCTAGGGGTTACTACCATAAAACAATAAAAACAATTTCCAGTTGCGTTTCTGCTAGTGGAATCTGTTATAAACTGGTAGTAAACTAGATCTAATTGCATTTGCAATTATACCAATAGCTGGAATTGTGTTGGTTTTTATGTTATTATGGTGAAATGTGTTTCCCCTTCACTGACATAAAAAACAAATACATATTGAGAATCTTCTCTTCGTTCCTATCATGTTGCGTTCGGTTGGGGTGATTCTGTGTTCGACTGCCATTTCTTGTAAACACCAAGGTGAATCATGCATAAGCGAATTTGGTTCGTGTTATATAAGATATCATTCCTCTATTTATAAATCATGTATGATCGAATTCGTGTAGTGTAAACACGTGTTATACAAGGACTGATTGTACTTGCATTCTTGTGAGACCTTGTACTATAGAAAATCATGCAAAAAAAATAACAGGACTTATGAAAAAAAATAGGGTTGGGAAGATCACCAAAAATATTACTCAAAATCAAAAGAAATTTAGTAGTTAGCCCAACAGAAAGGATAGTAGAGTTTAAACAGATGTTAAATACATATTTAATAATGAAATAATACAGTAAATTTAACACTTACCTTGAAAAAAATTTAAGGATAATTTGCTGGGGAAGGAGGAAAGTTTTAAGGTTTCTGAGTTATGAAAACAGGTGCAGTGGGTCGTCAAGACATGGGTGGCTGTGGTTCATTGTTGTGAGATTTGTTTTTTTTTGGGGGGGGTAACTTAAAAAGATGTATACTTTATGCTGTATTGACTTTTTTCTCTCTGTACAGCTGATCTACAAGTTGTTGTAAATCAGCTGTACAGAGGCCTTCAACAATGGAACTCAAGCAGCTCTTCAACATCCTTACTCTCCACTTCTTCAAATCCAACTTGCTTTGCAAGAGCAACACAATGTTCCTTGATTCTTGGGAGCTCCTCTGATGGTTTTACACCTTTAAAATAATGAATAAAATCTGGGAGAAGCTTCCACCAAAGTGCATGCAAGCAGTCCTCACTGACATTGCCACAGGCCTCCACAATGATGTCAATAGCATTCTTGATTTAAAGCTCTTCCAAAATTCAAGAACACTTTCCTTATTATCCCAACCACATCTCAGTAGTTGCAATCAACTTCTTAAATGCATGCCTTAAATAATAGCTTTAAAAGCTTTAAAGCTATTATTTAAGCTCATACAAACCAGCTACTACTAACATTAAAGAAAGGCATATCTGCAGGATTTTCAGTTTTTTCATAAGGTCTTCATTAATTGATAAAGCTTCCTCTTTTATTGTGAGAAAGCTTGTCCCAAAGCTTTAAAAGCCGTTCTATTGCCATTTTTGGTGCATGGGCTGAAAGAGAGGAGGTAGAAATAGAGAAATAGTAGAAATGTTTTCAGAAAGTTCAGCAATGGTGCGAGTGTGGCTTGGCACATTATCCCAGGGGTTCACATCTGGTGAGTATGGGCTTGGCATACCCAGGGTCCTGAGCTGGATATCATCATTTTTCTCTTTCTTGGTGATTCCCTTCTATCTATTTTTCTCTCTCTCTCTCTCTCTCTCTCTCTCTCTCTCTCTCTCGGTAACTGGGGAATTTTTTTTTTTTTGGCTGGTGCAGCATAAGCCTCAGGCTTCCTTGCACCATATAGCTAATAATAATAATAATGAAGAGAATCTTGAAATCCAATTTTTTTCTTGCAATAATTTTTAAAAACACTTATCTAACCTCTATTTTGTTTGACCTCAAGTAGACAGATAGGGCAGACTTATGGTATCCTTTCAAGGCTCATGTGTTAGCAGAGAGGGAAAAACCATCACAAGCTTTAAGTCTCCACTAACATTGGCACCAAATATCATACTCATATGATCCTTTGTAGCTTTAAAGGCTGGAGCTGGTGCTTCATTCTTAGAAATGTAGGTTTTTGATGGTATTCCCTTCCAGTACAAACCTGTTTCATCAAAATCGAAAATTTGATCTAAGGTGTAGCCTTCTCTCTCAATCAATTTTTTCACTATGGGGAGAAATGAAGACTTTGCAGCTTCTGCATCTGCACTGGCAGCTTTGCTAGATAACTTTAAATCATGGAGAGCACAGCAGCTCATACAAACCAGCTGCTACTAACATTAAAGAAAGGCATATCTGCAGGATTTTCAGTTTTTTCATAAGGTCTTCATTAATTGATAAAGCTTCCTCTTTTATTGTGAGAAAGCTTGTCCCAAATCACTTTTTTGTTTGATCTTCTATCCAAACGGTCTGGTTCCTCTAACTTATTTTATTTTATTTTTTTTATTTATTTTTTAATGTTAGTAGTTGACGCATTGGCTTCTGTGGTCATAATGCACCTCCCAAAGTTTTTGCATTTTACTCTGATCCAAGCCCTAGACGGGATTCGAACCCACTATCTTTGGGTTGCCAAGCAGGCACTTTACCCACCTGGCTAGCCCGATCAGCTACTGAATTTGTAGCTCATTGATTATATCCATAGTGTTAGATAGGAAATATCTAGCCAGTCCATCCACCAGGTTAGTGAGAGATAACTGGAGCTGAAGGTATGTTCCTGCTGGATGTCTAGTGAATCCCTTAGGATAGTCAGTGTCAGAAGTATCAATCTTTTCAATTAATAGGTGGCTAAGGTTTCTCAGGATTACCAGGTATTTCCAAGAACTGCATTTAGGCTGAAACTCCATTTTGAGATGGATTTCCAGCCTAAAATCCTTGGAAAGGAGTTGCTCGCAAGATGAAGGGCTTACATGCTATCCTGTTCATTCATCTTTGAAGCAAGTATTCCATTCCTAGGAAAAAAATATGTTCACTGAAGTAGCAGAGAACCAAATGTTAGATGTGAACAGAGGTAAGGCTGAGAAGGTAGAGTGTGGAAGTGCATTTAGGCTGGAATAAAGATTATTCCAGTGTAAGTTTCAGAATTTTACTTAGAAGTCAAATTCTAAATTTTTTTTTTTTTTTTTTTTTTATTTGAAAACTCATACACATACTGATTATGATAGAAAAAACTGGGTTTTTTTTGATAAAACCCATAGTTTGGATTAGTAACTTTTAAAAATAGGAAGGACTTCACACCACCCATTATATATCACTTATGCACACAGAAAAATTTATTTAAAATAAAAACATTAAAAACTTACTTTACACGCCATTCTATGAGGACATAATTTACCAAATCCTAGAGGTGGGGATATCTTCCTTAAAAGTGTAACAACATCGAGATGCTTTATTCGTCCCCTAAAATTAAAACAAGTATTAAGCCAAAAGGAATGCAATTCTAGTTCTCTTAATTAATCACTATTAACACTTCATTAAGTTAGTTCATTGACCAGAGAAGAAAAATCAGACTTTATCATAACTACTGTTGTAACTCAATGATACTCAATTTTTAATATAAATGGGTCCCTTTCAACATCTGAACAATGCTAGGGATCCATCCACATAATTAGAAATGAAATTTCTTAAACCCTCTATTTCTTATTGTAATTTGAATAAATTTGACTGTAGCTTTTACATGGTAGATTCCATAGGGACCTATGGACTATATTTTGAAAACTACTAAGCCAAATAATCGCCTGAATTTTTAATTCATAAGATATACCTTATATCAGTGTGGGAGTAAAAACTCAGCTGAAGGAAAAATATACATATAAATCAAGAAATAAACTATTCAAAGTAGAGGCATATGATGCAAGAAAGCAAGTTTATAAAGCATCAGGTAAATAAAAAAAAAAAAAACCCTTCCCATTTCACACATCCATTCGCTCCAAATGTTTGTCTAGTTCTGCCTTTAATTTATTTTAAGCTGTCAACTTATACAACAACAGATGGAAGTTTGTTTCAGCAATCAACCACCTGCTGGCTAAAGGCAAATTTCCACACACCTATCCTACGACTGTTTTTTCTCAATTTGAATTTATGTTCTCTCAGGTGATTAATCTGGGAAAGAGGAAGAATCCCATCAGCATTAAGCTTGCTCAAACCATTCAAGGCCTTATACATTTCAATCAGATCACCTTGCAGGTGCCTAGTCTACACTTTATACACTATAATAAATAATTTTAATAAACAAGCATCACATTGCAAATCCTTTTACCAGGCTTGCATGTATGAGTCAGAATAAGGATTACAAATTTGCATTTCCCAACTCCTGACATCATGTTGTAAGACGCATCTCTAATCCAGTGTCTAGCATTCCCATAGCTCTCATTCCCTGGCAGCCCCCACCATTGTCCATTAATCCCTACTTAATTTTATTGTTGAAAAGTCCATTCCATAATTTTCTCCCTTTGTTTCTGCTTAAAGCTGCCTGGCTAAATTTCTTAGTCTAACTTGTTTTATTATTTTTTTTCCTTTAATGAATACATATTCATTAATGCTCAACAGTAGAACCTAACACTGATTCAGGTTAGTGGTAGAGGTCGCTGACTGAATCTGGCCAGACGCACAGTTCTTATGCTTCTCGGATTATAGTGTTAATTAGTTATTCAAAGTGATTAAAGTGGACTTATTTTGTGTTCAGAAAATACTATTCGTCAAGATCTATCAGTAGATCTTTTGAGTCAAGATCGGCAAAGGTAATGAGACGTTATGACTGTTTCAACATTTTGACTTGTAGCGTGTGATTACTATGTACAACGGCACACAGCATGGTGACGCTATATAGGTCCGGCCGTTATTCAACATAGATGGGTTTTTTTTAAATTATTTTTTTTTATTAAGGAGTTTGTAACTTTATTGTCTATTTAGATGTTTGACATTATGTAGATTGAAGTTGCTTCATTACGATTTAGTTATATTTAATTTTTAGAAAGATTGTATATGTCATTAATAAAATAGGTACTCATGAAGATTTCGTTGAAATAATTACATACATTGGCGGCGGCCATAACTTCTTCCCCAACCACTAAAATCCAAGGGCGCTGTTTCCGTTGTTTTGGTCACGTGACCATCAGCAACACCTCTCATTGGTCGGACCACTCTATGAGCAATATGTTGTCAGAAGATTTTGTACACACCTGTCAGGCCTGTCTGAAAAAGATAAAACATGTAATAATCTGCAATGGCAACTGTGGCCTATGCGGAAATTGCTCAGGATGGTCACTGATTTCTAAAATGACAAAGGTAGCTAAAGAGCATTATGTTTGTGCCCAATGCCAGTGTAAAGCTGCCCCAAGGACCGCCATAGAAGCTAACATGCTGCCAGAGCAGATCGTTGAGTCTTTGGGGTCTTCATTCTGCTCTGTCAGCACAAATACAAATGCTAACACCATACATTCACTAGATGGATCTATAACAGAACAAATTCATTCACTGCACCTAAACCTGGAGGCGATAATGGCAGAACAGAGCAATCAAATCACTACCATTGTCAGAGGAGAAATCATAGAAGTATGGTCACGAATGGAGCATGTTCTGGTAAATCTTCATGTAGAACATGAGAGAACCAAGGCTAAGCTAGAAGCTTACCCTGAAGGAAGGGGAAAAGAAATACCACAGTGCCCCCTATCCTACGCCCAAGCACTGAGGACAACTCCAGATACAACGGCAAAGACAACTCCAGATACATGATGGACAGTCCTTAAAAAGACTGTCCATCAACAAAGAAAACATTACTCAGCACGCCACATCTGGTCATAATAAAGCCAGTGGAAAACTCGACTATAGACAGTAGCAAAGCAGTAAAAACTACCGTTGTCCAGAAACTGGCCAAGGACTTTAAAACCACAAGAATAAAGTCCATCCGAAAAACAAGAAATG
This sequence comes from Mastigoproctus giganteus, assembly GCF_048544385.1. NCBI lineage: Eukaryota > Metazoa > Arthropoda > Arachnida > Uropygi > Thelyphonidae > Mastigoproctus > Mastigoproctus giganteus. The sequence goes on along the minus strand of NC_143576.1, from coordinate 212,948,185 downwards.
TTGGAGTAATCATTGAAACAACAACCAAGCAAGAGGCTCACTCTATCATCACCAATCCAACAGTCAGCACCCTAGGTCTCACAGCAGAAATCCCTAAAAAGAGAGGCCCATCCATACGTATATTTTATGTGGGCAAGGATATCACTCCAGAGAACATCACAGATAAACACTTCAACAGAAACTTCCAAGAATTAATTGACATAAGTAATACCAAGGAACACATCAAACCAAAATATCACACTAGCTCCAAGTCTCCCCAGCTATACACAATTGGGTGGTGGAGCTTTCTCCAGAGGCATGGACCATCCTAAAACTACAGGATAGAGTCTTTATGGGTTGGAGCAGTCACCGCTTCAAGGAGCACGTGCCTGTTCCAAAGTGCTTCCGATGCTGCTGTTTTGGGCACACCACCCACACATGCATGCATGCAAACCATGTCTACCTGTGGGCACTGGGCCTAAAAAGGGCATGACTATAATTCTTGCCCAAACAGATCCACAGATGCAGTTTGTGCAAACCTCAAAGCAGCAAAGCTTGATGCAGCACATTCTCTCAGGGACAGTAAGTGCCCTGTTTATCTAAAAGCTAGAAGGAACTAACAAATAAAGACCAATTATGGCAGCATGCCCTAAATCATTCAACAGCAATATCATAAAGTTTATCTAACTAAAGCCCAGCAAGCCCATGCAGTAAGTGCCCAGATTAGAATCAGAGCCGAAGAGGAAAATGTTGATATATTAATTCTACAGGAGCCATATACCCATTCAAAGCTAGTCAGAGGATACCCCCTGACTTTCAAAATCATACATACAGATGAAGACACACCCTGGGCTGCCATAGCTGTCCATAGCTCTAACATCATGGTTACAAGGATTTCCTCCCTATGCACTGCATGGGCAGCATGTGCTCATGAAATTTGCCCATTGGGAGCCTTCTACCTCATCTCCCTCTACTGCAGACCTGTCCAAGATATCACTCCAACAATAATTTATCTACGTACAGTCCTTGCTACACTTCCCAACAGCAAGATTATCCTTGGGGCAGATGTAAATTTCCGCTCTCCTACCTGGTACAGACTGACCACTGATCCCTCTGGGTGCCACAATGGGCAACTTCTTGAAGATTTCCTGGCCACTTCTCCCTTCCTGGTTCTGAACAAGCCCAATAACCTGCCTACCTATTCCAGCACTCTGTGGGAATCCATAATAGATATCTCCATAGCCACACGATCCATTTCCAGCAAAATTTCTGGGTGGCAGGTCAATGAGGCCTGGACCACCCAGCTCACAGAGCTATTACATTTTAACCCACAAGATCCATTGATCCAACTCCACCACCTCACTTCAATATTAGTCGCTATGCCATTAACAAGGCCAATTGGGAAATCTTTTGCTCCACGCTGCAGACCATGATCCAGGACCACAACTCTTCTGATATTCCAGCACTGGACCCTGACCAACATCAAAAGCTCACAACAGAAATCATCATCCAGGCCTGCAATCAATCAATTAGAAAGAAAAGACCAATGCCTAATGCCATCCCATGGTGGTCCCCAGAGCTGGAGCACCTTTGCCGAATTGTACACTCCAAAAAAAAAGCCTTTCAGAGAGTTCGTATCTCTTGGCCCCCAAAGGAGGTCAACACCCTCCGTGAAGAATATCGAAGAGTCAGAAACGACTACACCTCCCTTATAAGGCAGCGTAAAAGATCATCTTGAGAATGACTCGTGAAAACGACTGGCAATACTGAACCCTGGGGGGTGATGTACCGCATCACCACCAACAAGCTCCCCAGGGGCAAAGTTATCCAATCCACTCTCACACCACAGGGCACTATGACTACATCGTGGGAGCAATCTATGGCCAATATTCTGAACACACTTTTTGGCACAGATACTGATCCTCTGACAGTACAACAGCAAGAAATATGCCAGGCAAACAACACCTACTTCAACAATGCTGTAGAAGACCAATTTACAACCGATGAACTGCAGCAGGCTCTTACCAAAACGAAGGAGAGGAAATGTCCCAGACCAGACCTCATTGAACCCGAAGTCCTTAAAAAGACTGCCCAAATCAACATCCAGTTTCTACTCGACCTCTTCAATAAGTGCTTGTCCATGGATCTTTCCCAGAAGAATGGAAAAACGCCAATGTAAAACTGATCATAAAAAAATCCGTCTAAACCGCTCAAACAACCAGAGGAATATCGACCCAGTGTCCTTTTATCCATGGTCAGTAAAATGTTTGAACGTCTACTCCTAGTATGGCTACAAGACCATCACACCAAAGCTGGGCTCCAGTCCAAATTCCAGTTTGGATTTCGACTGGGGCATTGCACAGAAGATGCACTGCAGAGGATCATCTCTGCAGTCTCAACTTCTACCTTCAAATACTACCTACTAATAGCAATAAATTTCGCAGGAGCCTTCGACAGGCTCTGGTAGGCAAGTATCCTTCGCAGACTTAGGCAAGCAAATATTCAATTAAATTTATACAAATGATTGAAAACTACTTATCAAATAGGAAAATTACAATCTCCTCAACATACCGAAAAAACACCAGGTCTATCCACAGAGGTTGCCCCCAGGGTTCAGTCCTTGGTCCTTTTCTGTGGAACATTGTCCTGGATGAGCTCCTTAGACTGGACCTAGGTCCTGTAGCTATATGAGCCTTTGCTGATGATGTGACCATCTCGATTGAGGCTGACAGAAGAGCTTCTCTGGAAGCCAGAGGAAACCAGTCACTTCAAATTCTTCAGAACTGGGCAGCCCTACACAAACTAAGACTCTCACCCCAAAAGACACAAGCCATTCTCCTGAAGGGATCACACTGCAGCCTACTAGAAACCCCACTATCAATCTTCAAGGCCAAACCATCAAGCTAGTTTCTACGTTAAAACTACTGGGAATAGTACTGACCCTAAGCTCACTTTCTCTCCACATCTTGTACACCTCCACGCGAAAGTGAGAAACTACACTGCTCTCGTTGCACGGGTGAGTCATCATGATTGGGGATTGAACCGACGCACCCTTAAGGTTCTGTACAAATCAATCTTCCTTCCCTTCATAACGTTTGAATCAGGGGTCTGGTTTCGCAGGGCAATTCTTTACAACAACAAACGTAAACTGGGAACCATCCAGTGCACCATCCTTCTTACTATTACAAGGGCATGCTGTACAGTTAGCAATCCAGCTCTTCAGGTTCTTGCGGGCATCCTTCCGCTTGATCTGGGGGTTATTCGAAGGGGCCTCCACTACTGTCTATCCAAGGGTATACCAGCAACTATCCTTGGACACTCCATCAATAACCTGAATGAAATCAGGCAGGAAAAGAAACAAATTGCCATCCTACTACTTCACACTTTGCAGGACAGATGGACTGCTACCGACAAGGGTCCAATCACCAAGAAATTTATACCTTATGTGAATGCCGTATTTCCCAAATCTCCAAATTGATTTTCTCCTGGTCTTTATACCACCTACCTCATTACTGGACACGGATCAATAAACCATAAACTAACATCCATAGGAATCATTGGCAACCCATACTGTGCATGTAGTAGTAGTAGTAATAGTAGTAGTGGCATGTGATGCAAGAAAGCAAATGTATGAGCTTATGCAGCATCAGCCAAAAAAAATCACACCATTCCCTCCGAATGCCTGTCCAGTTCCTCCTTAAATTTATTCAACCTATCAACTTCCACAACGACAGATGGAAGTTTGTTCCAGCAATTAACCACCCGCTGGCTAAAGACAAATTTCTGCATATCTAATCTACATCTGTCTTTTCTTAATTTGAATTTATGCCCCCTTAGATTCGTAATCTGAACAAGTGAAAGGATCCCATCAGAATTCAGCGTGCTGAACCCATTCAAGGCCTTATACACCTCAATCAGATCACCGCGCAGGTGCCTAGTCTCCAGCCACTGCAATTTGCAGAAATTAAGCCTCTCTTGATAAGAGGATCCCTTCATTCCCCCTCACCAATCTTGTTGCCCTTCTCTGTACACGCTCAAGTAAATCTACATCCTTCCTAAAATGAGGCCTCCAGACCTGTACGCAATACTCAAGGCGTGGCCTGACCATTGCCTTATACAGAGGGATAATCACCTCCTTTTCCCTGCTAGCAAAATTCCTATATATCATTGACAAAACCCCATGACCTGCCTTGGCAGCCTGTCTGCATTGCTCAGAAAACTTCATATCTGCCTGCATAATTACTCCCAGGTCTTTTTCATTTCTACCACCTTAAGTGTAGTACCACACAGTTGGTACGTTTCTCTGGGGTTACTTCTACCCATATGCAGTACTTTGCATTTGTCAAGGTTAAACTTCAGTTGCCACTTCTTAGCCCATCTGCCCAAATTATCTAGATCCTGTTGCAGTAGCACACTGCCATTATTGTCATTAACAACCCTGCCAACCTTTGTATCATCTGCAAACTTTGACACTAAGCCTGATATACCTTCATCAATATCATTGATAAATATACAAAACAACAGTGGACCCAACACCGAACCCTGTGGGACTCCACTAATAACATTAGTCCAAGAAGAGCAGCACCCATTGATTACCACCCTCTGTCTTCTTGCACTTAACCATCCTTTTATCCATTGTAGCAACTTACCCTTAATACCATTCTGCTCCAATTTGTACAATAGTCTTCCATACGCATTTCAAAAGCTTTCCTGAAATCCAAATATATGATATCAAAATTATTTTTTGCATCCAGTTCCTTTGTAACCACATCATAATATCCTATCAAATTTGTCAGACAAGACTTTCCCTTAACAAACCCATGCTGTGTCTGAATTATTGCTGCAGTCTTGTCTAGATGATCCTGCAATGCATCTTTAACCAGCGACTCCATTATTTACCCAGAACAGAAGTTAAACTAACTGGTCTGTAATTACTCGTGTCACCCTTTGATCCCCCTTTGTGAATTGGGGATACATTTGCACATCTCCAGTCCGTGGGAACCTCCCCTGAGTCCAAGGACGCTCTCATAATTATGGCTAAGGGTTTGCTTAGTTGCTTTGCCGCCTCCTTTAATATAACTGGATAGATCCCATCCACCATAGGTGCTTTTCTTACGTTTAACTTCAACAGTTTCTCTTCCACTTTGCTCTCAGTTATTACAAAATCATTAAGTATCCTACTACAATTTGATAACCTTCTGCCATTTTCAAACCTTAATAATTCCTCACGTGTGAAAGTAGATGCAAAATACTCATTCAGTTTGTTTGCTATCTGAGCAGGATTATCAACAGTCGAACCATCGATGTCAAGTGGACCAATCAGATTCATCCCCTTCCTTTTAGAGTTTACATAAGTAAAGAAATCCTTTACTTAATGTGGTGAAATAGAAGACTGAAACCATCTAGTATATGCCTGTCAACACTATCAGGAACTCTGCAGCATCCTGTTTACTCGTATACAAGATAACCCTCAAGGAAATGAACACTTATTCATCACAGAAGAAAACTACTACGAGTTTACCAAGTTTGCACAAGCCCTCTTCAAAAGACGGAGCACCTTATTGCCAACACAAAATAGGAACAACCCAAACATCTGATTCTTACCTAACTGGCCAACTGATCTTAACCTGGATAGGATCAACTGGCGTAAGGGACACCTGATTCCTCAGTGTCAACTCACGCAGCTCTCTTGCTGTGTCTTATTCATCGTCCTTCCTGGGTTCCCATTTTAAATGATGGCGCTTATTGCTCCATTGATAACCTGGAGGATGCCTTCGCCTACATCCTCCATATTTCTACTTATACCCTCCTTTCTTGCGTACACTCTGTACTTCCCCAACTAACTTTTATTTATTTATTTTTTTGTCTCCGTCCAGGAAGCTCTGGCGACCCTGGCAGAGACAAGCCAGAGAATAATGGGCAGACTGGCTACCTCCTAGTGGTGTGTGCGGGTAACGTGGAGTCCCACCAGGGACCCTGCGGCCAAATGCCAGGACACACAACAGAACCTAATGCAATATGTCATATACAACACACAACACTTTTCTGGCATTTACAGTAGTATTGCATTCCTTCACAGCGAACATATGGCGCAGATGTGGGAAACCACAGGTGGCACTTGACCCTAATACTATGCACACTATGATTCAGGTTAGTTTTTGTATTTTTTACTGAAGACAAGGATTGATGTTGATTGCATCAATATTTAAGTTTTTAGTTTCTCTTTTGGTGTCCTGATCCAGGGATTTTTCTTCTATAAGGATATCCAAGCAACAGACCACATGCTTATAACCAATGTATAATGTAAGTACAGCTCAAAAATGAACATAAAATCATGCAGTACATAAAGATTTAATACTTTTCACTTATGAACCTTTAGCAATCTTCAATTTGAAGATGGAAAAGGTGTTAAAAATATATAAAAGGTCCTTGGGAGCTTTTATAATTTTTTGCTTGCTAAATGAAGGCTAAATTAGAACATAGTATAAACTGTGGACCCGATATAATGTGGCTCAATATAACACAGAATCACTTACGACACAGTCTAAGGTTGGACCCCAATTCCATCACCCAGCCACCCTTTTATGTTTTAGATTTGATTGACTTGCAATTTTTTCCAGTGCACTTGCCAGATTGGCGAGCATTTATAGTTGCTGATTTTTTACAAGCTTCAGGCAGTGATTAGCACAATTGCTATCTGTAAATATGATGTCCTAGGAATGTACTTTATGATGCCACTTTTCATTTCTTTTGTTATTTCAGCTGTTTCATTGCTTTGTTTGCCTTTGTATTAGACAAATACAGCTGTTTTCTTTCTTTTTTTTTTTTTTTTTATAAAAACCCCAAACACGAGAGGTATTAGAACTTATAGTACTTAGTACCGTGCTTGGGTTGGAGGTTGAGAAGATGAGAGAAGATATTTGTTGACATTAGACTTGAACTTCTGTAGACTGCAATTTTCAGGAAATATGTATGATATGTATGTATCCAGAAAACGGCACTTGAATGAATAAATGAGGAAGATGAAAATTTGGTTCTGTAAATTTGAAGTTGGACAGTAAATCGATGTTGACTGGTGGTGGCACGTGTTTGGACTGTTTTTGAAAGGAGAGAGAGCAGGAATTATAGAAGCCAATTCAGAAGAACAGTGACCATGGAAGTATCTGTAGAAAAGGCATGCAGAAGAAACAATACATCTAGGAAACAGTGAGTGGAGAGACTCTGCTAGAGACAAGTCATTAATTAACCTAACTGCCCTCTTCTGAATGGAATCTAGAGACCTGAGAGAGGTTTTTGGGGCACCGCACCAGATGTGGGAACAATATCCCATGGTAGGGCCGATTTGCGATTTGTACAGAGTCAACAGCTGTTTGAAAGAAAAGTAACGCCGAGAGTGAAAGAGAAAACCAAATTTTGTAGATGCAGAGGAAGCAATATTTGTAATGTGCTTGTGCCAAGTGAGATTAGAAGTCAGGGTAATCCCCAAAAGAGATATATCATTTTGCCTAGAAATCGGAGTGTCACCAAAGATAAGCATAGGAGCAAAAGAAGCCTTTTTGCGAGATATAAGACAAGACTGAGTTTTAGAAGGATTGAAATCAACTAAGTTGTCTTTGCCCCACTGGACAACTACCTGGAGATCGGCATTTAAGGAATTGGTAGCGGATATTCGAGAAGTTGAGGCTGATTGAGCAGGGAACGGTTTCTCAAACTGGAAAGTAATGTGCTATCATCGGCAAAACTGTCGATAGGATTTCCAGTCAATGGAAAAAGGTCATTATTATACAAGAGGAAAAGAGTGGAGGAAAGAACTGAACCTTGGGGGACACCAGCATTAGTGGAGAAGTTAGAAGACAGAGAGCCATCTACCATCACCTTTAGTGAGCGATCAGAGAGAAAAACTGGATAACCAATTACAAAAAACAGTTGGCAAACCATAAGATGGAAGCTTGTTTAGAAGACCTTTATGCCAAACATGATAGAAAGCCTTTGAGATGTCAAGAGCAACTGCTTGTGTTTCACCAAACTCTTCCATTCAATTTGTCCATAAATGGGTAACATAAGCCAAAATATCACCAGTGGATTGACACTGACGGAATCCATACTGGCGATCATAGATCAGACCGAAGGTTTCTAGGTAGTTTTAAGAGTTGGCAGTTGATTGATTTCTCCATTACTTTAAAAATGGTAGAAGTAATTGCAATGGGACGATAATTAGATGGGAGGGATTTGTCATCCTTTTTTAGGAACTGGCTTTTTAGGAAATTTGCTCATATCCTTCTAAGTACACTCACTTTGACCATGTACTTAGAAGGATATGAGAAAATTTCCAAGCAGAAGGAAAAATACCTTTAGAATAAGAAAGTGAATAAAGGCAGCAAAGAACAGGAGTAAGTTCAGGAACACAGGTTTTGAGAACAAGTTGAGAAATACCACCAGGATATGGAGCTTTCTTAGCATCAAGATTCATCAAAATCCTGACATCCTTTTGATGGAAGGCAACAGGAGGCATTGAATGGATGGAGTATGTTGGGAATGGTTGGAATGGTGTTGGGAAACGTGTTTTACCAAAAATGGGATGCTAGCAGGTCAGCTTTATCCTTGACTGAAGTGACAGCAGAACCATCTCATTTTGACAGAATTGGGAGCAAAGATGGGCAAAAGTTGCGGCCAATAGCTTTGGCATGAGACCAGAATGCTCGGCTACCATTAGGGCAGGAAGCAAGTTTTCTACTCTTAGCCTGTTCAACATCTAGTTTTGACTGATTAATAACTGCTTTACAATTGTTGCAAGCTTTGGTGTAGGCAGAAAATGAAACTGAAGAATGGGAAACAAGCCAATTAAGATATGCATCATTCTTCTCTTGAACAGCCTTAGCACATTTATTGGAAAACCAAGGGTTAGATAAAGGACGAGATTTTAAAGTGGAGTATGGAATAAAGGATTCCATTCCTACAAAAATAATTTCACTAACACAATCTGAGCAAATGTTGACATCAGAGGTTTTGAAACAGTAATCCGACCAAGGAAAAGAAGAAAAGAAATCCCGTAGGTCATCCCATTTTGCATTCTCGTAATGCCAAACAATACAAGGTTGGGAATAGCCATGAGATAAAGACTCCATTGGAGAAGAGACAATCACCAAGTTGTGATCTGAGGTGCCTAAAGGACCACTCACTTCGACCGTGTACTTAGGATTGTTTGTGAGAAAAAGATCAAGCATGTTGGCTGTATGGTTAGGATTGTCCAGTATTCTTGTAGGTAAATGAACAAACTGTGCAAGGTCATTAGTAATTGCAAAAGCCTCAGCATCTCGACCAGCTGGGTCGGTGTGACTAGAAAACGGAAGCCAGCTGGAGTTGTGAACATTAAAATCACCAAGGAAAATTCTCACTGTTAGTAAAGTTTGACAGGAGAAAGTAAAGTTGCAAAGAGAGAAAGTCAAACAGCTCCAAGTGATTAGTGGAGTTGGCAGAACAGTAGAGACAACAGATGAATTTGACACAATGAGGTAGAGAGATTTTAAGCCAGAGAAGAGTGAGTTAGTTAGTTAGTTATTTTGGTTTTTAGGAGCATTAGCAACTAAGACCATATTGCTCCGGGAATATGCAGTGGTCATTCCTTGACCTTTCTGCATCCTCCATATTTGGTGGTGATGGGCTCGAACCCCGGTCTAATCAAGAAGCATGTGCTACACACTGCTGCTCCTTCCCACCTGGCTACGGAGGCGCCCGCCAGAGAAGATCAAAAAGAGGAGATTCCAAATTACAAAATCTCTGACAGGGAATATCGGAACGGACATACGCACAAGTACCACCTTTGAAGGGAAAGGAATCATACAGCAAATAATTTGGGCAACTGAGATGAGCAGTAGTTGAATCAACCGATAACTGAGATTAGAACTGAGACCACATATATTTGTGAAATGGACTAGGAAGTGTTTGGGAGGTTTAGATCTTTTTGCAGATAAACTTACTCTATTCGTTTGACAATTCATGGCATATTCAATAGTAAGAAAAAGTGTGTGGGGGGAGGGGGGGCATCCTATATGAAGTAATGGAATTTTTGGATATGGCGTACACATGGTAAGAATATACCCAGATTCTTGACATAACGTAGCCCTGATAATGCTCCCCCCCCTATACACACTACTCGGACTCCCTCCAGTCACTACCTGGCAGAGTAGAGGTAGCAAGATTATACACTAGCTGATCCGGAAGCCTCCTAAAGAGTTACCAATAGGTTCGGTCCAGTGTACTAACTAGCAGCCGGCCTGCATACAGCTTTAGAGCTGTGCCTAATTTTTGGATATGGCATACACATGGTAAGAATATACCCAGATCCTTGACATAACGTGGCCTTGACAATGCCCCCCAAACTAAATCTTATAAACAGGATTAACATAAATAAATTAATTAATTAATTAATCAATGCAAACCAAATTACAAAATAAGTTAAAATGTACTGAAGAACCAGGGGTAGTCATGAGCATATAAACTAAGAAGGAAAGCATGGGACAGAATAAACATAAAAATCAAAAAGAGCAGGATGCAGAACAAAAAATGTGACGGACTGTGATACATCCATATCAAAAGTAATTTTATTATAAAGCCAAACAAAGTAACATTGTCAAATTAACAAACTAATACTACAATTAGAGGAAACATTCAAAGTAGTACTGTTCTGCTACCCAACTAACAAAATATTCAAAATAAAATAAATTCATTAAAATAAGAAAAAGACAATGCAACTGCAACATTTGCCCTCACCAGTGCAAATACACAAATCCATGCCCACGGAGAGCACCTTCACATCCATCAAAGTATTAGTGCCACTTTCATAATAAAATGGAAATGAATTAAATAAAGACCCCTTGAAGAAGTGGCACTTGCAAGTCTGCTACATTTATATAATGCACTTTATTTTCATTACAAAACTAACCGTTGAATTTATTTTGTGATAATTAGTATTTCTTTTTCCATAATAATCTTGGAGAAGACAAAAAATCTAAACAAGCATTATTTGTCACAGCAAATGTCAAAATATGAGTAGGTACAAGTAAACAGGAAATGCATCAGTAGATTTACAGTGTGCAACATAACTATGTGATTAACATATTGTTTATTAACTACATTATTTTAATCCTAGTTATTCTTTTATCCCCTTTAGTTAAAATTTGTCAATAAGAAACTTGTAGACCTAGGCACAATGAAACTACCAAAAAAAAAAAAAAAAAAACTCACTTTAGCAATGTTCCATTAAAAAAAAAAAAAAATCAAGTCCAGTCAATTATAATTTTATGCACAAAAACTAAGTAGTTCTGCCCACGTTTGCAAGCTTCTCATTTACATATTTTTATTGTTATCATATCCACACAGAAGAATAAAGGAAACAGAAAAATTGGGGGGAGGAGAAGATGACAAAGGAACAAGCTTAATAAATAATCATTCCCATTAAGTTCATATAGTTTAACATAATATTAAATGCAGCATGAAAATACAGAGTAATAAATTTTTATTTACTCACAAAAATATATCTTTCTTTTCCATTATTCAATACAAAGACTCCATGAAGATTTATTAAATTCTGTGCTGAAAGTCATTTATAATCAATGACTTTAAAAACTTCTTTTTTTTTCCTGTGCAATACTGTAGCAGCTTCAGAAATAAATTCAACTTGCTTCTCCACCTATGTCCTGAATGTATAAATGAGCACATTTTATGTTCTACAGTCAGACTTTCTATTTATGAGATTGTGGTCAGTAGTTATTTTTTAATTACATAAAAGAACTTTTAATCATTTAGCTGTAAATATCAGCTGTTTGTTGGGGTTTTTTTTTTTTTTTTTTTTAGGAGCATTAGCAACTAAGGCCATATTGCTCCAGGGATATGCGGTGGTCATTCCCTGACCTTTCCACATCGTCCGTATTTGGTGGTCATAGGCTCAAAACCCGGTCTAAAAATATCAGCTAGGTACATTAAATATTCAACTGGCTATCTAACAAAGTGTAAAAATTTATCGAATTAGTATTCTTATGTTTACACTTACTTGGCATCTGGATCGTATTCCGACCACAGACGAACAAATTCATCCAAATGATGCGGTCCAAGAATAGACCAATCACGTGTCAGATAATCAAAATTATCCATAATGACAGCAACAAATAAGTTGATAATCTGGGTAAAGGAAGAGACATGGTGAAATTTCTCAGAAGTATAATACACACAGAGTTAAAAAAATCAATTAGAATTAACAGTTATCACAAAATATCAAAGAAGTTATTTGATAGGAAAAAAATGCTGACACTAAAAAGTAAAATTATTTTATAATATTATTGGCTCATTGAGGTTACAAGCAAAATAACATGGGAAATTGGTTTCATACAATTGGACCACATATCCATAAGACAGTTGGGCTTAAATATGCAATATCAAAAAATCTTCCACCTGGATCGTAACCACAGTGGCCCTTTGCTTGCCTTGCCCACTATAGATGAGTAAAGTGTGTTTGGCTATCAAGGTAATCAAATTTTTTGTCATTAATTTACAGTTTTGCTGTTTAATTTCAGTTAGTGGATGTTACACTGCATATTTTCATTTTAGTTTGGCTTGTTGATTAGGCAGAGGATCTAATTTGAATTTTAACTTTCAATTTGTTTCCTTGTTATTTGGTAACCATATTTAATAAGTTTTCTGTTGGCATGTCTGCCTTGATCATTCACATTGGGGCATCCATGGTCAGCAAACCATGACAGAAAGACAGAAATGTGAGCACATGGGAATTTCTATGGGGGCTGATGCCTTGTGAAAAAGTGGTCACTGTGGTTCTACTAAACTTTTTTTTTGTATATATATTTTCTTTGGTGGGTGAGTACATTTTCCCACTGTGTGGTGTGTAAAGTCTCTTAGCCAGCAGCTGCACTATAATTCAAGCTGCAGATTGTGCTGCTATGCTTTCCTGGGTGATTGTAGGCTTATTTATTTATTTCAGAAATTTTTCTAATTATTATATTTTTAATTTTTGCTTGTATGCAGTTGGCACTTTGCCGGCATTGCTTGTTGCAGTTTGCAACTATCTCTGGTGGTACAATATTGTTTTAATTTCATAAAAAAGAGTTAAAGAAAGACTACTTTATTTTCTAGGCTATAACATATGATTAGCCTTGTGTAATTCAGACATTCAAGGTTTAAATGAATTAAAAAAAATTCAGGAGAAACATATTTATAGTTGAGCATACTAGATAATTACAAAAGGTACTGTGATCACTAATACTGCTTGGCACTCAGAACCAATATTTTTTGAGTGAGTCAGTAATATATCTATTTACCTAATACACAGAACGATACGCACCATGAACGGCACCTCCATAGCCAGGTGGGAAGGAGCAGCAGTGCATAGCACATGCTTCTTGATTAGACCGGGGTTTGAGCCCGTCACTACCAAATACGGAGGATGCGGAAAGGTCAGGGAATGACCACCGCATATCCCGGAGCAATATGGCCTTAGTTGCTAATGCTCCTAAAAAACCAAATAACAAACAAACAAGCACCATGAACCTCCTTCCCTCCCTCCCTCCCACCCAACAATTTCACATGTATCAGTTCACTACAAGCAGTCATTCGTTTATATATAGTTTCTGGTCATTTCCTTTAGGATAGGCACTTATCCTCCATGGCAGTTGAGTGGATATAATATTTTGCTACTTGTCAATAATTTGGAAAGGTCTTTGTTCAATTCCTGTCTATGATTAGAGGAATTTCTAAAGGCTTTTTTGGCTAAGGCTAATTTAATTTAGCCAACCTTAGGTTTAGGTGGAAGTGCTTCCTCCCATGAGGTATTTCAAGTTTTTGCAGCATATACAAATAAGCTTGAGAAAACACCAAGGTATACAAAGCTTTCAAGTTTTGTATAGCTTTTTTGATGGTTTATTCTGAAATAAACCATCAAAACTTGAAATAATGTGCTTCAGATAGGCAAATCCATTTTAACCCAACAGTAGGTATGTTATTCATCATGAGCAGTCAATTAAATTTAAACATTAAAATAACTATTAACCTTTTCAGCAGTGAAAGCTGTGAATTTTCATAGTGAAAAGTTCTGTGGAGTGAATTATTTTATGGAATTTTTAAATCTTATGATTGAATTTAAATCTGTTTAAATAAATGATTTAAAATACTAAAATGCATTAAGGGCTTATGCCTCAGGCTGCAAGAGAATTAGACTACATACAAGTTAGTGCAAATGCATAATATTAGTACACAGCTAAACTCTGAATTAGAAGTTTTTTGCAAAGGTGGCATCGTGTAAGTTATATCTCATATTGTGAATACCTTCACAAAGAATTGCCATGATATTGCACTACTTCAAATAAGTAACGCTTCACCAAAAGGAGAAGACTGTTGTTACTTATTCTCAGTGGATACCACCACCACCCAGACGGCACAGTTTCAGAGCTATCTGGCCCTTCTTTGGTGGGTGGGTGGGTAGGTACTCTGGTAATGTAATGATGGCAAAACAGTTATGAAGTATAATCTCTCATATTGTGAAGTTATACTTCATAACTGTTTTGCCATCATTACATCACTAGGGTACCTACCGACCCACCGAAGAAGGGCCAAATAGCCCTGAAAAGGTGCCATCTGGGTGGTAGTATCCACTGAGAATAAGTAACAACAGTCTTCTCCTTTTGGTGAAGCGTTACTTATTCGAAGTAGGGCAATATCATGGCAACTCTTTGTGAATGTATTCACAATATGTGATATAACTTAAACGATGCCACCTTTGGAAAAATTTGCTAATTCAGAGTTTTGCTGTGTACTAATATGATGTATTTGCACTAACTTTTATGTATGATTTAAAATATTAATGTTTGTATTTTGGCTTTATTACCAAACATTAGGGCAAAATTATTTTAAAAAACCAAATTACATTTTTTATTTGAAAATAAAAAAAAATTGTAAAAAATTCATAAAAAATTTTAAATAAAACTCATCATTATTCTTTTGATGCAATAATATTCTTCACATTTCCTTATATTATGTCACTTTATTCAATTTTATCAAATTATGGATAAATTCAATGAAAACTGTTCAATTTTTGCCTTTTGTAAGACCAAATTAGACTGATGGAGTCAATATTCTTCTACTTTCAAAGCAATTTTCATGTTGTCATCTATTACAGACTGTATACAATTATATGAAAACACAGATAAGTGATGGCAGCATGTCCTGGAAAAATTAGGACAATTTTTATGTTAACAGATGCGTTTTTTGAAAGTTACAAAATGTAGATCAAGACATGCACTCCTCAAAACACATGTAAAAGGTAGATCTACTTATGTACTACAGAAGTATCTGTAGTACATAAGTACTACAAAAAGTATTAAATTATGTCAGCAAGAATATTAATGACCCCAAAGTATTCATAAATTCTGATCTGCACAACTGATTATTTTTTAGTTGGAAAAGTGCAACAATGAAAATTTCCATGTTGATGTATAAAATGTGTGGCCCATGTGCCTATACAGAGTGATTCAGGAGGGATAGTAAACATATTGGGAGGTTATAGTATCGATTATTCTGAGTAAAAAAGTTCACATAAACAAGCGTCCAATTCTCAATGGATACAGAGATACAGCTGTTTGAAACTGGTGCACACAGCTCCCTGAATCAGATGTGACCAAGAAGCAGTTATAACCAGACACTGTTTGGTGTTAGAATTCTTGTTAAGAATGCTGCACATCTTCACACATGCTGAATATGCCGATATGGTGTTTATTCTATGGATTTTGTGGTGGAAGTGCCACTGCTGCTTGTAGAGAATACTGTCGACAATTTCCTAACAGCAGAATACTGGATTCAGGAGTGTTTACTACTGTTTACACCAAACTGTGTGAGACTGGTACAGTTCCCAGCACTCACATTTCTTCTGAATGTGCAAATGAACA
Organism: Mastigoproctus giganteus; assembly: GCF_048544385.1. NCBI lineage: Eukaryota > Metazoa > Arthropoda > Arachnida > Uropygi > Thelyphonidae > Mastigoproctus > Mastigoproctus giganteus. The sequence continues at coordinate 212,932,259 of NC_143576.1, read as the reverse complement.
AAATGTGAATGAAATAGAACACATTCTTCAGTCAGTAGAATGTAGTCCTACTATTAGCACATGAAGAATTTCTACATGTGTCGGTGTTCACAGACAAGAGTATGGTGAAAATAATGGAACACAGCTTGTATCCATTTCACATACAGCAGATACAACACCTTCAACCAGGAGACAATGGTCCAGTGATTGGAATTTTGTCAGTGTGTAAATGCTAATCGCTGATTAATTCCATTAATACTGTTCAGCGATGAAGCTACTTTCACAAGTGACAGTATCAACAATACCCGTAACTCTCATAGGTGGTCAGACGAAAATCCACATGCCACTGTAGAAAAAAATTTTCAACATTGTTTCTCTGCAAACATATGGTGCGGTATCATCGACAATCAGTTGATTCGTGTTGTGTTACAAAATCGTCTTACAGGGCCCATTTACCTAGAATTTCTGCAAAACAAACTTCCACTACTATTGGAGGATGTTGCCTTGGCTACAAGGATTGGTATGTACTTTCAGCATGACAGAGCTCCTGCACATTATACCTGTCTGGTGATACAATATCTAAATTGAACTTTCCCTGAACGATGGATTCACATACACAAGTGTCCAATTCTCAATGGATACAGAGATACAGCTATTTGAAACTGGTGCGCACAGCTCCCTGAGTCAGATGTGACCAAGAAGCAGTTATAACCTGACGCTGTTTGGTGTTAGAAGTCATGATGGGCTGTGGTGGTCCCGTTCATTGGCCACCAAGGTCTCCAAGACCTCACTCTGTTAGATTTTTTTTTGTGGGACTGGATGAAAAGCACAGTAGTATACAAAGAAATGTTGAATACAAGAGATGAATTGCTCGCTCAATTTTGGATACTGCTGCCCTCTAAAAGGAACACCAAGACGACCTCAGAAGAACAACACATCATATTGTGGTTGGTGATGTGATTTTTGAACATTTATTGTGAACTATAAAAAAACTGTCAATTATTTATCTTTTGTATCATTCAAAAAGTCAATAAATAAAAAAAATAAGTCATTCATTGTTCTTTAATACCTCTCATAATGGCTTTGTGTGTGTCAGTTTCAAGTATCTCCGTATCTGTTGAGAATTCTGCAAACTTATATGAATTGCTTGCTCACAAATTGCTTATATGAATTGCTCACTAGCAAAATACTTGCTACTATAAGCTCCCAAAATATTTACTATTCCTCCTGAATCACCCTGTATATACTTTTCCTCATAGAGTTTCAATTTCAGCTTAGATTTATTTTGTTCTGCAATGCTGAGTACTACCAAAAAAAAAGCGGATATTTATAAAAAAATAATAATAACAGCCTTCCCACATCACTTGTCTATCTACTCTAATAAATTATCTAACTGTACCCTAAGTTTACTCAAACTATCCATTTTCATAACACCAGATGGAAGTTTGTTCCAACAATCAACTACCCTCTGCATGAAAACAAATTTCTACACATCTTTCCGGCAACCATTCTTCCTCAATTTAAATTTATGCCCTCTCACTGGTGTTCTCTTAGCAAGAGTGAGAACGGTATCAACATTTAACTTACTCAATCCATTTAAAGCTTCAAACAATCTCAATGGATACTGCAAATTGCAGCATCCATTGAGATGTTTGAAGATTAGTGAGGGGGAATAAAAGGACACTCTTTCTTGGTAAGAGTGTCCATTTATTCCCCTAACTAATCTTGTTACCCTTCTCTGTGCCAATTCCAACAGATCCATATCCTTCCTAAAATGAGGCTTCCAGATGATGTCACTTAACGATGAACTTATACGGTGGAATAATTACCTTCTTGGTTCTCTTGTCAAATTTCTATATTAATGAAAGGAACCACCTTGAACTGTCCTAGTAGCCCATCTGCACTGCACAGAGAACTTCATATCTGACTGCACAATTTATCCCTCTAGGTCTTTTTCATTCTCCACCATTCCTGAGTGTGGTAACATATGGTGTGTTAATCTGAGATTACTGCTACTCATGTTCCTCGCACTGGTCAACTTCAATTGCCACTTCTCAGCCCATCTGCCTAATTTTTCTAGAGCGTATGGCAGCATAACTTAATTACGGTAATTAATCACCCTGCCAACATTTGTATCATCCACAATATAGCCTGATAAGCCTTCATCAATAGCATTAATAAATTTTAACAACAATGAGCCCAGTAGTGAACCCTACAAACGAATTCCACTAATAACATTAGTCCAAGAAGGGTAGTAGCTGTTAATAACTGCTATTTCTTATTAGCATTAGTAGAGGCATACGATGCAAGAAAACAAGCTTATGCAGCATCAACCAAGGGGGAAAAAAACGCTCCAATTTCACCCCTCCTTAAATTTATTTAGGCTATCAACTTCCCCAACAAAAGATGGAAGTCTGTTCCACCAATCAACTACCCGCTGACTAAAGGCAAACTTCCGCACATCCATCCTACAACTGTCTTTCCTCAATTTGAATTTATGCCCTCTCAGGTGATTACTCTTGCACACTGTCTACACTGCTCAGAAAACTTCATATCTGCCTGCACAGTTACCCCAGGTCCTTTTCATTCTCTACCACTGTCAGTGTAGTACCACACAGTTGATATGTTACTCTGGGGTTACTGCTTCCCATATGTAGTACTTTACATTTGTCAATGTTAAATTTCATTTGCCACCTCTCGGCCCATCTGCTCAACTTTTCTAGATCCTGTTGCAGCAGCGTACTGTTTAGTGTCATTAACAACCCTGCCAACCTTCGTATTGTCTGCAAACTTGGACATTAAGCCTGATATACATATCATTTATAAAATATGTATGTATTTTATAAATGTGTAAAAAGTATGTATGTATGCAGAAAGTATACAAGAACTGCTGAGAAAACTGTCATTTGTTGAAATTGTGCAAATTAATATTTAAATTTGTATATCATCATCCATATCATTTATAAAAACAGAAAACAACAATGGACCCAACACTGGACCCTGAGGGACTCCACTAATAACATTAGTCCACGAAGAGCAGTGTCCATTGATTACCACTCTCTGTCTTCTCCCACTCAACCACCCCTTTATCTATAGCAGCAATTTGCCTCCAATGCCACACTGCTCCAATTTGTTCAGCAGTCTTCCATGTGCAACAGTATCAAAAACCTTTCTAAGATCCAAGTATATAATATCAAAGTTATTCCCTGCATCCAGTTCTTTTGTGACTGCATCATAGTATCCAATCAAGTTGGTCAGGCAAGACTTCCCCTTAACAAAACCATGCTGTGTCTGAGCTATAACTGAAGTCTTGTCTAAATGATCCTGCAGTGCTTCTTTAACCAGTGCCTCCATTAATTTTCCTGGAACAGAAGTTAAGCTCACAGGTCTATAATTACTTGTGTCAGCCTTTGATCCTCCTTTGTGAACTGGGGTCACATTTGCACATTTCCAGTCTATGGGTACCTCCCCTGAGTCCAAGGAAGCTCTCATAATTATGGCTAAGGGTTTGCTTACTTGCTTTTCTGCCTCCTTTAATATAACTGGATGGATCCCATCCACTCCAGGTACCTTTCTTATGTTTATCTTCAACAAGTTTTCCTCCACTTTCCTCTTAGTTATTACAAAATCATCTAGCTCACTGCCAGAGTTTAATTCACCTCTGGCATTCCCCTTCCTGAATAATTCCTCATGTGTGAATGTAGGTGCAAAATACTCATTTAGTTTGTTAGCCACCTGAGCAGGATCATCAACAGTTGAACCATCAATATGCAGTGGACCAATCTGATTCATCCCTTTCCTTCTAGAGTTTACATAGGTTAACTCTAGAAGGAAATCTCACTTAACCATCTCAGTTAATCATCTCACTCAACCATCCCTTTATATCCCTAACTCTGCACTTTTCCAATTTCTATAGCAGTTTTTCATGCATAACAGTATCCCAGGGGCTCACATGTGATGGGTATGGGCTTGGTATACCCAGAATCCTGAGATGGATATCATCGTTCTTCCTCTTTCTTGGTGATTACATTGTACTTTTGACTCTCTCTCTCTCTCTCTCTCTCTCTCTCTCTCTCTCTCTCTCTCTCTCTCTCTCTCTCTCTCTCTCAGGGTAATTTGGGAAATTTTTTTTTTGGCTGGTGCAGCATAAGCCTCAGGTTTCCTTGCACCATATAGCTAATAATAATCACAGCTTTTCTGAAGTATAAATATATGAAGTCAAATTATTATTTGCATCTTATTCCTTCGTTAATTCATCACAGTATCCAGTCAAATTGATCAGACAAGATCACCCCATAACAAATCTATGCTGTGACTGCAGTTATATCTCCATTTTTATCAAGATGGTTCTGCATTAATTCTTTAACACTAGAACCATCGGCTAGCAAAATACCTGAAATTGCTGTTGCCAGTCATTTTGACCACTGTGCATAAAATAGACTAAGTTGTATTTTCAACATTTTAAAATAAACATTTATATAAACTGGCAACAGTATATTGTGTTGTGCTTATAGTAATATGCATAAAAGTAGTAATTCTGATAGCAAAAATTTGAACCCAAAACTTTTTTTATCTATGAAATAAACTGAAGTTTAAAAATAATTTGCACAATTTCAAAAAATGACAGTTTTCTCAACAGTTCTTGTATACTTTCTGCATACATACATACTTTTTACACACAGTGCATGTTATTTCCATAATTTTGTTTATCTAACCTAATTTGGCATTGATGCCTTTTGAGAAGTTTTACATAGCCACTATTGTTACTGGTTTGAGCTGCTGCTTTCTGTAATCTGTATATTCTTTTCTGAGTTCTCTGATCTGCTAGATTCAGTATCAAACCTCATATCTTTCCCTATCACTTCTTTATAGTCTGCACAGGTAGCACAGTGGTATCATCACCATTCTCCCCACACCACGTGGAAAAGGCACGGGTTCGAATCCCATTGATGACGCGAGGAACTTTAGTGGGCTTTTTTCACTCCTTGGCTGAATTAGTCTGTCTAAAGCGTAGATAGCAAGGCCCCCACGAAAATCCATCTAAGATGGGTCATAGCAGTTGAAGTCCAGACTTCGGCGCCATAGAGTATGACCGGATAAACACGTCTTAATATATCTGCACCCAACAGCCTGGTCATGGACGTGCATTAGTTATTGTTTAATCATCCACCGTAGTCGACAGAACTTCCATAACGACTCGCTGGTCATAATATTTTGGTTCATCGGTGTATAAAGTGCTCTATTTTAAACATTTTCTTGCTTCTTTCTCGAAAAAATCGATTCTGTCATTTAATGCAACAGTATTCCTGAAAAATGTTTCAATTAATAATGAACTTCGTGGGTAGCTAGTACTTGGCATGCAAGAGTGCACATGCGATTTATATGTGCATGCTATTCTCACACTTATGTATGTACATGTGTCAGAGAAGTATTTAAAGCAGATTCATTAAATTAAAATTTTAGTCCATTCTGAATCAATCCAAAATAGACTAAAGCAGTGAACAAATAACAATGCACCTTAGTAAAAAAAAATACAACAAAGGAAATAATGACAGTTTGAGAATTTAACACTTACAAGAAATGAGCAGAGCACATAAAAAGAAATAAAATAAGGGACAGCAATATCTGAGCCACATAAACCACCTCTATCATCCGATCGTTCATCACATTTTGCTTGTTCAGTATTAGTGCAGGCCATCATAATTTCTTGCCATGCTTCTCCTGTTGCAGACCTGGGGATAATCAGGAAATTAACATTAAATTAATTATAAACAGTAAAAGTTTTTCACAAAGTTCTGTAAATAAACACAACAGAAAAATAGTACACTTAGTACATTTTTCATCTTTTAACTTTTTTAATTCAAACAACCATATAGTCTCTTTCTAAAACAAATGCTACGCATGAGGGGAAAGAAAAAATAATAATATACTTAGTCATGAGCATTAACCATCCTGTCAACCTTTGTATCATCTGCAAATGAATCAAATATATATATATATATATATATATATATATATCGCTGATTTGCAAAAAGAATGACAACTCAAAAATTGGCATTTTTGAGGTTTCTGATTAGAACAATCAGAAAAGTGATGCCTTTTATCAAGAAGAGTGATACACCTAAACTTCAAGTAATGACCACTAGAGAGCAGATGTGTTACTGTTCTATTGGAGTCACTTTGTGAAAAGGTTATCTTCAACAGTGAAGAGGTTATCTTCATTTCAGTTGTCTTGTGTTCACTGAATAAGGCTGTGTGTGTTTTTATTACAAGAACATCATATCTTGAGTTTTGTCACTTTAGCTAAAAAAAAAGGTATTTATTGCAAGAATGTCACAACTGAGTAATGTAATTTTTGCTGAAAAGGTAAGTAATTATTCATTGCATTTTATTTCTAGCTAGCATATCATTTTTAGTTGTGATTATTTTAATGATAATCCCTGAATGATGATAACATGTTTACATTATGTTATGACATTCTTCTTGAAAGAATACCCCTCTCTTTTTGCTATACTACCATCCTTTCTTTTATGTACTTATGAATCTACAATAAAAATTACCACAGTCAATGATAATTCTTTTTCTAGTATGACAAGTTGCAGTCAGTTGAGGTAAAATTAGTAGTAGCACAAGCAAAAATGATGCTGTTTGTAACAGTAATTCTTCTTAAAAAATTTATCTTTTGTTATACTCCAGTCAGATAGTGAATTGAAAAATGAAGTAGATGGTGAATTCAGAAGAGATTCAATTAGTAGCCAAGAAGAAGATTTCATGTTCAAGCTGAACCACAAAGTAAATCAGGCAGTCAGTCAAGCAGTGATTCAGAGGCTGAATCATTTGAAGAAGGTAATAAATAGTACTTTAGCTTTCTTTCTTTTTTTTTTTTTTTTAAATCTGTTATTAATGATTTTATTCAACACTACTAGTAATGCAATTTTTTTTTTCCAGATTGCAAGAATTTAATTAATGATCCCACTATAAAACAAGAGACAATAGCACAAGCACAGTGAATCAGATGCTTCAAATGATAGTGTGGTGTGGATTATATCACATTATCAAAATAATAAGAAAATTATTATTATTAGTCATATGGCAAAAGGAAGCTCAAGGCTTTTCCTGCACCAGCAAAAAAAAAAAAAAAAAAAATTCAGAGTTACCCTGAGAGAGAGAGAGAGAGAGAGAGAGAGAGAGAGAGAGAGAGAGAGAGACAGCATCAGCACTGGAAGAGAATCACCAAAACAGAGAAGGATCATCATATCCAACTCAGGACCCTGGGTGTGCCAAGCCCATACTCACCAGATGAGAGCCCCCTGGGGTTGAATGGCAATTCCTCTTAAAAACAAGCAAAAACAAAAACCCAATGGAGAAACTAGAAAAAAAAAAATCAGCAAAAAAACTCAGAACATGTGGAAAAGAACATCAAGTGCATACAAGAACTAAAAAGTTTATGAAAGCACAAACCATCCACAAAAAAAAAAAAGGACAAAAAAAAAGGAATTCATTCTTCTCAAATTCCAGGAGTGTTCAGACACTTTTGTTAATATAGTGTATATCAGTAAAAATATAAATATGTACTGCTAATCTAAGAGTACTTGATAACAGTAACCTGGCACAAGGGTTATAAGGTGGTTAACGGTATTAATCATGGGATGTTACTGCAACAAGATCTATAAAAAATAAGGCAAGGTAGAAATTGAAGTTTAACATTGACAAATGTAAGGCACTTTCATATGTGTAGTAGTAAACCCAGATAAACATACCAATTGTGTGGTACCACACTCAGGATAGTAGAAAATGAAAAACACCTGATGGTAATGTGCAATCAGACATGAATTTCTCTGAGTAATGCAGACAGGATGGCAGGAGAGAGCTAATGGGGTTTTGTAAAAATGATATACAGGAATTCTGCTAGCAGCGATAAGAAGATGATTATTCTATTGTATAAGGCAATGGTTAGGCCACATCTTCAGTACTGCATACAGGTCTGTAAATCTCATTTTAAGAAGGATGTGGATCTGTTAGAACAGGTGCAGAAAAGAGCAAAAGGATTAGTGACAGAAACAAAACGATGCTCTTACGGGGAAAGGCTTTAGTTCTGTAGATTGCAGCATCTGGAGAATAGGCACCTGTGAGTTCTGACTAGAGTTTTTAAGGCTTTGAACAGATTGAGTAAGTTCAATGCTGATGGCATCCTTCCTCTTGCTCAGACTACACACAATAGGGTATAAAAAAAGCCGTGAATTAGGGTTGAATTTGAAAGTGTCTGCAATTCTGCCCAGACACGATAGGAGGGAGTATATGATGAGAGCCCTGTCGATCAATTCGGCCCTGGAAAGATTGTGCAAGGCTCAAGGGGTAGAATTTTTTTCAGCCTGGTCTGTACTTGTTAACAGGAGAGACTGCTTCTACAGGGATGGGATACACTTAAATAGAAAGGGTGCAAGAATGTTTGCTGATGCTATCGAGGCAATGTTAGGTGGGTCGGAAAACTGCTAGATTGGGGGGATACAAGGACTAATAGATTAACAGTAGCCACTGGCAGAGGTGAAAGTGATTCTTGCACTGCTTCTATTGGAATGAGCCGCAGCCTGGAAAATAAGATGCAGGATATTTCAGAGACTGCTGGGAATCATTGGAGTACAAATAAACACATAGGTTGTGTTAGGGTAGGTAAGAAAAAGAACAGGTGCATGTATACTTGCATGTACACCAATGCTAGGAGTTTAGTAAATAAATTTGATGAATTTGAGGTATTGCTCAAAACATCAAAGGCAGATATTGTGGGGATTTCAGAGACGTGGTGTCACACAGATATAAGGAATGCAGAACTGGAATTTGGGGAGTACAATGTCTACAGAAAGGATAGACAGGGTAGGAAGGGAGGAGGGGTTATGCTATTAGTTAAGAAATACATAAAATCCAAGGAAGTGAAGCCAGTCGACATTGCTGGACAGTGCAGTGTTGAGTCAGTTTGGTGTGACATAAGCATTGGGAGATCAAAATTGAGAGTAGGAGTGTGCTATAGGCCTAATGACTCTGATGAGTATAATAAGAAACTGTATGGGGAAATAGAGTGGGCCAGTAAATCAGAGAGTCTTATAAAGGGGGATTTAAATTTCCCAGATATTGACTGGAATTTGGGGGCTGGTCACTCACACACTAGCAAGGCTTTTGTGGATTTATTGGATGATTGTTTTCTACATCAGCATGTTCAGGAGGCAACTAGAGGGAGTAATACTCTTGATTTGATTATCAGTAGTGATTCTTCATGCATTAAGAATCTGCAGGTAAATGAACCACTAGGTGGCAGTGATCACAGTGTGCTGAAGTGGGATTTACTCAAAGAGGTAACTACCATCAGGGGTAAAGGGAAAGGTTTTTGCTTTCGTAAAGGCGACTATGATGGTCTGAGACAGTATTTAAATTCTATACAGTGGGACCAACTGATGATGTTACCAACAGCAAATTCAAAATGGGAAGCATTCAAAGAACTTATCTTGGAAGCTACTAGGCTTTACATACCAACTAAGAAATATTGTTCAAGGTTTAGGCCTAAGTGGATGTCAGATGAACTAATGAGACATATGGCAGAGAAGAAAAATGCATGGGATACATAGAAATTAACACGTGACACGGAAGCCTATGTTAGATACAAGTTGATCTGTAACCAAGTTACAAAGGAGGTTACGCAGGTGAAGGCAGATTATGAGAAATCTTTGGCAAGGCATGCAAAGAAAAACAGCAAAGATTTCTTTACTTATGTAAACTCTAGAAGGAAGGGGATGAATCAGATTGGTCCACTTGATATCGATGGGTCAACTGTTGATGATCCTGCTCAGGTAGCTAACAAACTGAATGAATATTTTGCATCGACATTCACACATGAGGAGTTATTCAGCGAGGGGAATGCCAGAGGTGTATTCAACTCTGGCAGTAAGCTAGAGAATCTTGAAATAGCTGAGAGTAAAGTGGAGGAGAAATTGTTGAAGATAAATACAAGAAAGGCACCTGGGGTGGATGGGATATATCCAGTTATATTAAAAGAGGCGGCAAAGGAAGTAAGCAAACCCTTAGCCATAATTATGAGAGCTTCCTTGGACTCAGGGGAAGTACCCATGGACTGGAGATGTGCAAATGTGAACCCAATTCACAAAGGAGGATCAAAGGGCGACACGAGTAATTATAGACCTGTTAGTTTAACTTCTGTTCCTGGAAAATTAATGGAGGCACTGGTTAAAGAAGCACTGCATGATCATCTAGACAAGACTTCAGTTATAGCTCGGACACAGCATGGTTTTGTTAAGGGGAAGTCTTGCCTGACCAATTTGATTGGATACTATGATGCAGTCACAAAAGAACTGGATGCAGGGAACAACTTCGATATTATATACTTGGATCTTAGAAAGGCTTTTGATACTATTGCACATGGAAGACTGCTGCACAAATTGGAGCAGTGTGGCATTGGAGGCAAATTGCTGCTATGGATAAAGGGGTGGTTGAGGGGGAGAAGACAGAGAGTGGTAATCAATGAACACTGCTCATCGTGGACTAATGTTATTAGTGGAGTCAATCAAGGTTCAGTATTGGGTCCATTATTGTTTTCTGTATTTATAAATGATATTGATGATGGTATATCAAGCTTAATGTCCAAGTTTGCAGATGATACGAAGGTTGGCAGGGTTGTGAAGGACACTATGTTACTGCAACAGGATCTGGAAAGGTTGAGCAGATGGGCTTCGAGGTGGCAAATGAAGTTTAACATTGACAAATGTAAAGTACTACATATGGGAAACAGCAACCCCAGAGCAACGTATCAACTGTGTGGGACTGCACTGACAGTGGTAGAGAATGAAAGGGACTTGGGGGGTGGTTGTGCAGGCAGATATTAAGTTTTCTGAGCAGTGCAGACGGGCTGCAAGAGTAGCTCATGGTGTATTCTCGATGATATATATTAATTTTTCTAGCAGGGATAAGGAGGTGATTATTCCCTTGTATAAGGCAATGGTCAGACCACACCTAGAGTACTGTATACAGGTCTGGAGGCCTCATTTCAAGAAGGATGTAGAGATGCTGGAACGAGTACAGAGAAGGGCAACAAGATTAGTGAATGGAACTAAGGGGTGCTCTTACAAAGAAAGGCTTAAGTTTTGCAAATTACAGTGTCTGGAGACTAGGCACCGGCGAGGTGATCTGATAGAGGTGTATATAGCCTTGAATGGTTTGCGCATGCTCAATGCTGATGGGATTCTTCCTCTTGCTCAGAATAATCACCTCAGAGGGCATAAATTCAAATTGAGAAAAGACAGATGTAGGATAGACGTGAGGAAATTTGCCTTTAGCCAGCGGATGGTTGATTGGTGGAATAGACTTCCATCCCTTGTCTTGGAAGTTGATAGCCTAAATAAGTTTAAGGCTCAGCTGGACAGGTATTTCGAACAAACAGAGGGGTGAAGTGGAAGTGATCATTTTTTAGTTATTTATTATTATTTTATTTTTTTTTTTTTGGCTGATGCTGCATAAGCTTGCTTTCTTGCATCAAATGCCTCTACTAATGCTAATGCTAAATTCAAATTGAGGAAGGATGGTTGCAGGATAGATGTGTGGAAAAATTGCCTTCAGCCAGCAGGTAGTTGACTGTAGGAAGAAACATCATCTTTTTCTTTGCATGTTATATACAGGGTATCAACAATTTACAGATGCTCAAAATTTATGTTACTTATTTTTGGTTTAGAAGATTTGTTTAGAGCTGTTTTTTGACCATATTTGTTCTGGAATTTATGTATATGATGTTAAAATTAGCTCAAATCTAACCATTTAAATTTTACAAATCCAAATTTTAATTATTTTTTTCCTAATTAGCATCCATTCTGTCAATGAGAAGTTGATTACAATCAGCTTAGTCTAAAAATATTAATTGTGTACTTGTAAAATAAATGTAAATCAATTTTATTTAAAGTGCAAAAAAAAAAACAAAAAAAAAAACAACCAACCATTCTTCCCATAGGATATTCACTCAGTCTACTTTAAGTTGTGTATGAAAGACAAGTTTTGTACATTTCTTACCCCTGGTATATATAATAATTAATTATGTTACATTTGTATTCAAGTTACGTTTGTATGCTTATGCTTTCTCAGAGCAACTTTACCATTAACAACAAAAACCCTTACCTAGTAAAATATTAACTAAGTAATTATAAAATTTATCTAGTAATATTAATCTAGTTTTAACTTCAAATTCAAAACTTTTAGCACAAATATGGCAAATAAAAAAAGGATTTAGAATATTTGTTGGCTATGTTTAAATTACTTACAATACTCTTTGTATGCATTCCTTAAAATAATGAAACCGCTTCCTATTGTATGGTTTGTGTGGAACAAATTCCATACAAACCCCACAACAAGGAAGCATCAGCATAGGAAAATCATTCAGATTTAACATGATGGTTGACATGCAAGAAGAATTACTGTTTAATTACTGGAGAATGATACTTGACTCAGCCTAGAATATTTCATATTTTGAAAATTAAAATGCAATTCCTTGAAGTGTTTTTCTTGGAGCAGTATAACCACAGTTGTTTTTGCACCAGTAAAATCTAAATCAATCAATCAACCTTGAAGTGTAAATAAATTAAATTTTATGTACATGCAATGGTGCATCTATTATATAAATTTTAAGTTCAGAGCTACTTATTTAATGCAGCACTAATAAAATAGAGAAGGGTTAAAGTCTTCCCCATTTCAATGTAACAAAATGCAATTTTTAAAGAGAAAAAATAGAGAAACATTTCAAACTGGAAAAAAAAAAAAAAAAAAAAAAATCAACTGAATTACCTGAAAAGCACTAAAACAGCCTGCTGGAAGGTTTGGAAATGATTGTTCCTATGAATGGCAGTTTGAGAATCAAGTGCTATCTTTCCAAATATCTATGGAGTACAATATTATGAACATAAAACATTTTTCACTAGAAAATTTTACATATATGGAAATTTATGAAAATATACTTCAGTTGAGATATCCTAACAATATCACAGAAAATGTACAGAGTACGTAAAAAGGGGTTAATTCAAAGTAATTTATGTTTGAGTAAGTATATATAAGATGTTTCATTTGGTAGTGCAGTCAATAGCATAGAATACTCATATTTACAGATATGATACAAAATACCTGTCTTTTTTCCTACACAAGAAGCATATACTGATATATTTGGTGGTGAAATATATGAGTGGGTCAGAAGTATAATGAACCAAGTCCAATTTTTCTTCAAGTATTAGTAGTAGTAGTAGCATCAGTCAAAAAAAAAAAAAAAAAATCACACCATTCCCTCCAAATGCCTGTCCAGTTCCTCCTTAAATTTATTCAACCTATCAACTTCCACAACGACAGATGGAAGTTTGTTCCAGCAATTAACCACCCGCTGGCTAAAGGCAAATTTCCGCACATCTAATCTACATCTGTCTTTTCTTAATTTGAATTTATGCCCCCTTAGGTTCGTAATCTGAAAAAGTGGAAGGATCCCATCAGAATTCAGCGTGCTCAACCCATTCAAGGCCTTATATACCTCAATCAGATCACCCTGCAGGTGCCTAGTCTCCAGCCACTGCAATTTGCAGAACTTAAGCCTCTCTTGGTAAGAGGATCCCTTCATTCCCCCTCACCAATCTTGTTGCCCTTCTCTGTACACGCTCAATTAAATCTACATCCTTCCTAAAATGAGGCCTCCAGACCTGTACGCAGTACTCAAGGCGTGGCCTGACCATTGCCTTATACAGAGGGACAATCACCTCCTTTTTCACTGCTAGCAAAATTCAAAACCCCATTGACAAAACCCCATGACCTGCCCTGGCAGCCTGTCTGCATTGCTCAGAAAACTTCATATCTAACTGCACAATTAATCCCAGGTCTTTTTCATTTTCTACCACCTTAAGTGTAGTACCACACAGTTGGTACGTTTCTTTGGGGTTACTTCTAACCATATGCAGTACTTTGCATTTGTCAAGGTTAAACTTCAGTTGCCACTTCTTAGCCCATCTGCCCAAATTATCTAGATCCTGTTGCAATAGCACACTGCCATTACTGTCATTAACAACCCTGCCAACCTTTGTATCATCTGCAAACTTCGACATAAAGCCTGATATACCTTCATCAATATCATTGATAAATATACAAAACAACAGTGGACCTAACACCGAACCCTGTGGGACTCCACTAATAACATTAGTCCAAGAAGAGCAGCACCCATTGATTACCACCCTCTGTCTTCTCCCACTTAACCATCCTTTTATCCATTGTAGCAACTTACCCTTAATACCATTCTGCTCCAATTTGTACAATAGTCTTCCATGCGCAACAGTGTCAAACGCTTTCCTGAAATCCAAATATATGATATCAAAATTATTTTTTGCATCCAGTTAATTTGTAACAACATCATAATATCCTATCAAATTTGTCAGACAAGACCTTCCCTTAACAAACCCATGCTGTGTCTGAATTATTGCTGCAGTCTTGTCTAGATGATCCTGCAATGCATCTTTAACCAGTGACTCCATTATTTTACCCAGAACAGAAGTTAAACTAACTGGTCTGTAATTACTTGTGTCACCCTTCGATCCCCCTTTGTGAATTGGGGATACATTTGCACATCTCCAGTCCGTGGGAACCTCCCCTGAGTCCAAGGACGCTCTCATAATTATGGCTAAGGGTTTGCTTAGTTGCTTTGCCACCTCCTTTAATATAACTGGACAGATCCCATCCACCCCAGGTGCTTTTCTTATGTTTAACTTCAACAATTTCTCCTCCACTTTGCTTTCAGTTATTCCAAAATCATTAAGTATCTTGCTACAATTTGATAACCTTCTGCCATTTTCAAACCTTAATAATTCCTCATGTGTGAATGTAGATGCAAAATACTCATTCAGTTTGTTTGCTATCTGAGCAGGATCATCAACAGTCGAACCATCGATGTCAAGTGGACCAATCAGCTTCATCCCCTTCCTTTTAGAGTTTATATAAGTAAAGAAATCCTTGCTGTTTTTCTTAGCATCTTTTGCCAAGGATTTCTCGTAATCTGCCTTCGCCTGCCAAACCTCCTTTGTCACCTGATTACAGACTAGCTTATATCTGCCATAGGCTTCTGAGTCGCTTAATAATTTATATGCATCCCATGCATTTTTCTTCTCTATTACAAGTCTACAGGTGCACTAAGTCCCTTCAAACCAATAATTATTCATTGAAAATGTGAACCAAGTTCACATTTTCAATGAATTAGTTCTTCAGTAGGCCGATAAGGAGCAGTGGTATCTTATAATGCTGAAGAACATCTGATAGTGCTTCATAACACTATCAGGTGTTCTTGCTGAATCTTGCACAAGATTCAGAAGGAAAGTGATCCAAGTCCCCTTGTTTATAACCATGCAGTTACCTCTCCATAATGTTTGAATCATTGAAAGTGGAATACTACAATACAATTGACATTGTCATAGTTTCTGGTCACTCCTACCTACGAAATGACACTGATTTCAAAGTTATAGAAATGTTTAGTAAGAAACATTCATTGATGTAGGGCCCTGAAGACCGGATTAATGTAATAAAAAACTAAAAGAAAAAAGACCCACCATTTAAAGTAGTTTAACTTAAGAACAATGATTTTTTTCATCAGAGCCTCTAGAAAAGGCCATAATCAACAGAAAAAAAAAAAAAACATTAGCAAGGAGCCTGTCGACTGGCTTAACTTTCAATGGTTACAGTTTAAAAGAGGGTGTCACAAAAATACACAGCAAAACTTCAGGAATGAGTTCCTCATATGTAGACAATAAAAATATTTTATATCAACATAGTTCCAGAAATGCTTGGTTCCTGAGTTATTAACCGGAATGTCTTATCTCCCGCAGGTGATTTCCTTCATCACAAGGTACTGATAGAATCTGGTGGTTTTCCATTCTGACCAAGTACTCAAATCAGGAGCAAGCGGATATGCACTTTAAGTATGCAGGGTAATCTGCCGGTGACAAGGCCTGTACCCGTTGCAGATGGTAAGGATACAATTGGTGTTCTCGCAACACTCTCCAAATAGTCGAACGTTGAACAGCCAGTTGCACTGTTATTCTGCGTGTGCTGATTCCAGGAGTGGCATGCAAAATATCCAAAATCTCCTCCTCTACTTCAGTAGTCATAGATCTTGGTCGTCCTCTGTCGGCAGCACGAGGTGTAAAGGGCCCGTGTTCACAAAGGTGGCGATGGATACCTTCAAATGTTTTCCTGTCTGGACATCTTCGTTCTGGGAACCTTTCGTGGTACAAACGATGAGCCTCCAGAGCATTCCCATCTGCAAAACCATATATAAAGTGCATATCTGCTTGCTCCTGATTTGAGTACATGGTTGGAATGGAAAACCACCAGATTCTGTCAGTACCTTGTGATGAAGGAAATCACCTGCGGGAGATAAGACATTCCAGTTAATAACTCGGGAACCAAGCATTTCCAGAACTATGTTGATATAAAATATTTTTATTGTCTACATATGAGGAACTCATTCCTGAAGTTATGCCATGTATTTTTGAGACACCCTGTATAGAAGATGGATAAAACTGGTAGACCTCTATCTATCAGTTTTCTGCTTCATTCATGCAAGTTAAACAAAATCAACTAAACAAAGACTGATGGCAAGTAAAAAGTGCAAAGAAAGCAGACATGATTTCATTAGTGCCATATATTCCTGCTTGTCACCATAGTTTCTACAAAAAGTTGTCAGCGGAAAGGAACACTGGACCCCTGCTGAAGTGCTTGATGATGAGTCTCAAATTATGCATGAATATATGTATAACTAATAAAAGTATCCACTTTTTTTTCTTTTCTTTTTTTTTTTGTGCAAAAAAAAAAAAAAAATTTTTGATTTTAATTTTGGTAATACATTATTTGTTTAAATAAAACAGCATTGGTAAAAGAAACATTAAAAGAAACAAAAAAGTGATATTACTCATTCATCCAATCCTAAATGATAAAAATAGTTAGTAATAGCACTTTGTATTCTATGGAAGTGGGAAAATATTCGAGTTAAAGTGAACAGAGACCATTTTTTTTTGTTTAAACCCAACTTTTAAAGATAAACATTTCAAATTCCTAGGAAATTCAAAGACAGAAGATATTAATAACTATTTTCAACAAATATTGACATAATTTATCTAAATTAATCTAACAATGAATTATTTATTGGCACATATGCAAAAGTTGATTTTTTTCAATACTATTTGAAAGTGACTTAGTTTACTATCCTTCTGACCCACTCATATAAATGGAAGGAGCAGGGGTGAATGCAATAGCAACTGTTATTGTACTCCTCCTATCCCCTCCCATTTATATATATTTGATTAAAAAATTAATCATACACCCATGATATAGATTTGATATCTGCCTGGCCACAAAAATTGTTACTATTATCTGAACAATAACAGTATCATGAAGAACCACGCTGTAGCGCATCTCCTTCTCATGTCACCTATCCGCAACACCATAGTTATTACTAAGCCTGGGCTAGAGTAATGGCTAACATCATGCAGAACGTTTCAGAAAACTGAATTCTAGCCGGGCTGGATGGTACATCACGAGGACTGGTACTTGGGAGTGATCCCTTGCTAGAAGGAATAAACTCAGTACCATTTCTGTTTTATCTTTTAGGGGAAATGGATGCTTCCCATTTCCAAAACACTCCTTGGAGAGGATTGTGTTGAGGCTAAAAGCTATTTAAAAAAATATGTAAGTGACAAAAACAAAATACATAGGAATTACAAATACATTTACTTAATATTATTCATGTTTAGATTGGAGGAAATGATTTTAGAAACATCACCTTTCCAAAAACAATACTCTGCCAGTATTCCACCTATCCTTACTCATAAAACATTCATTGTTTCTCTAGCAATTGAGTCACAAAGAATAACTATAGATGTTATGGTAGGAGTTGGGACAGTTATTTCACTTATTTCTCCCCTTCCAATTTTTAGCTAAGCAGATAAATATAAGATTTAGGTTTAATAATAAATGCTCTTATTAATAATAAATAATCTTTTATAAATGATCAGATTTAATTTAAATTATCACTGTTGTATATTTTTATTTTCACTTATTTATATTTTCCATTTGTGTCTAGTTATTGCATCTGATTTCTGATTAATTTTTCAAGATGACACTATCAGGGGTAATCCCTAATTAAGTTCTTCAATAATAGCCTCACGGGTAATACTAACACTGAATTTTGTTGTACTTTTTAAGCCTATCATACTAATCTTGGCTGGAAGCAAACTTCTACACTAATCTCTTGCCTTCATGAATCTTCAGCCCATTAAATAAACTCAGTGCCTTTAACTGTAATTAGGAGCTGGGCAGCACATAATGCTGTGTCATGTTAGTCAACCCACACACATTATACATCGGCGCCTCCATAGACAGGTGGGAAAGAGCAGCAGTGCGTAGCACACGCTTCTTGATTAGACCAGGGTTTGAGCCCATCACCACCAAATACGGAGGATGCGGAAAGGTCAGGGAATAACCACTGCATATTCCCGGAGCAATATGGCCTTAGTTGCTAATGCTCCTAAAAAACCAAAACAACAACATTTTACATCCATTAAATGACTTCTTATCCATATTAACTTGCAGGCAGTTAACACAAGTGTATACTAAATTACAAGAATGAGTTTTCCCTTCTGTGACTGATTTAAAATAGCCTTTAAGGTAAGATTGTTGACTGTGACAAATCATAATCGCTGCACCACCTTGAGAATGTTCCTCACCATACTCAAGATGATTATTAGCATTCTTAGATTCAAAGATATAGATTTTCTTTGCATCTCTGACATTATGATCATGTCCACAAGTCTTTTTCCATATGAGAAAACTGCTGTTATTTGTTGTGAAATAGTGAATCATCTCAGTGAGTGGCTGATGAGAAATACAAAAAACCATTTTCATATGGGATACAAGATTCTGGTTGCCTTTATGTTAATTTTTTTTTTAAACACATCTTATATTTTTATTATCAGTTTTTTTATGTTTTTAGAAAACAAAACTCTCTAGGACAGATTTTGTTATAGGACTGGAGTTAGGATATGCTATTGAAATACAACTTTTTATGATGTCTGTCATAAGCAAAAGGATTGTAGAGCAGATATCACCTTTTAAGGGCACAAAAGGTAACAATGTTGCACATGCTGGCACTAATGATATTAAGAGTAGGAGATCTGGGGACTTAATTAACAAGTACAGGACAATGTTCAGAAAAAATTGCAAGTTACAATTAAATTTGAAAGTAACTGCTAACCTGCCCAGACACAATAGGAGGGAGTACATGTTGAGAGCCTTGTCAATCAATTCAGCCATGGAGAGAATGTTCAAGACACATGGGGTAGAATTATTCTCAACATGGTCTGTGCTTGTTAAAAGAACTGTTTTTACAGGGGCAGGATATATTAAAATAGAAGGGGTGCAAGAATATTCGCTGATAGCTAGGGGGATACAAACACTAACAGATGAGCTGTAGGCAGAGGTGAAAGTAGTTCTTCAACTGCTTCTATTGGAATATGCAACAGACTGGAAAGCAAGATGTCAGGGATTTCAAGCCCTGCTGTGGGTCATCACAGAACAAATGCAGGTTGATAGGATAACTAAGAGTGGAAACAGGTGCACGTATACTTGCATGTACAACAATGCTGGGAGTATAGTTAATATATTCGATGAGCTTGAAGTGCTAGTCAAGACATCAAAGGCAAATATTGTTGGGATATCAGAGACATGGTGTCACACAAACATAAGCAGTGCAGAACTGGAATTTGGAGAGTACAATGTGTACAGATATGATAGACATGACAGGAAGGGAGGAGGGGTTATGCTGTTAGTTATGAAACACATAAAATCTAAGGAAGTGCATCCAATTGATGTTGGTGGACAATGCAACGTTGAGTCTGTTTGGTAAAACATAAGCACTAAGAAAGGAAAAATGAGAGTAGGTATTAGCCTAAGTAATCTGATGAGTATAATGAGCAATTGTGCAGAGAAATAGAGTGGGCCAGTAAATTAGAGTGTCTTATAATGGGGGATTTTTAATTTCCCGGATAGTGACTGGAATTTGTGAGTTCGTCACTCACACAGTAGCAAGGCTTTTGTGGATTTATTGAATGATTATTTTCTACAACAGAATGTTTGGGAGGCAACTAGAGGGAGTAATACTCTTGATCTGATTATCAGTAGTGATTCTTCATTAGCATTAGTGGAGGCATATGATGCAAGAAAGCATGCTTATGCGGCATCAGCCAAAAAAAAAAAAAAAAAACACTTCCATTTCACCCCTCCGTTTGTTCGAAATACCTGTCCAGCTGAGCTTTAAATTTATTTAGGCTATCAACTACCACAATAAAGGATGGGAGTCTGTTCCACCAACCAACTACTCACTGGCTAAAGCCAAATTTCTGCACATCTATCCTACATCTGTCTTTCCTCAATCTGAATTTATGCCCTCTCAAGTGATTATTCTGAGCAAGAGGAAGAATCCCATCGGAATTGAGCATGCTCAGACAATTCAAGGCTAAATACACCTCTATCAGATCACCTTGCCGGTGCCTAGTCTCCAGACACTATAATTTGCAAAACTTAAGCCTTTCTTCATAAGAGCAACCCTTTGTTCCATTCACTAATCTTGTTGCCCTTCTCTGTACTCGTTCCAGCAGCTTTACATCCTTCTTGAAATGAGGCCTCCAGACCTGTATACAGTACTCAAGGTGTGGCCTGACCATTGCTTTATACAAGGGAATAATCACCTCCCTATCCTGCTAGAAAAATTCCTGTATATCATTGATAAGACACCATGAGCTACTCTTGCAGCCCGTCTGCACTGCTCAGAGAACTTCATATCTGTCTGCACAATTACCCCAAGGTCCTTTTCATTCTCTACCACTGTCAGTGTAGTAGCACAGAGTTGATACATTGCTCTGGGGTTGCTGTTTCCCATATCTAGTACTTTACATTTGTCAATGTTATTTGCCACCTCTCAGCTCATTTGCTCAACCTTTCCAGATCCTGTTGAAGCAGCATAGTGTCAGTAGTGTCCTTAACAATCCTGACAACCTTTGTATCATCTGCAAACTTGGAAGCTTGATATCCCATCATCAATATCATTTATAAATACAGAAAACAATAATGGACCCGACACTGAACCCTGAGGGACTCCACTAATAACATTAGTCTACGATGAGCAGTGTTCATTGATTATCACTCTGTCTTCTCCTACTTGACCATCCCTTTATCCATAGCAACAATTTCCCTCCAATGCCACAGTGCTCCAATTTCTGCAGCAGTCTATAATATCAAAGTTATTCCCAGCATCCAGTTCTTTTGTGACTACATCATAGTATCCAATCAAATTGGTCAGGGAAGACTTTCCCTTAACAAAACCATCCTGTGTTCGAGCTATAACCGAAGTCTTGTCTAGATGATCCTGCAGTGCTTCTTTAACCAGGGCCTCCATTATATTTTCCTGGAACAGACGATAAACTCATAGGTCTATAATTATTTGTGTCAGCCTTTGTGAATTCGGGTTACATTTACACATCTCCATTCTATGGGTACCTCCCTGAGTCCAATGAAGCTCTCATAATTATGGCTAAGGGTTTGCTTACTTCCTTTCCTGCCTCCTTTAATATAGCTGGAGAGATCCCACCCACCCCAGGTGCCTTTCTTGTGTTTATCTTCAACAATTCTTCTCCACTTTACTATCAGTTATTACAAGATTATCTAGCTTACTGCCAGAGTTGAATACACCTCTGGCATTCTCCTCACTGAATAACTCCTCATGTGTGAATGTCGATGCAAAATATTCATTTAGTCTGTTAGCTACCTGAGCAGGATCATCAACAGTTGAACCATCAAT
The DNA here is from genome assembly GCF_048544385.1 of Mastigoproctus giganteus. NCBI lineage: Eukaryota > Metazoa > Arthropoda > Arachnida > Uropygi > Thelyphonidae > Mastigoproctus > Mastigoproctus giganteus. The sequence continues at coordinate 212,910,367 of NC_143576.1, read as the reverse complement.
ACCAAGTGGACCAATATGATTCATCCCCTTCCTTCTAGAGTTTACATAAGTAAAGAACTCTTTGCTGTTTTTCTTTGCTTCCTTTGCCAACGATTTCTCGCAATCTGCATTCACCTGCCTAACCTCCTTTGTAACTTGGTTACAGATCAGCTTATATCTATCACAGGCTTCTGTGTCATATGTATCCCATACATTTTTCTTCTACGCCATATGTCTCATCAGTTCATCTGACATCCATTTAGGTCTAAACCTTGAACAATATTTCTTAGTTGGTATTTAACGCCTAGTAGCTTCCAAGATAAGTTCTTTGAATGCTTCCCATTTTGAATTTGCTGTTGGTAACATCATCAGTTGGTCCCACTGTATAGAATTTAAATACTGTCTCAGACCATCGCTTTTATGAAAGCAAAAACCTTTCCCTTTACCTCTGATGGTAGTTAATTCTTTCAGTAAATCCCATTTCAATACACTGTGATCACTGCCAGCTAGTGGTTCCTTTCTCTGCAGATTCTTAATGCATGAAAAGTATTACTCCCACTAGTTGCCTTCCGAACATGCCGATGTAGAAAACAATCATCCAATAAATCCACAAAAGCCTTGCTAGTGTGTGAGTGACCAAACCACGAATTCCAGTCAATATCTGGGAAATTAAAATCCCCCATTATAAGACTCAATGCCTATGTCACACCAAACTGACTCGACACTGCACTGTCCAGCGATGTTGACTGGCTTCACTTCCTTGGATTTTATCTGTTTCTTAACTAATAGCATAACCTTTCCTCCCTTCCTATCCTGTCTATCTTTTCTGTACACACTGTACTCCCCAAATTCGAGTTCTGCATTCCTTATATCTGTGTGACACCACATCTCTGATATCCCAACAATATCTGCCTTTGATGTTTTGAGCAATACCTAAACCTCATTAAATTTATTTACCAAACTCCTAGCATTGCTATACACGCAAATATACATGCACCTGTTCCTATTCTAACCTACCCTAACACAACCCCATGTGTTTACTTGTACCGCAATGACTCCCAGGAGTCTCTGAAATATCCTGCAGCTTGCTTTCCAGGCTTCTGCACATTCCAATAGAAGCAGTGCAAGAATCATTTCACCTCTGCCAGTGGCTACTGTTAATTTATTAGTCCTCGTATCCCACCCGAAACTAGCAGTTTTCCGACACACCTAACACTGCCTTGATAGCATCAGCAAATATTCTTGCACCTTTTCTATTTAAGTATATCCCATCCCTGAAGAAGCAGTCACTCCTGTTAACAAGTACAGACGAGGCTGAAAAAAATTCTACCACTTGAGCCTTGTACAATCTTTCCAGGGCCGAATTGATCGACAAGACTCTCATCATATACTCCCATCTATCGTGTCTGGGCTGAATTGCAGACACTTCCAAATTCAACCCTAATTCACAGCTTTTTTTCAACAGTGACCTGTACTTGTTAAGCAATTCTGCTGGTCTCCTACTCTTAATATCATTAGTGCCAATGTGTACAACTATATCACCTTTTGTGCCCTTAAAAGATGATATCCGCTCTACAACATCATCAACCTTTGCAACTGGCAGACTTACCCTGGTCCTGTTCCACCTATCCTTTTTACAAAGCATGTTCTCCGTTTCCCTGACAATAGAGTCACCAACAACTACTAGTTCCTGTGGGACCAGTGCATTTTGCCTTGAGGTTTGCCGCTGTGTTGCGTGATTACCAAGTGCAAGCTCTGGCATTTATATGGGCAGCTGAGAGATTAATGGGCCCCTCAATTTAGATCCTTCGAGGGCATCCACCCTGCCCTCCAAGCTCTCATATAGGCCCATAACAATGCTGAGTTGCCGCTGATTCATTCATTAAGAATCTGCAGATAAAAGAACCACTATGTGGCAGTGATCACAGTGTGCTGAAGTGGGATTTACTCAAAGAGGTAACTACAATCAGGGGTAAAGGGAAGAGTGTTTGCTTTCGTAAAGGCAACTACGATTAGTAAATAAATTTGATGAATTTAAAGTGTTGGTCAAGACATCAAAGGCGGATATTGTTGGAATATCAGAGACATGGTGTCACACTGATATAAGGAATGCCGAACTGGAATTTGGGGAGTACAATGTGTACAGAAAGGATAGAAAGGATAGGAAGGGAGGAGGTGTTATGCTGTTAATAAAGAAAAACATAAAATCAAAAGAAGTGCATCCAGTTGATATAGATGAACAGTGCACTGTTGAGTCAGTTTGGTGTGACACAGGCACTGCGAAAGCAAAAATAAGAGTAGGAGTGTGTTATAGGCCTAATGACTCGAATGAGTACAATGAACAATTGTACAGAGAAATAGAGTGGGCTAGTAAATCGGAATGTCTTATAATGGGGGATTTCAACTTCCCAGATATTGACTGGAACTTGTGGGTTGGTCACTCACACACTAGTCAGACTTTTGTGGATTTATTGGGTGATTGTTTTCTGCAGCAGCATGTTCGAGAGGCAACCAGAGAAAGTAATACTCTTGATCTGGTTATCAGCAGTGATCATTCATGTATTAGGAATTTGCAGATAAAAGAACCACTAGGTGGCAGTGATCACATGTACTGACTTGGGATTTACTTAAAGATTTAATTACCATCAGGGGTAAAGGAAAGGGTTTTTTCTTCCGTAAAGGCAAGTACAGTGGTCTCCGGCAGTTTTTAAATTCTGTACAGTGGGATCAACTGACGATGTTACCAACAGTAAATTCTAAGTGGGAAGCATTCAAGGAATTAATCGTGGATGCTACTAAAAGTTTCATACCTATTAAGAAATATTGTTCAAGGTTTAGGCCTAAATGGTTGTAAAATGAACTAATGAGACTCGTAACAGAGAAGAAAAATGCATGGGATGCATATAAATTAACGCGTGACACAGAAGCCTATAATAGCTACAATTTGATCTGTAACCAAGTTACAAAGGAGGTTCGGCAGGCAAAGGCAGATTACGAGAAATCCTTGGCAAAAGATGCTAAGAAAAACAGCAAGGATTTCTTTACTTATATAAACTCTAAAAGGAAGGGGATGAATCTTATTGGTCCACTTGACATCGATGGATCGACTGTTGATGATCCTGCTCAGATAGCAAACAAACTGAATGAGTATTTTGCATCTACATTCACACGTGAGGAACTATTAAGATTTGAAAATGGCAGAAGGTTATCAAATTGTAGCAGGATACTTAATGATTTTATAATAACTGAGAGCAAAGTGGAAGAGAAATTGTTGAAGTTAAACGTAAGAAAAGCACCTGGGGTGGATAGGATCTATCCAGTTATATTAAAGGAGGCAGCAAAGCAACTAAGCAAACCCTTAGCCATAATTATGAGAGCATCCTTGGACTCAGGGGAGGTTCCCATGGACTGGATATGTGCAAATGTATCCCCAATTCTCAAAGGGGGATCGAAGGGTGACACGGGTAATTACAGACCAGTTAGTTTAACTTCTGTTCCGGGTAAAATAATGGAGTCGCTGGTTAAAGATGCATTGCAGGATCATCTAGACAAGACTGCAGCAATAATTCAGACACAGCATGAGTTTGTTAAGGGAAAGTCTTGTCTGACAAATTTGATAGGATATTATGATGTGGTTACAAAGGAACTGGATGCAAAAAATAATTTTGATATCATATATTTGGATTTCAGGAAAGCTTTTGACACTGTTGCGCATGGAAGACTATTGTACAAATTGGAGCAGAATGGTATTAAGGGTAAGTTGCTACAATGGATAAAAGGATGGTTAAGTGGGAGAAGACAGAGGGTAGTAATCAATGGGTGCTGCTCTTCTCGGACTAATGTTATTAGTGGAGTCCCACAGGGTTCGGTGTTGGGTCCACTGTTGTTTTGTATATTTATCAATGATATTGATGAAGAAATATCAGGCTTAGTGTCGAAATTTGCAGATGATACAAAGGTTGGCAAGGTTGTTAATGACAGTAATGGCAGTGTGCTACTGCAACAGGATCTAGATAATTTGGGCAGATGGGCTAAGAAGTGGCAACTGAAGTTTAACGTTGACAAATGCAAAGTACTGCATATTTGTAGAAGTAACCCCAGAGAAACGTACCAACTGTGTGGTACTACACTTAAGGTGGTAGAAAATGAAAAAGACCTGGGAGTAATTGTGCAAGCAGATATGAAGTTTTCTGAGCAATGCAGACAGGCTGCCAGGGCAGGTCATGGGGTTTTGTCAATGATATATAGGAATTTTGCTAGCAGGGAAAAGGAGGTGATTATCCCTCTTTATAAGGCAATGGTCAGGCCACGCCTTGAGTACTGCATACAGGTCTGGAGGCCTCATTTTAGGAAGGATGTAGATTTACTTGAGCGTGTACAGAGAAGGGCAACAAGATTGGTGAGGGGGAATGAAGGGATCCTCTTATCAAGAGAGGCTTAATTGCTGCAAATTGCAGTGGCTCGAGACTAGGCACCTGCGCGGTGATCTGATTGAGGTGTATAAGGACTTGAATGGGTTCAGCACGCTGAATTCTGATGGGATCCTTCCACTTGTTCAGATTACGAACCTAAGGGGGCATAAATTCAAATTAAGAAAAGACAGATGTAGATTGGATGTGCGGAAATTTGCCTTTAGCCAGCGGGTGGTTAATTGCTGGAACAAACTTCCATCTGTCGTTGTGGAAGTTGATAGGTTGAATAAATTTAAGGAGGAACTGGACAGGCATTTGGAGGGAATGGTGTGATTTTTTTTTTTTTTTTTGTTTTTTGGCTGATGCTGCATAAGCTCATACATTTGCTTTCTTGCATCACATGGCACTACTACTACTACTACGATGGTCTGAGACAGTATTTAAATTCTATACAGTGGGACCAACTGATGATGTTACCAACAGCAAATTCAAAATGGGAAGCATTCAAAAAATTTATCTTGGAATCTACTAGGCTTTACATACCAACTAAGAAATATTGTTCAAGGTTTAGGCCTACATGGATGTCAGATGAACTAATGAGACATATGGCAGAGAAGAAAAATGCATGGGATACATATAAATTAATGTGTGACATGGAAGCCTATGATAGATATAAGCTGGTCTGGAACCAAGTTACAAAGGAGGTTAGGCAGGCGAAGGCAGATTACGAGAAATCTTTCGTAAAGGATGAAAAGAAAAACAGCAAAGAGTTCTTTACTTATGTAAACTCTAGAAGGAATGGGATGAATCAGATTGGTCCACCTGATATCGTAGGTTCAACTGTTGATGATCCTGCTCAGGTAGCTAACAAACTAAAAGAATATTTTATCATCATTCATTCATCATTCATCGACATTCACACATTAGAAGTTATTCAGAGAGGAGAATGTCAGAGGTGTATTCAACTCTGGCAGTAAGATAGATAATCTTGTAATAACTGAGAGTAAAGTGGAGGAGAAATTAGTAGTAGTAGTGGCATGTGATGAGCTTATGCAGCATCAGCCAAAAAAAAAAAAAAAAAAATCACACCATTCCCTCCTTAAATTTATTCAACCTATCAACTTCCACAACGACAGATGGAAGTTTGTTCCAGCAATTAACCACCCGCTGGGTAAAGGCAAATTTCCGCACATCTATTCTACATCTGTCCTTTCGTAATTTGAATTTATGCCCCCTTAGGTTCGTAATCTGAACAAGTGGAAGGATCCCATCAGAATTCAGCGTGCTCAACCCATTCAAGGCCTTATATACCTCAATCAGATCACCCTGCAGGTGCCTAGTCTCCAGCCACTGCATTTTGCAGAACTTAAGCCTCTCTTGGTAAGAGGATCCCTTCATTCCCCTCACCAATCTTGTTTCCCTTCTCTGTACACGCTCAATTAAATCTACATCCTTCCTAAAATGAGGCCTCCAGACCTGTATGCAGTACTCAAGGCTTTTCCTGACCATTGCCTTATACAGAGGGATAATCAACTCCTTTTCCCTGCTAGCAAAATTCCTATATATCATTGACAAATCCCCATGTCGTGCCCTGGCAGCCTGTCTGCATTGCTCAGAAAACTTCATATCTGACTGCAAAATTACTCCCAGGTCTTTTTCATTTTCTACCACCTTAAGTGTAGTACCACACGGTACGTTTCTCTGGGATTACTTCTACCCATATGCAGTACTTTGCATTTGTCAAGGTTAAACTTCAGTTGTCACTTCTTAGCCCATCTGCCCAAATTATCTATATCCTGTTGCAGTAGCACACTGCCATTATTGTCATTAACAACCCTGCCAACCTTTGTATCATCTGCAAACTTCGACATTAAGCCAGATATACCTTCATCAATATCATTGATAAATATACAAAACAACAGTGGAACTAACACCGAATCCTGTGGGACTCCCCTAATAACATTAGTCCAAGAAGAGCAGCACCCATTGATTACCACCCTCTGTCTTCTCCCACTTAACCATACTTTTATCCATTTTAGCAACTTACCCTTAATACCATTCTGCTCCAATTTGTACAATAGTCTTCCATGCGCAACAGTGTCAAACGCTTTCCTGAAATCCAAATATATGATATCAAAATTATTTTTTGCATCCAGTTCCTTTGTAACCACATCATAATATCCTATCAAATTTGTCAGACAAGACTTTCCCTTAACAAACCCATGCTGTGTCTGAATTATTACTGCAATCCTGTCTAGATGATCCTGCAATGCATCTTTAACCAGCGACTCCATTATTTTACCAGGAACAGAAGTTAAAATAACTGGTCTGTAATTTCTCGTGTCACCCTTCGATCCCCCTTTGTGAATTGGGGATACATTTGCACATATCCAGTCCCTGGGAACCTCCCCTGAGTCCAAGGATGCTCTCATAATTATGGCTAAGGGTTTGCTTAGTTGCTTTGATGCCTCCTTTAATATAACTGGATAGATCCAATCCACCCTAGGTGCTTTTCTTACGTTTATCTTCAACAATTTCTCTTCCATTTTGCTCTCAGTTATTACAAAATCATTAAGTATCCTGCTACAATTTGATAACCTTCTACCATTTTTGAACCTTAATAATTCCTCGCGTGTGAATGTAGATGCAAAATAATCATTCAGTTTGTTTGCTATCTGAGCAGGATCATCAACAGTTGAACCATCGATGTCAAGTGGAACAATCAGATTCATCCCCTTCCTTTTAGAGTTTATAGAAGTAAAGAAATCCTTGCTGTTTTTCTTAGCATCTTTTGCCAAGGATTTCTCGTAATCTGCCTTCGCCTGCCGAACCTCCTTTGTCACCTGATTACAGATTAACTTATATCTGCCATAGGCTTCTGAGTCGCTTGATAATTTATATGCATCCCATGCATTTTTCTTCTCTGTTACGAGTCTCATTAGTTCATTTGACAACCATTTAGGCCTAAACCTTGAACAATATTTCTTAATAGGTATGAAACTTTTAGTAGCTTCCATGATTAATTCCTTGAATGCTTCCCACTTAGAATTTACTGTTGGTAACATCGTCAGTTGATCCCACTGTACAGAATTTAAAAACTGTCGGAGACCACTGTACTCGCCTTTATGGAAGCAAAAACCCTTTCCTTTACCCCTGATGGTAATTAAATCTTTAAGTAAATCCCACGTCAGTACACTGTGATCACTGCCACCTTGTGGGTCTTTTATCTGCAAATTCCTAATACATGAATGATCACTGCTGATAACCAGATCAAGAGTATTACTTTCTCTGGTTGCCTCTCGAACATGCTGCTGCAGAAAACAATCACCCAATAAATCCACAAAAGTCTGACTAGTGTGTGAGTGCCCAACCGACAAGTTCCAGTCAATATCTGGGAAGTTAAAATCCCCCATTATAAGACATTCCGATTTACTAGCCCACTCTATTTCTCTGTACAATTGTTCATTGTACTCATTCAAGTCATTAGGCCTATAACACACTCCAACTCTTATTTTTGCTTTCGCAGTGCTTATGTCACACCAAACTGACTCAACAGTGCACTGTTCATCTATATCAACTGGATGCACTTCTTTTGATTTTATGTTTTTCTTTATTAACAGCATAACACCTCCTCCCTTCCTATCCTGTCTATCCTTTCTGTACACATTGTACTCCCCAAATTCCAGTTCGGCATTCCTTATATCTGTGTGACACCACATCTCTGATATCCCAACAATATCCGCCTTTGATGTCTTGACCAACACTTCAAATTCAAATTTATTTACTATACTTCTAGAATTGGTATACATACAAGTATACATGCACCTATTTTTATTCTTAGTTACTCTAACACATCCCATATACCCACCTCTTTCACGATGACTGCCATCCGTCCCTGAAACCCCCAACACCCTTCGCTCCAAGTCACTACTTATTCTAATAGAAGTTGTGCAAGAATCACCTTCGCCTCTGCCTACGGCTACTGTTAAACTATTGGTCCTTGTATCCCCCCAAGCTATCAGTTTTCTGACCCACCTAACACTGCCTCAATAGCATCAGCAAATATTCTGGCACCCTTTCTATTTAAGTGTATCCCATCCCTGTAGAAGCAGTCTGTCCTGTTAACAAGTAGTCCAGGCTGAAAAAAAAATTCTATCCCTTGAGCCTTGCACAATCTTTCCAGGGCCGAATTGATTAACAAGGCTCTCATCATATACTCCCTCCTATCGTGTCTGGGCAGAATTGCAGACACTTTCAGTTTCAACCCTAATTCACGGCTTTTTTTCATCAGTGACCTGTACTTGTTAAGTAATTCTGCCGTCTCCTACTCTTAATATCATTAGTGCCAACGTGTACAACTATATCACTTTTGTGCCCCTAAAAGATGATATTTGCTCTACAACGTCATCAACCTTTGCCACTGGCAGACATACCCTGGTCCTGTTCCACAAATTGTTGAAGATAAACACAAGAAAGGCCACTGGGGTGGATGGATTGTTTGTTGTTTGTTTGTTATTTGGTTTTTAGGAGCATTAGCAACTAAGGCCATATTGCTCCGGGATATGCGGTGGTCATTCCCTGACCTTTCCACATCCTCCGTATTTGGTGGTGACTGGCTCGAACCCCGGTCTAATCAAGAAGCGTGTGCTACGCACTGGGGTGGATGGAATCTATCCAGTTATATTAAAGGAGGTGGCAAAGGAAGTAAGCAAACCCTTAGCCATAATTATGAGAGCTTCCCTGGACTCAGTCGAGGTACCCCTGGACTGGAGATGTGCAAATGTGACCCCAATCCACAAAGGAGGATCAAAAGGAGACACATGTAATTAGAGACCTGTTAGTTTAACTTCTGTTCCAGGGAAATTAATGGAGGCACTGGTTAAAGAAGCACTGCAGGATCATCTAGACAAGCTTTCAGTTATAGCTCGGACACAGCATGGGTTTGTTAAGGGGAAGTCTTGTCTGACTAATTTCATTGGATACTATGATCTAGTCACAAAAGAACTGGCTGAAGTGTCCTAGTGAAGACACTACAGATTCAGAGAGAAAAAGAAAATCAATATCAACAGACAGAGGCAGACTGGGTCAAAAATTCTTACCCAGGAAAATTTGTAGCGGCCTCATGCTAGCATTTATGGCCAAAATCACACCAGCCTCCACAGTCTTCTAGCCTCTGGCACTCCGGGTTTCTCCGGTAAGGCTTATGGCCAGTCCACCTCTGTCGATAGAGAAAAAAATATGAATTTGTGTGAACACTTCTGAGCAAAATGAACGAACATGTGATATTGCACATGCTACAGGCCTAAATGAAACAACGCTGAGAAATAGAAATAATGTAGAGAAAATGAAAACTTTCATAGCAGGAAAAACTCAAAGCGTGGTTTTTTTTTGGCTGATGTTATATAAGCTTGCTATATCAGCCAAAATAATGTTATATATAGGCACCTTGCATCATGTGCCTTTGCTAATGCTAAAAATCCATTAGAACAAGACACAAAGAATTGGAAGAGATGGAATGGAGGTCATCTGTTTGGATAGAAAATCAAACAAAGAACAAGTTTGCTTACGACAGAAGCAAAAGCATTAGCAATATTTTATTATGTAATAATAACGTAATAAAATACGTAAGCATTTTATTACGATTATTTATTTGTATTTGGTAATGTTTTGTTACAAATGTGTGTGTTCAGTCTTGGGTGGCTGACACCTAACCCTATTTTTCCCATAAAGCCTGTTGGTTATATTGTGCGATTTTGCATTGTACAAAGGTTTCTAGGAACACAACTATTGTGCTATACGAGGACTGACTGTAAACAAAAAAAAACAAATTTTAATTTCAACAATAAAATATTTTTATATATAGTATGTCACAAAACTGTCATTATAAATGACAGTTTTCTGATATACATTTTTTTTTTTTTAATTAAATTACACAACTGGATATTCTTCAAATTTATCTCTCAATTTTTTGCAAAAAAAATCTATTTCAAATTACATTTGTGCTAATTCCTACTAAATAGAAAAACACCTGAAATAGAAACAATAGCTGAGAATAGTTACCAGCAGAGGTTTTTCCCCCCAGCATTTTTATTACTTTTTGTAGTCTTATTGTTTCAACAATTTTGGCAAAAAACAAAAAATAAGATGAAACAGAAGTAATCTAATCAGAAAAAAAGGCTGTAAATTACCTGCATTCCAACTACTGCATAGATAAAAAATAACAGCACAATGAGAAGTGCCACATAAGGAAGGGCCTAAAAATCAGAAAATAAATTAGGATTAGCAATTTCTAAAAGAATCACGCTATCACAACATGATTTTCTAAATACAGGTAACCCTTTATTTATGCCTGGGTTAGGTTCATGGGGGGACAGATGCAAATGGAATCAGTGCAAATGAAACCCTTTATAGAATGGAGTTAACGGCAAATCACAGAGTTAGGTTCCGGGCACCAAAAATTTTACCTACCCTTTTGAATACTGAAGTATTTAAAGTTCAGAAATAAACTTTTTTAATTAAAAAAGTGTTGTATTTTAACCTACATAAATACAGTTACATATAATAAATAAAAAATAAATTACAAAACATTTTGATAGTGAAAAAACCAACTAAAAATTCGGCATAATTAGCATTAGCATTAGCATTAGCAGAGGCATATGATGCAAGAAAGCAAGCTTATTCAGCATCAGCCAAAAAAAACAAAAAAAAAAAAAAAAAAACCCACTCCCATTTCACCCCTCCGTTCGTTCGAAATACCTGTCCAGTTGAGCTTTAAATTTGTTTAGGCTATCAACTTCAACAACCAGTGATGGAAGTCGGTTCCACCAACCAACCACCCGCTGGCCAAAGGCAAATTTCCGCACATCTATCCGACATCCGTCCTTCCTCAATTTGAATTTATGCCCTCTGAGGTGATTATTCTGAGAAAGATGAAGAATCCCATTGGCATTGAGCATGCTCAAACCATTCAAAGCCTTATACACCTCTATCAGATCACCTCGCCGGTGCCTAGTCTCCAGACTCTGTAATTTGCAAAACTTAAGCCTTTCTTCGTAAGAGCAACCCTTTGTTCCATTTACTAATCTTGTTGCCCTTCTCTGTACTCGTTCCAGCAGCTCTACATCCTTCTTGAAATGAGGCCTCCAGACCTGTATACAGTACTCAAGGTGTGGCCTGACCAATGCCTTATACAAGGGAATAATCACATCCCTGTCCCTGCTAGAAAAATTCCTGTATATCATTGACAAGACACCATGAGCTACTCTTGCAGCTCGTCTGCACTGCTCAGAGAACTTCATATCTGCCTGCACAATTACCCCCAGGTCCTTTTCATTCTCCACCACTGTCAGTGTAGTACCGCAGAGTTGATACGTTGCTCTGGGGTTACTGTTTCCCATATGTAGTACTTTACATTTGTCGATGTTAAACTTCATTTGCCACCTCTCAGCCCATCTGTTCAACCTTTCCAGATCCTGTTGCAGCAGCATAGTATCAGTAGTGTCCTTAACGACCCTGCCAACCTTTGTATCATCTGCAAACTTGGACATTAAACTTGATATCCCATCATCAATATCATTCATAAACACCGAAAACAACAACGGACACAACACTGAACCTTGAGGAACTCCACTAATAACATTAGTCCACGTTGAGCAGTGTCCATTGATTACCACTCTCTGTCTTCTGCCACTCAACCATCCCCTTATCCATAGCAGCAATTTGCCTCCAATGCCACACTGCTCCAATTTGTGCAGCAGTCTTCCATGTGCAACAGTATCAAAAGCCTTTCTAAGATCCAAATATATAATATCAAAGTTATTCCCTGCATCCAGTTCTTTTGTGACTACATCATAGTATCCAATCAAATTGGTCAGGCAAGACCTGCCCTTAACAAAACCATGCTGCGTCTGAGCTATAACTGAATTCTTGTCTAGATGATCCTGCAGTGCTTCTTTAACCAGTGCCTCCATTAATTTACCTGGAACAGAAGTTAAACTAACAGGTCTATAATTACTTGTGTCAGCCTTTGAACCTCCTTTGTAAATTGGGGTCACATTTGAATAATGCCGAATTTTTAGTTGGTTTTTGAAGGTTCTGGTTGAGGATCTTCTGTTGAGGGCACTGATTGAGGAGGTTGCCTTTTTTGAAGAAAGAAGCAAGTGTTGACTGCCCGGATTTCTTCCTCCTTTCTTTAAGAATTTCAAAATAACGGACCAGGGTTGATATGACACCACTTTTAACTGTGGCACTCCTCTCCTAGTCATGATCAATGTCATAGAGTTCATTAATGAGGGACTCTACACTTGCAAGAATTGGTTGTAGATCACTGGTCTTCATAATTTTTAGAGGAGGATCTTCTTCTTTCTCTTCTTCCTGCTGTTGGCTAAGTTCTGCAGCTTCAAGGTGTTCATTTTAAAGCATCTATGCATGACTTTTCAAGAGGTCAGTTACATCTTCAACTGTAACTTCTTCTAATTCTGCCTCTTGTGCCAGCCTGCTGATGTTTTCTACAAAATTCTGTTGTGGCTCCAATCCTCTGAAGTCATGCATGAAATCTGGGAGAGGTTTATGCCACACTCCATTCAGACAATTGACAGTCACTTCTTGCCAGACTGTGCTAATGTGATTAATGCCCTTTAAGACATGAAATGACCATCAATATTCTCTGATGGTAATGTTGGACTAGTCTAGAGCTTTTACCATTTCTGTAAATGTTTTCTGTTGCTTTAAATAAGCTTTAAAAGGTGGCTATTACCTCCTGATCCACTGGTTTCAAAACTAATGTTGTATTATCTGTGATTGGCTCAGATTGTCCTTGATCATGTGAACAGTGAATGATACCTAGTACAGTACGATGCTGATAAATTTTGTTTGACAATTTTAACTTTAATTTTATAAAAAAAATTTCAAAAATATAATATTCATGGCCTTGTGGTTAGTGACCAGCAACTATTGCGAATGAGTGCAAATCGGACCAGCGCAAAATGAGGGCTACCTGTACACTTTAAATATCTATTCAAAACCACTGGGGGGGTACCACTTGAGTAATCATCACAGATACAATTTTACCAATTAATGTGTGTTTTTACAACTGTTATGGCAAAGAATGATAAGTAAATGAACAATCTGCATAAAAGTAATATTAAAAATAGTACTCTAACAATGAATCACATATGTGACCATTGGAAATAAAACATTATTGGATACAAAGTTTTTTATGGAGACAATAATAAGGGCTGCTGAGTTATATACCAATAATTCCAGTTATGTGTATAGATATAAAACTGTACACATCACTGCATTCATTTTCTGTTAATGATGTGACAATGAGAGACAATGGGTGAAAGTATGCCATTGAAAGTTAGGCTTATCATTACCAGTATTGGTAGCAGCAAAATGATGCATGCTTACATAATATCAGCAAGAACATTATCCCTTTCATTTGTACAGTCATTTAAATTTATTTAAATTAACCTATTTCCTAACACTGAGTGGAAATTTATTGCAACAATCAATTACTGTGCTCATAAGTAAAGACTTCCTCTACGTTGAGGAATAGAACACACACATAAATTTCTGCAGCCACTGATAAACTTGTAATGATATTTATTATTATGCATTGTACAGATTAAAATAATGACAACTGTAGATAAAAGAAAAAAAATGATATGTAGGTAAAATCAATCAAAATAAATTGGTTAAAAGCAGTAAAAATATATCACAAATAAATCTGGTAAAAACAAAATCAGCAGTGGTTTTCAGCTTTTATGCAATGCTTTTCTCAACTAAGAGAAAACAGGCTACGTATTGTATGCCAGTAGCCAGGTGATGCTGCACAATGCTATCGTGGAAGTAGTTACCTATATCATGAGGAGGGTTATTTTCTATGTATCTGTGATAATATATAGACAATTAGTACCCCTCACATGTGCTTTCAGTAGTAATTTAGCAGTCACTTAACATTCGGCATTCTACAAATGAACACCATGTAAATATTTTAAGGGCATTATAATTTATAATGGAGAGAAACAATATGTAGGAGAGATCAAATAATCATGTGATATGATAGGATGATTAAGATAACTCACCTGGAATGATTTTATAAAAGTCCAAAGAAGAGTTCTTATTCCCTCTCCTCTACTAAGCAATTTCACTAACCTCATTACACGAAACAATCGAAAAAAGTTAATGCTAATGATGTTTGTAGTTCCAGGCTATAAAAGAAAGTAATAATTTACTTTCTATGGCATCATATTAATGGTTTCCAATAAACATTTTTATTCAACCTTGGTTAAAATCAGTATATTAAATACAATGGTATTTTCATATTAGAAATATCCGATTTTCTAAAAATCTATGACTCACATATATCATCATAAAAATGTAACAGTACTGATTTTTTTAAAGGTTTTTCACAACGGAGAGAGGGTCTGATTGATTTGATTTCGGTTTTTATGGTGCAAAGGCAACTAAGGCCATGATGTGACAATTTATAAAAGTCCAAAAAAGAGTTCTTATTCCCTCTCCTCTATTAAGCAATTTCACTAACCTCATTACACGAAACAATCGAAAAAAGTTAATACTAATGATGTTTGTAGTTCCAGGCTATAAAAGAAAGTAACAATTTAAATTATGGCAGAATGGCATTATATTAATGGTTTCCAATAAACATTTTTATTAAAACTTAGTTAAAATTAGTATATCAAATACAATGGTATTTTCATATTAGAAATATCCGATTTTCTAAAAATCTATGACATACATACACCAATGAGCCAAAACATTATGACCAGCGAGTCGTTATGCAAATCAAAGCAACTGCAGGTGAACTACGGCATGTATGCGGGTCGGGACATGGTATAAAAAACGCCTGATACTGAGTTCCGTTAATCAGCGTTACTCTTGTTCTTCAGATGGGAAAGGCAGGGGATTTAAGCAAGTTTGACAAAGGCCAAATTGTAATGGCTGGATGACTGAGTCAGAGCATATCTGAAATGGCATGGCTGGTGGGATGCTCATGGTCAGCCGTGGTTAGTACCTACCGAAAGTGGTCCAAGGAGGGAAAATCCACAAACTGCCGGCGAGGTGTTGGACGACCATGGCTAATCGATGCTCGAGGTGAGCGAAGGCTCTCCCGGATGATACATGGCAACAGAAGGGTGACTGTGGTGCAATTCACCAGTAATTGGAATGCTGGTGATGGGAGTAATGTGCCACAACACACAGTACATCGAACCCTGCTGAAAACGGGACTGCGTAGCCGCAGGCTGCTCCGAGTGCCCATGCTAATCACGGTTCACCGGTGACAGCACCTACAATGGGCATGCGAGCATTGAAACTGGACCTTGAGTGATTGGAAGAAGGTCATCTGGTCTGATGAATCACGTTTCCTGTTGCACCATGTGGACGGCCGGGTATGTGAGCATCGCTTACCTGGCACCTGGATGCACCATGGGACGAAAACAAGCCAGCGGCAGCAGTGTCATGCTTTGGGCAATGTTCTGCTGGAATACCATGGGTACCAGTCATCCATGTGCCGGGAACACTGACGCCTACCACCTATCTAAACATCGCTGCTGACCATGTACACCCTTTCATGGTAACAGTCTTCCCCTCTGGCAGTGCTGTCTTTCAGCAGGATAATGCGCCATGCCACACTGCCCAGATTGTTCAAGACTGGTTTACAGAGCATGAGAAATACTTCCAGGTATTGCCCTGCCCTCCAAATTCTCCAGACATCAATCCCATTGAGCATCTGTGGTTTGTGTTGGAACAGCAACTCCGATTTTCGGCATCTCAACCACGAACCTTACAGGAGTTAAAGGGTCTGCTAATTAAGTGTTGGTAACAGATACAACAAGACACATTTAGAAATCTTGTAGTGTCCATGCCTTTCCAGGTACAAGCTGTTTTGGTTGCACATGGAGGACAAACAACATAGTAGATAGGTGGTCGTGATGTTTTGGTTCATTGGAGTATATCATCGTAAAAATGTAAGTAAAAGTACTGATTTTTTTTAAAGGTTTTTCACAAAAAAGAGAGAGAGAGAGAGAGAGAGAGAGAGAGAGATTGATTTGATTTCGGTTTTTATGGTGCAAAGGCAACTAAGGCCGTGATGCACCAATTTATAAAAGTCCAAAGAAGAGTTCTTATTCCCTCTCCTCTACTAAGCAATTTCACTAACCTCATTACACAAAACAATCGAAAAAAGTTAATGCTAATGATGTTTGTAGTTCCAGGCTATAAAAGAAAGTAACAATTTAAGTTATGGTAAAATGGCATTATATTAATGGTTTCCAATAAACATTTTTATTCAACCTTGGTTAAAATTAGTATATCAAATACAATGGTATTTTCATATTAGAAATATTCAATTTTCTAAAAATCTATGCTCGAATCATGGATAAGATTCTAAGATAAGGTGGCTGCATGGCAAGAAGCATAGAATTGTGATTAATGGTAACTCTTGAGACTGGACTAATGTTAGCAGTAGGTTTCCCAAAGATTGGTCTTACAACTGCAATTGTTTTTGTTTTTTCTTATATTATATCTATGAAGGGATATAAGGAGCGATGTTGAAATCTGAAGATGATATCAAAACTGGAAAGTGGTTAATGATCAGCACTCCTGTATTAATTTGAGAGGCTGCACTGATTGTCAGAAAAGTGGCAGCTACATTTTAATGCTGCAAAATGCACTTCAAAATAAAAGAAAAATATACATCTACATACATTGAGTGATCACTGAATTATCACCACCTACCTAATACTTCATATGTCCTCCTTTTGCCTTCAGTACAGCAGCTATCCGACGTGACATTGATTCAACAAGATGTAGGAAGCGTTCGGGAGATAGGGCCAAAAAAGCTGTGTGTAATGTAGTCAGCAATGCAGGTATGGAGGTGACTAGTGTATCCAGATGCCTGATATACCTTTCCATAGTCTCCCACAAGTGCTCTATGGGACGGATATCGAGGGAGTTCGAAGGCCAATCGATATGCTGGAAGTCAGAACTGTGTCCCTCAAGCAATTCCTGCATAACAAGTGCCCGATGGATCAGTGCATTGCCATTTGGGAAGACACCATCGCCATTCAGGAAAAAGTGTAACATAGTAGGGTGTACATAGTCAGCAAGCAGTTTACGATAGCGGAGACCACTGATACGTTGTTCCACATGCACCAGGGGCCCAAGTTCCTGCCAGTGAAACATGCCCCACACTATACAACTGCCTCTACCGGCCAGCACTTTTGATACCATGCATGATGGATCAAGAGATTCCTAAAATGAGGCCTCCAGAACTATATGCAGTACTCAAGATGTGGCCTGACCACTACCTTATACAATGGGATAATCAGCTCCTTATCCCCGCTAGAAAAATTCCTGAATATCATTGACAAACCCTCCAAGAGCTGTCCTGGCAGTCTGTTTCATTTTCCAATACCTTGAGTTTAGTACCACACAGCTAATACATTATTCTGGCATTACTGGTACCCATATGTGGTACCCTGCATTTATTAACGTCTCCAGTCTGCAGGAGACATTGATACACATCTTCAGTCTGCAGGGACTGAATCCAAGGATGCAATCATAATTATGGCTAAGGGTTTGCTTACTTCCTTCATTGCTTCCCAGGTGCCTCCGTAGCCAGGTGGGAAGGAGCAGCAGTGCGTAGCACACGCGTCTTGATTAGACCGGGGTTCGAGCCTGTCACCACCAAATACGGAGGATGCGGAAAGGTCAAGGGAATGACCACCGCATATTCCCGGAGCAATATGGCCTTAGTTGCTAATGCTCCTAAAAACCACACAACAACAACATCATTGCTTCCCTTAATATAATTGTATAGAGCCCATCCATGCCCATCCACCTCAGGTGCCTTCCTTGTTTAACTTCAAAAATTTCTCTTCCACTTTTCTCTTAGTTATCAGAAAATCATTCAAATCCCTGTTAGAGCTTGATAAACTTCTGGAATTTGCTTCCCCTCATGTGAATGTAGATGTAAAATACCTATTCAGCCTCTCAGCAACCTGAGCAGGTTCATTAACAGTTAAACCATTGACATGAGGTGCAGTAATATGATTCGATTCAACGGCTCCCTTCCAATGTTAATATAAGTAGAGTCTTTGCTGCTTTTCTTGGCTTTCTTTGCCAGCCTTCTCATAATCTGCCTTGGCCTGCCTAACCTCCTTTGTGACTTAATTGCAAACTAGTTTATACCTACTTTAGGCTTCTGTATCACCTGATAATATACATTTTTTCTCTGCCACATGTCGACGGTTTAGCATCAGACAACATTAACTACAAAATCATTTTGTAGTAAACGTTTTTGTAATTAACCAAGAAAAAGTCATTTGACACTTTCTTGGTTTACCAGAAATGTACTTATAGCACAAGCTAACTTGTAAACTACTAGAGAAATACATTTCTATGACATGATATGCATTCTTATTTGTATGAAGTTAAACTAAAGTTGTCTTAAAACAAAAATGCAATTTTGTAGTTAACGTTGTCTGACGTTAAGCCCATGATGTCTCAACAGTTCATCTGACATCCATTCAGGTCTTAGTCTTGAACAGTACATAGTTGGTATGAAAAGCCTAGCGGCTTCTATGATTATATCCCTGAATTCTTCAGATTTAGAATTTGTTGTTGGTAACATCATTAGTTGGTTCCACAGTGCAGAATTTTGAAACTGTCTAAGATCACTGTAGTTCCTTTATGAAAGCAAAAATCCTTCCCTTTACTCTTGATGGCAGTTACATATTTCAGTAAATCCCACATCAATACACTCTGATAAAAGAACCACTGCCACCTAGTGGTTCTTTTATCTGCAGATTCTTAATGCATGTAGAATTGCTGCTGATAACCAGGTGAAGAGTATTACATTCCCTCTTGTTGCCTCTCTCTCTCTCTAACATGCTGCTGTAGAAAACAGTCAGCCAATTAATCCACAAAATGAATGGGGGATGTATATTTACATAAACATGTATATGTGTATTGATAAAAGAGAGAAGGGGGAACATAAATTCAAAACTTTGGAGAGTAATAGAAGGCTGGATCTCATGAAATTTGCTTTCAGGCAGCATGTAGATCACTGGAATGAATTACCTGCTATAGTAAGGTGGAGAGTTTGGTAAAGTTTTAAGTGGAATTAACAACTTTTTTAGCGATAGGGAAATTATGAATAATAGAATTTTTTTTCTTTTTTTGGCAGATGGAGAAAAAGTCCACTTCCTTGCATCATTTACCTATAACCTATAATAAAAAAAAGAGCCTCATGTTGTTGATGCCAAATCAGTACATGACTATCCATGGTGTGGAGTAAATAATGTGACTCATCCAGCCAGCACACCTTCTTCCAGTCTTCTTGCATGCTCTTTGCACCAGGCGAGTCTTTTATGGTTAGGAGACGATGCCATAGGGGTTATATGCTGGTATAGCCCATACGTGTGAGCATGCAATGCATGGTCATGTCAGATATTCTTCTTGGTTCACCAATGTTGTACTGGGTAGTCAACTCTTCAAAAGTGCTGCACCTATTCACCTGTATGAGTTGTCGGACCCGGCACTCACCTCTAACATCAACCTTTCGCTAACCTTTGCAGTTCTGCCATTGGGTCATTGTTTGACGATTTTGATGCTAGTCTGGTACACTTTAACTACAGTGGCTCTTGAACACCCCACCAGTTCAGGCATTTGGGAAATCGAGGCACCAGCTCGTCGAGCACCCACAATCTGTGCTTTATCAATGAACACTGCGCTTCTTCAAACAATGCTATTAGTGGCATCCCCCTGGGTTCTTCTTTTTTTTTTTTTTCTTTTTTTTTTTTTTCTTTTTTTTTTTTTTCTTTTTTTTTTTTTTTGGTAGTTGTTGGCGCATCAGCTTCTGTGGCCATAATGCACCTCCCAAGGTTTTTGCAGTACTCTGATCCAAGCCCGAGGTGGGATTCGAACCCACGACCTTTGGGTTGCTAGGTAGGCACATTACCCACACGGCTAGCCCAGTCAGCCCCCTGGATTCTGTGATGCTTTCTTGCATCATTTTCTCTTACTACTAACATTATTGTTTTCTATATTTATCAATGATATTGATGAAGGCATATCAGGTTTAATGTCCAAGTTTTCAGATGATAAAAAAAATGGCAGGGTGGTTAGTTAATAACAGAAATGATAGGATGCAACTGTAACAGGATCCACAAAGGTTAGACAGAGGGAACTGAGAAATGGCAACTGAAGTTTAACATTAACAAATACAAAGTACTGTGTACGGGTAGCAGTAACCAAAGAGTAATGCACCAACTATATGGTACTAAACTCAGGGTAGTGGAAAATGAAAAAGACCTGGGGGTAACTGTGCAGTCAGATATGAAGTTTTCTGAGCAGTGCAGACAAGCTGGCAGGACAGCTCATAGGATTTTGTCAATGATATACAGGAATTTTGCAAGCAGGGATAAGGAGGATTACCTGACCTTGTACATCCCATTGTATAAGGCAATGGAGTGGCCACAGCTTGAGTACTGTATACATGTCTGGAGGCCTCAGTTTAGGAAGGATATGGAGCTACTAGAATGAGTACAGAGAAGGGTAATGAAATTGGTTAGGAGAACTAAGGGGAACCCTTACCAAGAAAGGCTTCAATTCTTCAAATTTAAGAATCTGGAGACTAGGCACCTGCAAGGTGATGTGATTGAGGTGTTTAAGGCTTTGATAGTATGAGCAACCTCAATACTAATGGGATTCTTCCTGTTGCTCAGGTTACGCACATGAGGGGGCATAAATTACAGGACACAATTACAGGTCACAGATCATAAAAGTACAGGTCACTGTTGAAAAAAAGCCGTGAAGTAGGGTTGAATTTGAAAGTGTCTGCAATTCTGCCCAGACACGATAGGAGGGAGTATATGATGAGAGCCTTGTCGATCAATTTGGCCCTGGAAAGATTGTGAAAGGCTCAAGGGGTAGAATTTTTTTCAGCCTGGAATGTACTTGTTAACAGGAGAGATTGCTTCTACAGGGGTGGGATACACTTAAACAGAAAGGGTGCAAGAATATTTGCTGATACTATCGAGGCAGTGTTAGGTGGGTCGGAAAACTGCTAGCTTGGGGGGAGACAAAGACTAATGGATTAACAGTAGCCACTGGCAGAGGTGAAAGAGATTCTTGCACTGCTTCTATTGGAATGAGCAGAAGACTGAAAAACAAGATGCAGGATATTTCAGAGACTGCTGGAAGTCATTGCGGTACAAGTAAACACATGGGTTGTGTTAGGAGAGCTAAGAATAGAAACAGGTGCATGTATACTTGCGTGTACAACAATGCTAGGAGTTTAGTAAATAAATTTGATGAATTTGAGGTATTGCTCAAAACATCAAAGGCAGATATTGTTGGGATATCAGAGACGTGGTGTCACACAGATATAAGGAATGCAGAACTGGAATTTGGGGAGTACAATGTGTATAGAAAGGATAGACAGGACAGGAGGGGAGGAGGGGTTATGCTATTAGTTAAAAAACACATAAAATCCAAGGAAGTGAAGCCAGTCGACATTGATGGACAGGGCAGTGTCGAGTCAGTTTGGTGTGACATAATTATAGGTAAATCAAAATTGAGAGTAGGAGTGTGCTATAGGCCTAATGACTCTGATGAGTATAATAAGATACTGTACAGGGAAATAGAATGGGCCAGTAAATCAGAGAGTCTTATAATGGGGGATTTTAATTTCCCAGATATTGACTGGAATTTGTGGGTTGGTCACACACACTAGCAAGGCTTTTGTGGATTTATTGGATGATTGTTTTCTACACCAGCATGTTCGGGAGGCAACTAGAGGGAGTAATACTCTTGATCTGATTATCAGTAGTGATTCTTCATGCATTAGGAATCTGCAGATAAAGGAACCACTGGGTGGCAGTGATCACAGTGTGCTGAAGTGGGATTTACTCAAGGAGGTAACTACCATCAGAGATAAAGGGAAGGGTTTTTGCTTTCGTAAAGGCGACTATGATGGTCTGAGACAGTATTTAAATTCTATACAGTGGGACCAACTGATGATGTTACCAACAGCAAATTCAAAATGGGAAGCATTCAAGGAACTAAACTTGGAAGCTACCAGGCTTTGCATACCAACCAAGAAATATTGTTCAAGGTTCAGGCCTAAATGGTTGTCAGATGAACTAATGAGACATATGGCAGAGAAGAAAAATGCATGGGATACATACAAATTAATGGGTGACATGGAAACCTATGATAGATATAAGTTGGTCTGTAACCAAGTCACAAAGGAGATTAGGCAGGCAAAGGCAGATTATGAGAAATCCTTGGCAAAGGATGCAAAGAAAAACAGAAAAGAGTTCTTTACCTATTTAAACTCAAGAAGGAAAGGGATGAATCAGATTGGTCCACTGGATGTTGATGGTTCAACAGTTGAGGATCCGGCTCAGGTGGCTAACAATCTAAACGAGTATTTTGCATCTACATTCACACATGAGGAGTTATTCAGGAAGGGGAATGTCGTAGGTGAAGTAAACATTGGCAGTGAGCTAGATGATTTTCTAATAACTGAGAGAAAAGTGGAGGAGAAATTGTTGAGGATAAACATAAAAAAGGTACCCGGGGTGGATGGGATCTATCCAGTTATATTAAAGGAGGCAGCAAAGGAAGTAAGCAAACCCCTAGCCATAATTATGAGAGCTTCTTTGGACTCAGGGGAGGTACCCATGGACTGGAGATGTGCAAATGTAACCCCAATTCACAAAGGAGGATCAAAGGCTGACACAAGTAATTATAGACCTGTTAGTTTAACTTCGGTTCCAGGAAAATTAATGGAGGCACTGGTTAAAGAAGCACTGCAGGATCATCTGGACAAGAATTCAGTTATAGCTCAGACACAGCATGGTTTTGTTAAGGGCAGGTCTTGTCTGACCAATTTGATTGGATACTATGATGTAGTCACAAAAGAACTGGATGCAGGGAATAACTTTGATATTATATATTTGGATCTTAGAAAGGCTTTTGATACTGTTGCGCATGGAAGACTGCTGCACAAATTGGAGAAGTGTGGCATTGGAGGCAAATTGCTGCTATGGATAAAGGGATGGTTGAGTGGCAGAAGACAGAGAGTGGTAATCAATGGACACTGCTTAACGTGGACTAATGTTATTAGTGGAGTTCCTCAGGGTTCAGTGTTGGGTCCATTGTTGTTTTCTGTATTTATAAATGATATTGATGATGGGATATCAAGTTTAATGTCCAAGTTTGCAGATGATACAAAGGTTGGCAGGGTCGTTAAGGACACTACTGATACTATGCTGCTGCAACAGGATCTGGAAAGGTTGAACAGATGGGCTGAGAGGTGGAAAATGAAGTTTAACATCGACAAATGTAAAGTACTACATATGGGAAACAGTAACCCCAGAGCAACGTATCAACTCTGCGGTACTACACTGACAGTGGTGGAGAATGAAAAGGACCTGGGGGTAATTGTGCAGGCAGATATGAAGTTCTCTGAGCAGTGCAGACGAGCTGCAAGAGTAGCTCATGGTGTCTTGTCAATGATATACAGGAATTTTTCTAGCAGGGACAGGGATGTGATTATTCCCTTGTATAAGGCATTGGTCAGGCCACACCTTGAGTACTGTATACAGGTCTGGAGGCCTCATTTCAAGAAGGATGTAGAGCTGCTGGAACGAGTACAGAGAAGGGCAACAAGATTAGTGAATGGAACAAAGGGTTGCTCTTACGAAGAAAGGCTTAAGTTTTGCAAATTACAGAGCCTGGAGACTAGGCATCGGCGAGGTGATCTGATAGAGGTGTATAAGGCTTTGAATGGCTTGAGCATGCTCAATGCCGATGGGATTCTTCCTCTTGCTCAGAATAATCACCTGAGAGGGCATAAATTCAAATTGAGGAAGGACGGATGTCGGATAGATGTGCGGAAATTTGCCTTTAGCCAGCGGGCAGTTGGTTTGTGGAATAGACTCCCATCGCTTGTTGTTGAAGTTGATAGCCTAAACAAATTTAAGGCTCAGCTGGACAGGTATTTCGAACGAACGGAGGGGTGAAATGGGAGTAGTGGTTGTTTTTTTTTTTTTTTGGCTGATGCTGAATAAGCTTGCTTTCTTGCATCATATGCCTCTACTAATGCTAATGCTAATGCTAAATTCATGTTGAGGAAGGATGGTTGCAGAATGGATGTGCAGAAGTTTGCCTTTAGCCAGCGATCATTTGATTGCCGGAGCAAACTTCCAACTGCTGCTGTGGAAGTTGACAGGTTAAATAAATTCAAGGAAGAAATCGGGAAAAAACAATTGAAAGGAATGGACAGGTAAAATGTGAAGTGTCAGTTTTTTTTTTTTTGCTTATGCTGTGTAAGCTCACTTTCTTGTATCTTATGCCACTACTAATGCTAAAATGAATTAGAATTACATAAAATATTCCAGAAA
Source organism: Mastigoproctus giganteus (assembly GCF_048544385.1). Classification (NCBI taxonomy): domain Eukaryota; kingdom Metazoa; phylum Arthropoda; class Arachnida; order Uropygi; family Thelyphonidae; genus Mastigoproctus; species Mastigoproctus giganteus. The sequence goes on along the minus strand of NC_143576.1, from coordinate 212,885,535 downwards.
ATAATTTCACAAAATTTCAGAAATTAAATTTAGCAAAACTTTTAACAAATAATAAGTAGTAACAAAATTTAAGTTACTACTCTAATATGTAATCCAAGCCTTTTATAATCCATATGCATTGCATTAGAATTAGTTGAGGCATATGATGCATATGATATAGAGCATCAGCCAAAAAAAATTGTTTGTCCAGTTCAGCCTTAAATTTATTTAAGCTATCAACTTCCACAATTACAGATGGAAGTCTGTTCCAGCAATCAATTACCTGCTGGCTAAAGACAAACTTCCACACATCTATTCTACAACTGCCTTTCCTCAATTTGAATCTATGCACCCTCAGGTTCTTAATCTCAGCAAGTGGAAGTATCCCATCAGCATTGAGCCTGCTCAAACCATTCAAGGCCTTGTACACCTCAATCAGATCAGATTGCAGATGCCTAGTCTCCAGATGCTGCCTCTTTTAATTTTTATTTAAGCCTGTCCTGGTAAGAGAACCCCTTTGTTCCTCTCACTAATCTTGTTGCCCTTTTCTGTACTTGTTCTAGTATGCAGTACTTTGCATTTGTCAATATTAAACTTCAGTTGCCACTTCTCATCCCATCTACCTAACTTTTCTCGATCCTGTTGCAGTTTAACTTCAACAATTTCTCCTCCACTTTGTTCTCTATTATTACAAAATTATTCAGCTCCCTATTAGGGTTTATTAAACTTCTGTCCTTCCCTTCCTTACAGAATTCCTCATGTGTGAATGTGGATGCAAATTACTCATTTAGTTTGTCAGTTATCTGAGCAGGATCATCAATAGTCAAAGTGGACCAATTCGATTCATCCCCTTCCTTCTAGAATTTACATAGGCAAAGAAGTCTTTGTTGTTCTTCTTTGCATCCTTTGCCAAGGATTTCTTGTAATCAGCCTTCACTTGCCTAACCTCCTTTGTGACTTGATTACAGACTAGCTTATATCTTCCATAGGCTTCTGGTCACCTGCCAATTTATATGCATTCCACGCATTTTTCTTCTCTGCCACGAGCCTCATTAGTTCATCTGACATCCATTTTGGCCTAAATGTTGAACAGTATTTCTTAGTTGCAAATTACAGAGTCTGGAGACTAGGCACCGGCGAGGTGATCTGATAGAGGTGTATAAGGCTTTGAATGGTTTGAGCATGCTCAATGCCAATGGGATTCTTCATCCTGCTCAGAATAATCACCTCAGAGGGCATAAATTCAAATTGAGGAAGGACGGATGTCGGATAGATGTGCGGAAATTTGCCTTTGGCCAGCGGGTGGTTGGTTGGTGGAACCGACTTCCATCACTTGTTGTTGAAGTTGATAGCCTAAACAAATTTAAAGCTCAACTGGACAGGTATTTCGAACGAACGGAGGGGTGAAATGGGAGTGGTGTGTGTTTTTTTTTTTTTTTTTGGCTGATGCTGAATAAGCTTGCTTTCTTGCATCATATGCCTCTACTAATGCTAATGCTAGTTGGTATGAAAAGCCTAGTAGCTTATAAGATTAATTCCCCGAAGGCCTCTCATTTAGAATTCATTGTTTTTAACATCATCAATTGATCCCACTGTATAGAATTCAAAAACTGCCTGAGATCACTGTAGTCACCTTTATGAAAACAAAACCCTTCCCTTTACACTTGATGGTAGTTACATCTTTAATTAAATCCCACATCAGTAGACTGTGAACTACTGATGTGGGACTTTCAGATAAAGGAACCACTGTCACCTAGTGGTTCCTTTATCTGAAAATTCCTAATGCACAAGTCATCACTGCTGATAATCAGATCAAGAGTATTACCCCTCTGGTTGCCCCTCAAACATGTTGCTGTAGAAAACAATCCTCCAATAAATCCACAAAAGCCTTGCTAGCGTGCGAGTGACCAACCCACAAGTTTCAGTCAATATCTGGAACGTTAAAATCCCCCATTTACAAGACATTCTGATTTACTGGCCCACTCTATTTCTCCACAATTGTTGGTTGTACTCAACCCAGTCATTAGGCCTATAAACTCACATGTACTCTCATTTTCCCTTTCCTAGTGTTTATGTTACCCCAAAGTGACTCAACATTGCACTGTCCACCCATGTCAACTGTATGCAGTCCTATATAACAGGAGTGCATATAGAGTGCTTCTAAGAGAGCTAAGCACAGGTCCACTGTAACGGGACCGGAAACGTTGCCCTCCCCGCCGCCGCCCTGCATTTCACCTCCCACATTTCACCCCCAGTAGATAATGAACAGGCTATAGAAATGTAAATAATACACCTAATTCTTTATTAATTCTAATTTATTTTGTTTTAATAGAATGAATCAACCAAAGGTAAAGGTAATCAATCATAGAATAAATGCACATTATTATTGTTTAAAACTCGAAGTTGTATGCAATGCCTCTAAGGTAATCAATCACATTACAATTTTGAAAATCTTGGACTATTCTTTCGATTCTAGCAGAAATTGCACCATACTTCTTGTTCCATCAGAAAACCACTCCTGGCTACGCGCCAATAACTGAAGCTTGTTACTAGTGGAAAAATAAACATGCGACCCGGGAGCAGTTAGTCCTGAGAATCATACATTAAAAATTGTTTAATAGATTTGATAATTGAGAGCTATTAAGTGCTCGATAATTCCTATATTCTATTATATTATAAATCAACAGGGATTACCTTTATTTTAGATACAGGAAGCTTCTTTTCCAACTTTCCTAGTCCAACTCGCTAATAATTCTTGAGGATGACGATATCAATTTTGCAAAACAGGTGGGACATCTTCCCCACTGTCAGAACCGTAGTGTTCAGCCCGTGCGGTCTCAACAATGAGCACTCAAGACTTCTGTCTTCAAACACCATACCTCTGGCAGCAAGGAAACCATTACGTGGATTGGCATAAAATTAGATTTTTGAAGGTCTAAACTGTTTAATAAATATGGACCGATTATTTCTTTTGGTCCTGTAGCTGGACTTTAGAGTTAAATTTAGGGGTCTAATAAAATTGGATATGGGAGGAGGGATTATTCTCTACATTCCTTAAGTTGGACTAGAACTTTTTGGGCGTTCACAGGAATAGAGCAACTCACAATTAATCACTGATATCGCCATCCTCAAGAATTATTAGCGAGTTGGACTAGGAGAGTTGGAAAAGAAGCTTCCTATATCTAAAATAAAGGTAATCCCTGTTGATTTATAATATAATTAAAAACTATTGAACATTGCCATCGATAATAATTTCTTGATAATTTTTTGGAATTACAAGGTCCTGGAGATTGCTCGGTAAAGCAGGAGTACCATTGTTGCATCGAACATGATGAATGGTTTGTTTAAGTGAATCCTTTTTAGGAAGTAATGCCGTGACATTGGTATGAGCCTCTGCAATAACTGATGCAACAATTTGCTGTGGCCGTTCGTTCATGGTTGTTGCATGTTGCCGTATTTGACCAATCAATTGCAATGCTTCCGACCTTGCAGCTTGAGTTGCATGGTTATGTTTAGTTACGACTTTCACAACTGGGCCTTCCAAACCCTCTGTCCAAACATGCCCTTTGCAGGTGGAACGTTTTTGAATTGAGCAAGAGTCCACTCTGTATCTTACTTCTCTGTGGAGGCAGCAAAAACAGCAAACCCACGCTGTCAACTGCGCCACGAAATGTGAGGAGAGCCAGATGCAGGAACTTTTGTTTGAATTTAGACAAATCAGAACAAGATTCACTTGTTACTGAAAAGACACCTATAAGATTAGTCACAGTTCCCTCCCCCATGCCCATCACTAACTACGTGACTATCGTCCTTGTGGTCGAGTATGTATTCTTTCCATTGTGAAAGGATTAACAGTTCCAGTTAATCCTTTCACAATGGAAAGAGAACCCTGAAGACATACAAAAGGGGAGAAATTAGTTTAAAAGCTACGTGACAATTTGTACACGAATGTCATTTTGAAAATTTGTTCGGAAAAGTTAGAATTATCGGAAGTTCAGTTCGAGTAATTGAGAGAGTTTAACATGGAATCTCCACTAAAGGGGCTGGGACTTCAATAAAAATTTGAGTTATCGAGAGTTGACTGTACGGTATTTACATTTCTGTAGCCTACTCATTATCTACTGGGGACAAAATGTGAAGGGGCGAAATGCGGGGGGCCACTTTTCCATAAACCCACTGTAACAGCTGGCTGTCAAATCTTTGAAAAGCTCTACTTTTGAAATTGATCAGGTGCAAAAGAAACAGCAGAAAAAAATAAATGCTAAAGCAGTGGTTTTCAACTGGGGTGCCACGGCACCTTAGGGCGCCACATCAACATTCCAGGGGTGCCACGTAATTTGTGTTTAAGTTACTTAAACTTATTATTATTTTTTAATTTATATGTTTATTTCATTATAAAAAGGTGTACAGTATCTTTTTAATTTTATGGTGACCTAAAACTGATGCTTACTTAGTACCTCTATATAAAGAAAAATTATATACTATATATAATTTGTATTATGAAATGTAATTTTTATAATTATATTATTGTAAAAAATATCATATAACATATATATATATTTTAATATTATATGCACGCACACACACACAATCAGATCTAACAGGCTGATAATTGAGTAGGGGTGCTGTTATTAAAAAAAAGGTTGGAAACCACTGTGCTAAAGTATAAACTAATAAGTGAGAGAATATTTCACATTCGTGATGAAATAATCACAAATATTCAATGACTTTTTTTTTTTTTTTTCTATTTACAGTATTTTCTCTGTTATCTTATGAAGGATTCTACACAACTAGATCGTATGTATAGCTTAGCTTAATTTTCAGCACTCACCTCTTGAGATGAGTGTTGAAAGTTAAGCTAAGCTATACATACGATCTAGTTATTACATTACAGCCCATAAGGACTCCTTAAAAAAATCAAGGATTCTACACAAATATTATAATACTGCACTAACTAGCATAGTAAATTAGTTATTTAATACTGTCAAACTGGAATAATGTAAATAGCATCAGAATACAGCACAGTTCTTAAAGGTGCACATTAATGTACTATTTTAAGGTAAATAAATAAATAATTTTCCAAACATTTTGCTGATGCTGAATTGAAGCTTTTTTTGGTAAGAACACTCCAATGTCCCACTCACTAATCTTCCTGCCCTTCTCTGTATCTGTTCCAGCAGATACAGATCTTCCTAAAATGAGGCCTCCAGACCAATTTGAAGCATTCGAGATGAAGTCTAACCTCTGTCTTAAACAATGGGATAATCACCTCCTTATCCCTGCTAGAATAGTTCCTATATATTATTGACAAAATCCCCACGAGATGTTCTGGCATCCATCTGCACTGCTCAGAAAACTTAATATATGTCTACAGAAATACCTCCAGGTCTTTTTAGTTTTATGCTACCCTGGGTGTAGTACTACATAATACGTTAAGTTAGGATTACTTCTACCCATATGCAGTACTTTGCATTTGTGAATGTTAAACTTTAAGTGCCATTTCTCAGCCCATCTGCCTAATTTTTCAAGATTTTTTGCAGCAGCTTACCTTGATTACTCTTAACTACTCTGTCAACTTTGTATCATCTGCAAAATTAGACATTAAGCATGATATACCTTCATCAATATCATTATTAAATATAGAAAACAAAAATTGCTACAGTACTGAATCCTGGAGGTCTCCATTAATAACATTAGTCCATGAAGAGTAATGTCCATTAATAACCACCCTCTGTCTTCTTTCACTCAACCATTTCTTTATCAATAATAGTAAGTTGCCTTTCATTCCACACTGCTTCAATTTATACAGTAGTCTTATGTGCAGCAATATCCTTAGCTTTCCTGAAATCCAAGTATATGATATAAAATTAATTTGTTGCATCCAGTTCCTCTCTTATTCCATCACAATATCCAATTAGCTTGTCAGACAAGATCACCTCTTAACAAATCCATGCTGCTGTGATTGCAGTATAATTGCATTCCTGTCTATATGGTCCTGCATTACTTCTTTAACCAGTGACTCCATTATTTTCCCTGGAACAGAATTTAAGTGAAGAGATCTGTAATTAATGATGTCACCTTTGACCCATCCTTGTGAATTGCAGATATATTTGCTCATCACTATTCAGGTTAAACCCAGCAATCTCATGTTGAGAGTACACTTCTGCAAAGTGCTGCAAGTTAGCAATAGTAGGATATATCCTCTTAAGAACTGTTGCCAGCTTGACAATAAACCTTAACAAGAAAAGTGTGATTCTTTAATGTGCTGTTATTAGAAATTCAGTTTTCATCGAACCTACACTTGATAAAATAACTCAAAGATTCACAATGATGGCTTTTTTATATTAATCATCACTTTGTACCATTCAATTAAGGCATATCATCCATTAAGGTGACCTACTCTGAATGATATCCATAGATATCATTCAGAGTGGTATCGCTCACAAAGACTGAATAATGATGGTTTTTTATTGAGTGCATAAATTCATACCATTTTTTAGAATTAGTGCTTGTTTACCTTATTCCGTTTAGCAAAGTATGAATCACTCTCTGCCTCAAAATAATTTGTTCCTCTGATAAGCATTTTATTTTTATGCTAAAGGTAGGCTCAGCTTAATTTTTTCCACAGAGTATATTTATCTAGAATAATATATCATAATAATCTAAATATTAATGGTACTTACGTTAACTTCAGCATATACTATGTCAACAAAGCTTCCTAATACAATTATAAAATCGAAAACATTCCACGCATCTCCAAAGTAGTTCTGCAAAGCAAAAAAATGTGCATTAAAGCATGTAAGAATAAAAATATTAAACTGTATTCAAATTAGTGTAAATCTGCCACGAGAGCATAAAATATGAATTTATATAAATGCATATGATGAATTTATATAAATATATACAGGGAACCCTCAACATCCAAATTTCCTTTATCCATTGTCCACTATTTAACACCACTATTCCATTATCTGCCAATGGCTCTCTTAAAGGTTGTTGACCCCACCTGTATGTAAATACAGGTGGTGTCAACAACCTTTAAGAGAGCATGTCATGTATGTAAATTCTAATCACTCAGCACATCATCAGTCTGCCAAGAATGACAAACTATTTGGGAAAACTAACAGATTGGACCTCAAAAAAGTTTCAATTTCCAGCATGTAAACAAATTGAATAAACCACATCTTTGAATGATTGGGGCTGACAATGGTGATATTTAAGGAAGATTTTTTTTTTGTGCTACTACTGATTCATTTGGTTGCGAGTCAGCAAGTGCTGATATAAATCAGAGGTAGGTTACTTTCACAAGTTTGCACAAATTATTAACGACTTTAGATACAGCCCTAAACAAAACTGTAACACAAAATTGGGCTAGTTTGGAAGAAAAAGCTTGGTTAGCAGAGCCCTGTTCCAAGAACAGTTCTGCCATATTTTCCATCTGTAGTAAAGATTTACTTCAGAAAGAGATTCATAACAGAGAAGGCACTGTAGATCATCAACAATACTCTGGTTCACCAGGATAACCACCTTCAGGAGATTAACTGAAATGGGATAGTGGAAATGGAATGATGAAGTCCATCTTCCTTCCTGCAACATGAAATCAATCAAATACTCCATGGACCAGAATATGCTGTCATCTATTATAAATACTAAAATTAGTTGCTACATACATAAGAGATGGCTAATATGATTACCAAAATCAAGCAATACTACCATATGAATCACAACCTAAATTCTTGGAGGTCATTGTTCAAGAAAAGTCCACTTTTGGAAATGCTTCAAAGTTAAGAAAGCAACATACAATATTGCCTCTGATAAATTAATTTCCTATTGTATGAATGCTACATGAAGGAAGTTATGGCCTGAATGAGTCACCAATTTTCCAGAATTTAAACAGGAGACACTCAAAAAAATGTAAGAAAAAGGACTGTTGAGCTGAGTAACCAGTTAAAGCTTGGAATTAAAAGTCCTGTGATGTTGAAGAACCATTAGTGGCACGCACTAAAGATCTGTTAAATTGACTTCAAAGCTACTGAGGATACTGGGATAAAGAGTTGGAGAAGATAAAAGAAACTAAGAACTTCAATAATGATAGCTTTCTTCAAGCATTGAATGGCAATGAAGGAGTTTTAGATGAGTACTGAATGCAGAGAGATCTTTCTAGCTAGTTGCAATGAAGATTGGTTCCCCCAATCTTTGTTGCTACAAGGGTCTTAAACAAGAGGAAGAAGGCTAAGTTTCAGTTAACTATAGATTCCTTTTGCAAAGAGCAGAATGATGCTTCCAGAAATCCATTGGAATCACCTTAGCTTCTGAATTTAAGTTACTCATATGGAGATCAGGGATGTTCCCCTTCAAGAAGTACATGGATATGCATATTATATGATTAAATAAATAAAATTCATTTAAACTAGTTTTATTGGTGTTTATTTATTAGAAAAATGGATACAGTGATCAAGTTTATCACTTCCCTGGAATCAATTATTATTATAACTAGCAAGCTTTCCTGTGACAGTCTTACAGAACCAATTAATAATGGATATCGAGGGGCCCACTGAATTTATTCATGAAATTAACTGAATATGAAATAGTGCAAAAAAAGTGTTTATCTAATCTGTCATCTTGATTTATTTTAAAATGCCCAGAGTGTAAAATGTTTACATTTAATAGCTGGCTGAATAGTGATTAACTGATATCAACTTGAAAAAAATTAACTTCATTCAATGAAGTTACATTATTTTCATCCTGTACTTACCGATACAAACAAGAACAAGCAAGCGAAAAAAACTTTTAAATTAGTTTCTATTATCACGAAAGTAATTCTGGGGAAAAAAAATAACACACACACACACACACACACACAGAGGAACTACTTGACTTCCATAAGGGCTGTGTTCCAGGGAACGCTACATAAGCCAGAATTTCACCCATGCTTATGCAGCACTCACACCGTGATCCAAACCTTTCTTTTTTGATTCAATCAATTCAGCTGAATTGATTGAATCAAAACAGAAATGGTCAATGAACATGTAAATAGAATTATTTATTGTATTTATTCAATTTTTTATCTCATGCGCAGGAAAATTACAAAAGTGTGCAATTTAAAAAAAATTCAAAATTATAAAATTACAAAAAAGGGGGGGAGACAGACATAACATCAGCAAGTTTTACCTCTTGAGCATTGTTGCCAGAATTGATGTCTTCAGCTGATAAGTACGCCACTGTGGAGATTTAGAAGGGGTCAGCCACTCAACCTTACAAAGAACATATTAATGGATGACTGGACGGTGGCTTTTTCTTTTCATCATAGATTACTTTGTAGCAAGCAAGCATATCATTCACCCCTGTTAACTTTTAAGAATCATTCGCTGTCAGGATCCATCTTTTCAAACCTCGCCACTGGCAATGCAATTTCATGAAATGCCATTACATCTCTCTGGTGATGAAGCATCTCAGCTCCTCATTTGGTTCATCTTGAGCTTTGTCAGCATTTTCTTCTTTTACTATCACTGCCTGCAAGTCAATAAGTTCTTCGTTAGATAATTCCTTTTCTTTGTCCTCTATTAACTCCTCCACATCTTTGGCATCAACCTCCAAACTGAACTAGCTCTGCAACCTTTACAATCTTCTGTAACCTCTTCATATGTTTCGTCTTTTTCAAATCCTTCACAGCCTTTTACGTGCCATGGGTATATTTTCTTCCATGTGCCATTTAAACAACTTTTAGTAATTTCTGCCCATGCCTTATTAATGTTTAAGATGGCATGGTAAATATTGGAAGATTTCCAAAAGTCTCTTAACATAAAATTTTTCTCATCATCTATTGCAGACAATGCCTGAGCAAATGTCAGGGTGTTATTTAAATTCAAAATAACACCCTGATCCACAGGTTGGATGAGTGAAGTCGTGTTTGGCAGTAGAAATATGACTCTCGTGTTCAAAATGAAATTATCTAGATGCATAGGATGTCCAGGAGCATTCTATCTAATAGAAGAAAAAGCTTGAAAGGAACATCGTCGTCTTTACAATATTTTTCAAAGTCGGGAATGAAGCAGCATTTAAACCAATCCTCAAAGAGAGATATTGTTAACCATGCTGTCTGGTTCAATCAGAAAAATATGGGTAGGGTGGCTTTTTTGATGCCCTTAAACGCACGAGGATTTCCAGAATAGTACACAAGCAGTGGTTTTAATCTCTAATCTCCCACTGCATTAGCCCCAAGCAAGAGCGTGGCCTGATCTTTTGATGCCTTGAAACCTGACATTGTATTTTCCTCTTTGGCAATGTATGTTTGATCCATAATTTTTTTCCAATACAGAGCAGTCTCATCAACATTAAAAATTTGCTACGTTGAATAGCCACCTTCATCAATAATTTTTTCCAACATATCACAAAATTTCTCTGCAGCTGCAGAATCGTCACTGGTGACTTCACTGCATACTTTAATGTTGTGGAAACCAGCACGAAGCTTCAACCTATTAAACCACCCATTGGTTGCCACGAACTTGGGTTGGGGTTCATCGTACTTATCCTTAATATCTTTATAAATAATACTTGTTGCTTTTGCTTGAATGGTCATTAGACTCAGGGGCACTTGCTTCTGAATCCGATTTTCCATCCATATTATTAATAGCTGTTCCATCTTCAATGTAGCATCTTCAATGCTTGAATTCTGTTTTGTGATCACTATTGATCTTAAGTGCATTGATCCTTTGACTAGTTCTTTTATACATGCACTGTCCTTTAAAATAGTATTCACTGTTGAAGCAGTGAGACCTAATTCCCTTGCAATAACAAAACTTTGTCCTGCTTCTACTTAATAATTTTTATCTTCATTTCTAAATAAATTTTGTTTCGTTTCCTGGCAGTGCCAGGAAACGAAACAAAATTTCTTGCACTTTCCGTTGTTCCCTTTCCCTTCATCATTGTAGTAGGTAAATAGAAATGAAGAGAAGTTTCTGAAAATTTGTTTTTTATATGATTGAAGATTTCAGTGAAAGGGAACACATTTCACCATCAGTGCGTAAAAACCCGCACACCTGCAGTTATCAGTATTATCACAAATGGAATAAGATCGAGTTTACTACCCGTTTATAATTAGATGCACTAACAGGGAAATGGGGGAGCAATAAACTGGAAAGTGCAAATTGTTTTTATTGTTTTATAGTCATGACCTCCAGAAACGTGTTTTAGGAAAATATCACAAAGGCATTCAAAATTGATTCTTATAAAGGGATGGTTGTTTTTTTTTTTTTTTTTTTTTAGGAGCATTAGCAACTAAGGCCATATTGCTCCAGGATATGCGGTGGTCATTCCTTGACCTTTCCGCATCCTCCGTATTTGGTGGTGACGGGCTCGAACCCCGGTCTAATCAAGAAGCATGTGCTGCGCACTGCTGCTCCTTCCCACCTGGCTACAGAGGTGCCTCTCTTATAAAGGGAACACATGATAACAATGAAAGGGTAGTGCAATTGCCATTATAAATATGGCCCTTTAGAGAGATAAATATCTTAGTAATATAGCTAAATTTAACTTCCAAGGACTTGAAACAAATTAAAAAAAAAGTTATTGGGTTCACATTACAATATTTTCACGATACCTCCATTTATTCCTACAGGATGCAAAATACGTTTCCACGATTTTTTTAAGTTTGCACCAGCCGGCAAAAACTTACGTAAAGTCGAATTTCCATAAGTAGAGTATTCCGCAAGTCAGGGAGTTCCTGTGTATATTCTTGTTTATAATCTGGTATAACCACCAGGTCAATGAAGTTGACAATAAAACAATCAATACAAATGTTAATCATATTTAGCAGTCATGAGCTTGAACCCTGGTAAACTCAAAGAGTGTGTGCTACTGCACTTGCATTCCTTACCACTCGGCTATGTCAGGCATATATATAGTATAGAATATTTCATAATTATACTTTAATATTTATATTTCATAATATAAATATATCTTAATTATGGGAATAACTCCTTTACGTTTCTTGATGATCTAGAACTTCTTGACTAAGGATATAACCAGTGGTGTACTGTGAATATTTTAACAATGGGCTCGCAGTTTTTCCAACTTTCTACCGAGTAAATTTGATCAGTCATGAAAGTGACATCATCCGCAGCTTCTGCCAGAGGCGCTTCCCACGCTTCCACTACTAGTAGTGTGATTAGAGCACGTGACACATTTTTCATGACCAGTATGCAAGGAGGTGTTATACCCTCATGAGGCCCAAGGCAAAATGGAATTTGGGGGCCCCATATAAAGAAAAAACTAATAAATAACATTTTCAATTTCATTTTATTGTGACAACAAAAAAAAAAAAAAAAGACATAAGAAAAATATCTAATCCAGAAGAAATAAAATCAGAAATAAAATATACACTTAAACTGATATGTATTTTTATACTACTTTATATGGACTTTTCGTGCTTTTTGGGCTGAGAAATTGTATATCAGTTCATTATAATCAATCCTGTTTGTGATATCATTCTCAATACAAATTACTGCCAAATTACTTAATTTTTTTGTCCAAGTGAATTTCTAATATAATTCTTAACTCTTTTAAGCACAAAGAATGATCGTTCTGCTGATGCGTTCAAAACAGGAATCGACAAAAATATTTTTAAAATTATGTTCACATTAGGAAAATGTTGATGATAGTCCTTGAATTGCTTCATACATTAAAGAAGGTGAATATAAATTTTCATTTTTTTCAAAATGTATAAAATGCATTATTTCTTTAAAAACATTAGCGTCAATGTCATCTGAATAAGTATTTATTAAATTACAGTGGCGAACAAAAGAACTGCACAACTTGTGAATTTTGCAAATACTGTGTTTTGTGCTGCATTGTGGGTTTCAGAAATGTACGAAATGCATTTGTTAGATGGGATACATATCTCTGTGAATGAAATCCAATAAAGATTCCACCTGATATACCAAATTGCCATAAATATCTTCCCAAATGGTAAAATGCGTAATTAATGGAAATCATGCAAATGGCAATTGTGACAACCAAACATACACTTTATTGCACTTATGTGTACAAATTGAAATGACAAGTTAACGTAATAGTATTATGCACTGTAAATCAGTAAAATAAGTCCTCAATATTTTGTTGTTCCTCCTCGAACTGCAATTACAGCCTTGCAGTGATCTCACATAGAATTAATCAACTTCTGGATATACAGTTGCCCAATTCTGTGGTACCACACCCTTACAATGCTCTCCTGCAGCTGAATCTTACTTGTTGGCTTCTTCTAACCAATTTTAGACAATATTATGTACCAGCAAATTTCAATAGGGTTCAAATCTGCACTGTTGACGGGCCAGTCCAACACTGTAATGCCAGCATTTCTGAGGTATGACTGCACCTTAAGGGATAAAAACAGGGGAAAATATTGGTGTAAATATGTTTTAAACCTTGTGAGACAAGAAGACAAACTCATCATTAAATTTAAATAGCAAAAAACTTACCAATTTTGCTGTGTGGCAAAGTGCTGAATCCTGTTGAAAAATGCAGTTTTGGAAGTCTGTGGTGATCCTTAATAACGGATTTCAGGCTCCTCCAAGATAGCAGTGTAGGTTTCTGCATTCACCATTCCGTTAATAAACTTAATTCTTCCCACCCATTTGCTTGTTATGCATCTCCAGACCATCTGACAGGCAGGAAACTTTACAGTCTGTGTTATGCAATCAGGATGGTATGCCTCCGAATTTTGTCTTCTGACATATCGCTTCCCATTCGAGCCATGCAGGTTGAATTTTGTCTGCGCGGGTAGCAGAGTAATATTGTCACCGTCCACCCCCACATTGAGTGGAAAGTCTGGGGTTTGAATCCTGTGGATGATTCGAGGAACTTTAGGGGGCTTTTTTTCACTCCTTGGCTGAGTTATTTGGTCTCAGGCATACATAGCAAGGTTTTTTCTCCCAGACACTGGAATTTTTTCGTCCAGTAAACAGGCAAATTGACCAGAGAACACATGTAATTTACAGACAAAATAAATATATGGTTAGATGCAATCATTTACGAGGGACCCTAATATCATTTTTTTTTTTTTTTTTTTTTTTTCCAGGTTGAATTTCGATTCGTCAGAAAAGATGACAGTGTACCATTGCTCTTTTGTGCATGAAAGATGCATTTTAGCCCAAGCAAGTCACTTCTTCCTCATTTCTTGGATCGTTTCTTCTTCTTGGGCTGATAGGCATGCAGACCACATTCAGAAAGCCATCTTTGGATAGTTCGTGCACTTGTTTCAACACCATCACAAAGTCCAGTTTTAGATCAGGAGAACTAGCTGCCGATTACAAAGTTTCAAATATCGATCTTGGGAAGGCGTATTCATTCTCTTACGGCCTGATCCAGGTCTTCACTTCACATCACCAGTTTGACACTTTAATTTCAGCACCCGGGATACTGTTGACTGGTAGCAGCCTATTTTATCAGTGATTGCATGTGTAGAAAGCCCTTCCTGAGACAGAGCAACAGCTGCACTTTTTTTTTACTTAGTGTGAGCTGAACATATGGAGCCATGCTTACATTTCCACAAAACAGTATACTAATGAGCATGTATAACCTCCCAATGAGCATGTATACCCTTCCAAATTTTTTAAAGCCTGGTCTGTACTTGTTAACAGGAGAGATTGCTTCTACAGGGATGAGATACACTTAAATAGAAAGGGTGCAAGAATATTTGTTGATGCTATCGAGGCAGTGTTAGGTGGGTCGGAAAACTACTAGTTTTGGGGGATACAAGGACAAATAGACTGACAGTAGCCACTGGTACAGGTAAAAGTGATTCTTGCACTGCTTCTATTGGAATGAGCAGCAGCCTGGAAAACAAGATGCAGGATATTTCAGAGACTGCTGGGAGTCATTGCAGTACAAGTAAACACATGGGTTGAGTTAGGGTAGCTAAGAATAGAAATAGGTGCATGTATACTTGCATGTACACCAATGCTAGGAGTTTAGTAAATAAATTTGATGAATTTGAGGTATGGCTCAAAACATCAAAGGCAGATATTGTTGGGATATCAGAGACGTGGTGTCACATAGATTAAGGAATGCAGAACTGGAATTTGAGGAGTATAATTTGTACAGAAAGGATAGACAGGATAGGAAGGGAGGAGGGGTTATGCTATTAGTTAAGAAACATAAAATCCAAGGAAGTGAAGCCAGTCGCCATCGCTGGACAGTGCAGTGTCGAATCGGTTTGGTGTCACATAAGCATTGGGAGATCAAAATTGAGAGTAGGAGTGTGCTATAAACCTAATCATTCTGATGAGTATAATAAGAAACTGTACAGGAAAATAGAGTGGGCCAGTAAATCAGAGAGTCTTATAATGGGGGATTTTAATTTCACAGATATTGACTGGAATTTGTGGGTGGTCACTCACACACTAGCAAGGCTTTTGTGGATTTATTGGATGATTGTTTTCTACATAAGCATGTTCGGGAGGCAATTAGAGGGAGTAATACTCTTGATTTGATTATCAGTAGTGATTCTTCATGCATTAAGACTCTGCAGATAAAGGAACCACTAGGTGGCAGTGATCACAGTGTGCTGAAGTGTGCTGAAAGTGTGATGGTAGTTACCTCTTTACTCAAAGAGGTAACTACCATCAGGGGTAAAGAGAAAGGTTTTTGCTTTCGTAAAGGCGACTATGATGGTCTGAGACAGTATTTAAATTCTATACAGTGGGACCAACTGATGATGTTACCAACAGCAAATTCAAGATGGGAAGCATTCAAAGAACTTCTTGGAAGCTACTAACAAACTAGGCTTTACATACCAACTAAGAAATATTGTTCAAGGTTTAGGCCTAAATCGATGTCAGATGAACTAATGAGACATATGGCAGAGATGAAAAATGCATGGGATACATATAAATTAATGGATGACATGGAAGACTATGATAGATATATAAGCTCTTCTGTAACCAAGTCACAAAGGTGATTAGGTAGGCAAAGGCAGATTATGAGAAATCCTTGGCAAGGGATGCAAAGAAAAACAGAAAAGAGTTCTTTACCTATGTAAACTCTAGAACGAAAGGGATGATCTGTCCACTGGATATTGATGGTTCAACTGTTGAGGATCCTGCTCAGGTGGCTAACAAACTAAACGAGTATTTTGCATCTACATTCATACATTCAACTCTGGCAGTAAGCTAGAGAATCTTGTAATAACTGAGAGTACAGTGGAGGAGAAATTGTTGAAGATAAATACAAGAAAGGCACCTGGGGTGGATGGGATCTCTTCAGTTATATTAAAGGAGGCAGCAAAGGAAGCAAGCAAACCCTTAGCCATAATTATGAGAGCTTCTTTGGACTCAGGGGAGGTACCCATAGACTGGAGATGTGCAAATGTGACCCCAATTCACAAAGGCTGACACAAATAATTATAGACCTGTGAGTTGAACTTCTGTTCCAGGAAAATTAATGGAGGCACTGGTTAAAGAAGCACTGCAGGATCATCTAGACAAGACTTCAGTTATAGCTCGGACACAGCTTGGTTTCGTTAAGGGAAAGTCTTGCCTGACCAATTTGACTGGATACTATGATGCAGTCACAACAGAACTGGATGCAGGGAATAACTTTGATATTATATATTTGGATCTTAGACAGGCTTTTGATACTGTTGCACATGGAAGACTGCTGCACAAATTGAAGCAGTGTGGCATTGGAGGCAAATTGCAGCTATGGATAAAGGGATGGTTGAGGGGGAGAAGACAGAGAGTGGTAATTAATGGACACTGCTCATCGTAGACTAATGTTATTAGTGGAGTCCCTCAGGGTTCGTGTTGGGTCGATTATTGTTTTCGATATTTATAAATGATATTGATGATGGTATATGATCTGATAGAGGTGTATAAGGCTTTGAATGGTTTGAGCATGCTCAATGCCAATGGGATTCTTCATCTTGCTCAGAATAATCACCTCAGAGGGCATAAATTCAAATTGAGGAAGGACGGATGTCGGATAGATGTGCGGAAATTTGCCTTTGGCCAGCGGGTGGTTGGTTGGTTGGTGGAACCGACTTCCATCACTTGTTGTTGAAGTTGATAGCCTAAACAAATTTAAAGCTCAACTGGACAGGTATTTCAAACGAACGGAGGGGTGAAATGGGAGTGGTGTGTTTTTTTTTTTTTTTTTTTGGCTGATGCTGAATAAGCTTGCTTTCTTGCATCATATGCCTCTACTAATGCTAATGCTAATGCTAATATCAAGCTTAATGTCCAAATTTGCAGATGATACAAAGGTTGGCAGGGTTGTTATGGACACTATTGACGCTATGCTGCTGCAACAGGATCTGGAAAGGTTGAGCAGATGGGCTGAGAGGTGACAAATGAAGTTTAACATTGACAAATGTAAAATACTACATATGGGAAACAGTAACTCCAGAGCAACGTATCAACTCTGTGGTACTACACTGACAGTGGTAGAGAATGAAAAGGACCTGGGGTAATTGATCAGGCAGATATGAAGTTCTCTGAGCAGTGCAGATGGGCTGCAAGTGTAGCTCATGGTGTCTTGTCAATGATATACAGGAATTTTTCTTACAGGGATAAGGAGGTGATTATTCCCTTCTATAAGGCGATGGTCAGGCCACACCTTGAATGCGGTATACAGGTCTGGAGGCCTCATTTCAAGAAGAATGTAGAGCTGCTGGAACGAGTACAGAGAAGGGCAACAAGATTAGTGAATGGAACAAAGGGTTGCTCTTATGAATAAAGGCTTAAGTTTTGCAAATTACAGTATCTGGAGACTAGGCACCGGCGAGGTGATCTAATAGAGGTATATAAAGCCTTGAATGGTTTGAGCATGCTCAATGCCGATGGGATTCTTCCTTCCTCTTGCTCAGAATAATCACCTGAGAGGGCATAAATTCAGATTGAGGAAAGACCGATGTAGGATAGATGTGCAGAAATTTGCCTTTAGCCAGCGGGTAGTTGGTTGGTGGAAGAGTTCCATCCCTTGTTGTGGAAGTTGGTAGCCTAAATAAATTTAAGGATCAGCTGGACAGGTATTTCGAACGAATGTAGGGGTGAAATGGAAGTGGTGTTATTTTTGGCTGATGCTGCAAAGCTTGCTTTCTTGCATCATATGCCTCTACTAATGCTAACACTGTATTTATATAAACGGCTGATGCAATACCTTGCAATTACTGTCTGTTGCAACAGATGCGTTAGCTGAAACCTATATGTTTCACTACAAATGTTACTTTTTTTAAGGTGATGCACTATTTTTGTCCGCCACTCTATATAATGACAATGATTTTAAAAGATTTACAGTATGTTGTAAATTCAAATCTTTATTTTGAAGATTTTCAAATTTGTTCACAAAAATATTTTTTTCTTCCACTTTCAATTATTATCATAGCCTGTGAGAAGCTTTAGCTGCATTTCACTGCTAGTTCCAGATATGCAGTCACCTGCGTTCTACGTGGGAATACCTTTATGCATAAGGCTGTCAGGGGCGCTGGTTCCAAACAAGGAAGTAATTACTTTTTCAATTAACTCAAATATTTAAGTAACAATTAACAAGTAACAATTAAGTATTGAATTAACAAAATATAAAATTTCATCAAAATCAGTAAAACCATTTTTGAAGAAAATGTAATTTTCACATTAATCAAGTTCATTGATCTACAGGTAGAAAGCCAGTTTCCGATAAAAATTACTTTAAAATATTAAAAACGGCAATGAGTTTTTCAAATAGTGATTCTGGGGACCCCCTCTGATCAGGGGTCCTAGGCAGATGTCTTTTTTGCCTATGGATACCGCACCCCTGCCGGTATGGTATCTCGTGTCATGGGTAGACTGGAGGGGGGGGGAACAGATGCAGCTTATTACCCCTTAACCGTGCATATAAGTGAACTTGTAAAATGTTCCTAGGTATAGATAATAAAAAAAAAAAAAAAAAAAAAAAAAACCTGGTCGTCATGCCTCACCTTATGATGATAATTGGATAAGACAGTGTCTGGAGTTCTGACTTTTTAGAATTTTTGAATACTATGACATCAAAATCATGCTTCCTGAAATTACTACTGCAATAAGTATGATTGCAACAGTACAAATATTTGTCAACAATTGGGACTCACATCTTGTGAGTATGGGCTTGGCACACCCAGGGTCCTGAGCTGGTTATCATCATTCTTCTCTTTCTTGGTGATTCCCTTCTACTTCTGACTCTTGTTCTTCCCCCCCCCCCTCTCTCTCTCTCTCTCCCTCCCTCCCTCTGTCAGGGTAATTCAGAAATTTTTTTTTTGGCTGGTGCAGCATAAGCCTCAGGCTTCCCTGCACCATATGGCTAATAATAATAATTTCTTTTTTTGTCTCACATTTTCATTACATTCCACTGTTGGGTGCCCCTAACAGCTGTGTATTTCGCTTCAACTAGGAGATCAGTACCTCAATCAGTGCTGTTTTAGAAAGACATTTAGATATGTTGCAATCGCAAGTATACATCTCTTACTTTAGTTATCATAAATCCATTGTATCTTGTCATCCAGAAATTATGAAAAATCTGTGAATGATCAATAAAATATTTACAATAAAAAAGCTCTCTTATTTCATAATCAATATATACAAATCAAAATACCTAAAAGAAACGTGAAGGATGTTTCACAAAAACCATCTACTGCACGTGCTTGGCACATGTGCAACTCTTTTATTCGTCTTTTTTTTTTAACAACTGGGGAAATATAATGGATACATTTTTTTCATGATAAAATTTTAACATTGCAAATAAAAAATAACATGAAATATTTCCCATATCACAAATAACATAAAACTATCACAAAAACATTCCACAATATAAAAACAAATATTACATAAAAAACAAAACTTTCTAGAAAAAGTACACAAAAAAAAAAAAAAAAAAAATATATCACAGTTTACATGAAAAAAAATTATTTCACAAATATTCAAGAAAAATTTATACTAAAAATTGCCATATAGAATTTACTTTTTTATTAATATTTGTTGTCGAACTTCTGCTTTGTTCAATTGCTGAGCGATGATTAAAAAGGAATGATTTGACATAACGATCGGAATCAAACTGAAGCAATGGATTTCCATTTAGATATATTGTCATCATAAACTGCAACATGTTTAAATTGTCAAAATATTATTCATTATGCTGAAAGATCACTCAGATTCAGCACTGCTAATCAAAACTACGTAGCTCACCACTGGATATAACTAATTTAACATTGTGACCGTCATGGTATAGCATAGTTTGATAGTGTATATCTCGAACTTGACAGCAAATTATAAACTAAAACTACATAGCAGAATATGTCTTAATGCATTAGTTTAGTATAGTATTGCATAGTATAGAAGATTAATCAATTAAATTTATTAACCTTATTAATTTTCAATGTTAATTAATTTCATCATATTGAGGCGGAAATCATGCCCCAGACTAGGGCAGCAAAGCAACGTACACAAAGTAGTGGGAGTGTTGTGACTCGAAGGAGAATCGACAAGGGTGATTCTCCAATACATCACACCCTAAAAAAATATGCAACTTGTAAAATGTTTGCAGGTCTATCTGGAACAGGATATGATCTAACAAAGAAAGATGTCCTTGTGTGGGCTAGGTCCACAGAGAATCAAAAAATTAGGCGCCAACTCAGTGTTGTGATGGGCGTCTATGAGAGTTTAAAGAGTATGGTAGATGATCTCGAAGAAATTGAAATGGGGGGGGGGGTTAAACTCAATGCCAGAGTTTACTCTTGTGCATCAAGCAACCTTCAGTGCAGAATGCACTGGTCCCACAGGAGCTAGTAATTGTCAGTGACTCTATTATCAGGAAGACGGAAAATATATTATGCAAAAGGGATATGTGGAATAGGACTAGAGTAAGTCTACAAGGGGAAAAAGTTGATGAAGTTGTAGGGCAGACATCAACTTTTAATGGCACAAAGGGTGATATTTTTGTATGCTTTGGCACTAATGACATTAAGAGTAGGAGATCTGCAGACTTACTTAACAAGTACAGGTCAATGTTGAAAAAAAGTTGTGAGTTAGGATTAAATTTGAAAGTGTCTCAAATTCTGGCCAGACACGTTATGTGGGAGTATATGATGAGAGCATTGTTGATCAATTCGGCCCTGGACAGACTGTGCAAGGCTCAAGGAGTAGAATTTTTTTAAGCCTGCTCTGTGCTTATTAACAGGAGAGATTGTTTTTACAGGGATGGGATACACTTAAATAGAAGAAAGGGTGCAAGAATATTTGCTGATGCTATCGAGGCAGGGTTAGATGGGTCAGAAAACTGCTAGCCTGAGGGGGATTTACAGACTAATAGATTAACAGTAGCTGCAGGCAGAGGTGCAAGTGATAATTGCAATGCTTCTATTGTAATGAGCAGCAGCTTGGAAAGCAAGCTACTGGGGATTTCTAAGCGTGTAGTTGATGAATTTGAGATGCTGGTGAAGACATCAAAGACTGAAAAATGTTCTGATATCAGAGACATGGTGTCACACAGAGATAAGGAATGCAGAACTGGAATTTGGGGTGTACAACATGTACAGAAAGGATAGACAGCATAGAAGGGGAGGATGGGCAATACTGTTAGTTAAGGAACACAAAATCTAAGGAAGTGCATCCAGTTGACAGTGCAGTTTGTTATCTGGTTTTTATGAGCATTAGCAACTAAGGCCATACTGCTCCGGGGATATGCGGTGGTCATTCTCTGACCTTTCCGCATCCTCCGTATTTGGTGGGCACGGGTTCGAATTCCAGTCTAATCAAGAAGCGTGTGCTACGCACTGCTGTTCCTGCCCACCTGGCTACGGAGGCGCCAAAAGTTTGTCTAGTTCAGCCTTCAATTTATTTAAGCTACCAACTTCCAGAACAACAGTTGGAAGTTTGTTCCAGCAATCAACCACTTGGTTAAAGGTAAATTTCCGCTGTTGTTGTTTGATTTATTTTTTTAGGAGCATTAGCAACTAAGGCCATATTGCTCCGAGATATGCGGTGGTCATTCCCTGACCCTTCCGCTTCCTCCGTATTTGGTGGTGACGGGCTCGAACCCCGGTCTAATCAAGAAGCGTGTGCTACCCACTGCTCCTCCTTCCCACCTGGCCACGGAGGCGCCCAGACAGTGCAGTGCTGAGTCAATTTGGTATGACATAAGCACTGGGAAAACCAAGTTGAGAGTAGGAGTATGTTATAGGCCTAAGGACTCTGATGAGTACAATGAATAACTGTACAGACAACTAGAGTGGGCCAGAAAATCAGACTGTCTTATAATGGGGGATATTAACTTTCCAGATACAGACTGGAAATTGTAGGTTGGTCACTAACGCAATAGCAAGACTTTTGTGGATTTATTGGATGATTGTTTTCTACAGCAGCATTTTTGAGAGGCAACCAGATGGAGTAATACTATTGATCTGATTATCAGCAGTAATTCTTGCATTAAGAATCTGCAGATAAAGGAACCACTAGGTGGCACTGGTCAAAGTATACTGATGTGGGATTTACTTAAAGATGTAACTATCATCAGGGGTAAAGAGAAGGGTTTTACATTCATAAAGTATCAGAAATTTTTAAAAAATTCTATATGGGGTGACCAACTAATGATGTTACCAACAGCACATTCTAAATTGGAAGCATTCAAGGAATTAATCTTGGAAACTTTTAGGCTTTTCATACCAATTAAGAAATACTGTTCAAGGTTTAGGACTAAATGGAGGTCAGATAACCGAGTGAGACTTGTGCCAGAGAAGAAAAATGCATGGGATGCATATAAATTATCATGAGACACAGCCGTCTATGGTAGATATAAGCTAGTCTGTAATCAAGTCACAAAGGATGTTAGGCAAGCAAAGGCAGATTATGAGAAATCTTTGGAAAACAATCAAAGCAAAACAGTAAAGACTTCTTCACTTATGTAAACTCTAGAAGGGGATGAATCAGATTGTTCCACCTGACATTGACAGTTTGATTGTTGATGCAACTGCTCAGGTAGCTGACAAACTGAATGAGTATTTTCCATCCTACATTCACATGAGTTATTCAGGAAGGTGAATACCAGAAGTTTATCAAACTCTGGCACAGAGCTAAATGGTTTTGTAATACTGAGAGCAAAGTGGAGAAGAAACTGTTGAAATTGAACATAAGAAAAGCACCTGGAATGAATGGGATCTATCCAGTTATATTAAAGGAAGCAGCAAAGGAAGTAAGTGAACCCTTAGCCATAATTATGAAAGCTTCCTTGGGCTCAAAGGCGCCTCCGTAGCCAGGTGGGAAGGAGCAGCAGTGCGTAGCATACGCTTCTTGATTAGACCGGGGTTCGAGCCCGTCACCACCAAATACGGAGGATGCGGAAAGGTCAGGGAATGACCACTGCATATCCTGAAGCAATATGGCCTTAGTTGCTAATGCTCCTAAAAAAAAAAAAAAAAAAAACCAAACCTTGGGCTCAAGGGAGGTCCCCATGGACTGGAGATATGCAAACATTTCCTCAATTCACAAAGGGGGATCAAAAGGTGACACAGGTAATTACGAATTTGTTAGTCTAACTTCTGTTCCACAGAAATTAATGGAGACACTGGTTAAGGAAGCAATGCAGTATCATCTATACAAGATTTCAGTTATAGTTCAGATAGAGCATGACTTTGTTAAGGGGAAGTCTTGTCTGACTAATTTGATTGGATACTATGATGTGGTCATAAAGGAACTAGATGCAAAAAATAATTTTGATATCATATACTTGGATTTTAGGAAAGCTTTTGATGCTGTGGCACATTGAAGACTACTACTCTACAAGTTGGAGCACTATGGCATTAAGGGCAATTTGCTACAATGGATAAAAGGATGATTGAGTGAGAGAAGACAGAGAGACATGATACGAAGGTTGGCAGGGTAGTTAATGACTGTGATGATAGTATGCTACTGTAACAGGATCTGAAAAAGTTGAGTAGATGGACTGAGAGGTGGCAACTGAAGTTTAACATTGACAAATGTGTAAAGTACTGCATTTGAGTAGCAGTAACCCCAGAGTAACGTATCAAATGGGTGGTACTACACTCAGGGTAATGAACAATGAAAAGGACCTGGGGTAATTGTGCAGTCAGATATGAAGTTTTCTAATAGTGCAGAGAGGTTGCAAGAGTAGCTCATGGTGTCTTGTCAATGATATACAGGAATCTTTCTAGCAGGAATAAGGAGGTGATTTCCTCCTTTTTTAAGACAATGGTCAGGCCACACCTTGAGTACTGTATACAGGTCTGGAGGCCTCATTTTAGGAAAGATGTAGAGCTGCTGAAACGATTACTGAGAAGGGAAACAAGATTGGTGAGTGGAACAAAGGGTTGCTATTACCAAGAAAGGCTTAAGTTCTGCGCATTACAGCTTTTGGAGACTAGGAACCTGCGAGGTGAACTAATTAAAGTGTATAAAGCCTTGAATGGTTTGAGCAAACTCAATGCTGATGGGATTCTTCCTCTTGCTCTGATTACTCACCTGAGAAGGAATAAATTTAAAAATGGGGAAAGATAACTGTAGAATAGATGAGCGGAAATTTGCCTTTAGCCAGCAGGTGGTTGATAGTTGGAACAAAATTCCAACTGTTGAAGTGGAGGTCAACAAATGAAATAAGTTCAAGGCAGAACTAGTGATACATCTGCAGTGATGTTTCACTAGTGGATGGGAAGTGTGTGTTTTTTTTGTTTTTTTTTTTTGCTAATGCGTTATAAGCTTGCTTTCTTCCATCATATGCCACTTCAATAAAGCCATAAATGCCACATATAACAAATTTTTTGTCCAGTGGCCGAAAGTACTTGGAAGGAGAATTTGGAGAATCTCCAAGAATTATATTTAAAATTTTGAATTATTAATGTGCACATGACTGTTTAATTAATGATTCAGTTTTGAGCTGTAAAAGCTGGAACAATTTCTGCAGTAATAAGTTTCAGTATTATTGAAGAAATTATCACTGCAATGGTTAAATGTTCATTTTATTATTAATGATGGCCTGGATAAATCTGGTATCGGCAAATATAACTTTAGGAGATATGACAATATCTTTATTGATCTATAATTGTACCTACCTTAAACCTAAAAGCCATAAGCTTCAATACAAACTCTAAGGCAAAGACTGCAGTAAAGATCATATTAAGAACATCCAAAGCTTCTGTATATGGTTTTGGTTGACCATAGTACTATAAATAATAAGATATCTTTATTCAGGTATTTCTCACGAAAAATACATAAATCAGTAAACTATATAGATAAATATTATATACAGTTGTACACAGCATATATACTATATATATAGTAAAATATATATAAAACCAAATAAAATTTCTATCCTTTAACTTCATTCAATTTCAGAGTAAGATCCTTCTGCTCACACTGAAGACCAAGAGACACATATCTAAGATCTCTCTGTGATTGACATATAGTGCAATTTAGCTTTGTGTATGTGCATGCACATGTGTGTACATGCGTGTGTGTACGTGTGTGCACATACATATTGCTTGCTTTATGCTTATATGATGCACATCAAAGATAATAATTAAGATATGGTGGGAGCAGCACCTCAACATCCAAAGGGAATTACCACAGATACACTGCCCACACATCTCCTCTGGAGCCTTACAGTTAACAACAGACTGAAAAATATAGAAGAGTAAGCTAGAAGAAAACCTGGAAGACAAAGGTGGAGATGGATAGATGAAATTCATGAGTTTTTGGGTAGTAAATGGATGGCCAGTGCTCAAAACAGAAGGAACTGGAAAGTTGCTGGAGAGGCCTTCATCCTACAGTGGATTTAAAATGGCTGATGATGATGATGACTTCCATTTTCAGTTGTCCTGGAATGAC
This sequence comes from Mastigoproctus giganteus, assembly GCF_048544385.1. NCBI lineage: Eukaryota > Metazoa > Arthropoda > Arachnida > Uropygi > Thelyphonidae > Mastigoproctus > Mastigoproctus giganteus. The sequence goes on along the minus strand of NC_143576.1, from coordinate 212,859,718 downwards.
AAGAGGGGATATCAATTGTTGACATCAATGTATACAGGAAGCCCAGGTGAGGATGACAGTTTACAAATTGCTCCCCCCCCCCACTTGTCTTGAAACACGAACAGAAATTGTGTCTTGGAATATGAACAGGACTAACCACCTAGCTAATTTTGAACATTTTGCTGTTGCAGAACATTATTAGATAGAGCAATATGTAAATCTTAATCCAGTTACCATATTCAGATCTTAGACTGCACAAATAATTATTTGAATTTGCTTGAATTTGCCTGACACCCATAAATGCTCCATTTATGGGTGTCAGGTCAAAATGTGAATCACAGTAGGGTACCCGATACACCACATTCAGGAGGAAGCTACCCTCCATAACAATGACCAGTAGTGACCTGTTTATGCAATAGCTAATGTAAACCATTTCTGTCCCTCAAGAGCCTGACTAACATGAATTCAGAATACGTAGGTAACATATATATATAAGCAGTGCCATTATCACTCCACTGCAAGGTTGAAGCATCCGTAACAATTCATGTTGAGGGAAATGGGCCTAATCTGCCACGCTGGTCCAGTGCATGTTGGCATATCAATGGTATTTAGCAGTCAGGGGGCTCGAACCCCCAGTCAACACTCAAAGAGCATGTGCTATTGCTCGGTTACGGAGGCCTATATGTAGTATGAATGAATATATCATTACTTCATAGAGCATGTTCTCACCACCGTTTCTCAATTCTGAATAAATCATGAATTGTTTGATTTTTTTTTGATTTTTTTGATTTGGTAGTTGTTGGCGCATCGGCTTCTGTGGCCATATTGCACCTCCCAAGGTTTTTGGAGTACTTTGATCCAAGCCCGAGGCGGGAATCGAACCCGCGACCTTATGGGTTGCCGGGCAGGTACTTTACCCACTCAGCTAGCCCGGTCGGCCATGAATTGTCAAACCAATAGAACAAACTTAACTGGAAAAGATCTAAACCTCCCAAACAGTTCCTCATTCATTTCATAAATATATGTGGTCTGAGTTCCAATCTCAATTATGTCCATTTCCACTTACAGTATGTCAAACCCCACATACTTTTTCTGACAGAATCCTTGTTATTAGTTGATTCAACTCATCTCAGTGAATTATCCACTGTATGACTCCTTTCACTTAAAAGGTAGTAGTACTTGTGCATATGTCTGTTCTGATATTCCCTGTCAAAGACTTAGTAATTTGAATCTCCTCTTTTCGATCTTATCTGGCTTAAAATCTCTCTACCACAATCTGACATATTCATCTGTTGCCCCTTCTCCCAATTCCACTAATAATTGGAACTCTTTTGACTACCCCTCTCTCTCTCTCTCTCTCTCTCTCTACCTTAAAATCTCCTCCTTCATGTAAACCTTGGCTTTCCAATAAATGTGCTAAGGCTGTTCAAGAGAAGAATGTTGCATATCATAATAGGTTGTTTCCAAATGTCCAGGTTCATTTTTCCAACAACAAAGTTCACAACAATTGTAAAGCAGTTATTAATGCTATTAATCAGTCCAAACTATATTTCAAACAGTCTGAGTAGAAAACTTGCTTCTTGTCCAAATGATAGCCGAGCATTCTGGTCTCTTGCCAAAGTTATTGGCTGTCACTTCTGCCCATCTCTGTCAAAACCAGATGGTTCTATTGCAACTTCAGCCAAAGATAAAGCCAACATGCTAGCATCTTACTTTTCTTCTAGCTCATGTATTGATGATCTTGGTAAACCACCACCTACCATTCCTAGTACCTCCTACCATACACTCCATTCAATGTCTCCAGTGGTCTTCAGTCAAAAGGATGTCAGCAAGATTATGAAGAATCTTGATGCCAAGAAAGCTCCAGGTCCTGATGGTATTTCTCTATTTGTTCTCAAAACCTATGCTCCTGAACTTACTCATGTTCTGTCTACTTCTTTCACTTTCTTATTCCAAAGGCATTTTCCTTCTACTTGGAAATTTGCTCATATCCAGCCAGTTCCTAAAAAGGGTGACAAATCCCTCCATCCAATTATCGTCCCATTGCACTTATTTCTACTCTTTCTAAAGTATTGGAGAAATCAATTAACTGCCAACTAAAACTATCTATAAACCTTAAATGTGATGAATGATCACCAGTATGGATTTGTCAATGTCAATCTACTGATGGTATTCTAGCTTATGTTACCTATATATGGACAAATTCAATAAAAAAGATTGGTGAAACTCTAGCAGTTGCGCTTGACATTTACAGGCTTTTGATAGTGTTTGGCATACAGGTCTTCTAAATAATCTTCCATCTCATGGTTTGGTAACTGTATTTTTTAATTGGGTATCCAGTTTTCTCTCTGCCCAATCACTACAGGTGATAGTAGATGGCTCTCTGTCTTCTAATTTCTCCACTAATGTTAGTGTTCCTCAAGGTTTAGTTCTTTCTCCCACTTGTATATTAATGACCATCTTCCATTGATCTGAAATCCTATCCATAGTTTTGCTGATGATAGCACACTGCATTCTATCTTCTAGTTTGAGAAACCTTGTCCCGCATAAACAGCTTCAACTTCTCGAACATCCACTATCAATTCCTTAAATGCTAATCATCAGGTAATTTCCAGTGGAGGAAAGATAACTTCAGTCCTTCAAAGATGATTTCAATCCTTCTAAAACTGGTGCTTCCGTAGCCAGGTTGACAGAAGCAGCAGTGTGTAGCACACGCTTCTTGATTAGACCGGGAATCGAGCCCAAGCCCACCAAATACGGAGGATGAGGAAAGGTCAGGGAATGACCACCGCATATCCCCGGAGAAATATGGCCTTAGTTGCTAATGCTCCTAAAAACAAAATAACAAACAAACCTTCTAAAACTCAGTCCTTATATCTTGCAAAAAGGATTCTTCTGTTCCAATGCTTATCTTCAATGACAATTCAATTTCTAGGCAAGATCATATATCTCTACTGGGGATTACCCTGACATGTAGTCTCTCTTAGCATAAGCACATAACAAATATTTCTTCCTGTAGATTTAAAACCTGGGTTTTCTCTTTTGCTCTCTGCGTTACTCTTCTTCCAAATAGCTGTTTACTCTATACCAATCACAAATCCACCCTACCATAGAATAGTGTCCCCAGAACCTCTCAGGCTTCTAGATTCCAAAGAGGGCAATTAGTGACACATCTCTAACAGGGTCTCATAGACATCCTGTTTCAAATGCATGCCTTTTCTATAGTTACTTCCACAGACACTGTTCTTCTGAATTGGCTTCTAAAATGTCTGCTCTTTCTTCCAAAGCAGTCCAAACACGTGCAGCAACCAGTCAATATCCTTTTACTGCCCAACTTCAAACTCACAGTACCAACTTTTCTTCTTCCTCATTTATTCATTCAACTTCTGTTCTCTAGAACGATCTTTCTGCATAAGTATTTCCTGAAAATTACAATCTATAGAAGTTCAAGTCTAATGTCAACATATATCTTCTTTCATCTTCTTAACCGTCAACCCATGCACGAACTTATTACTATAAGTTCTAATACCTCTTGTGTTTGGGGTTTTCATAAAAATAAAATAAAAAATTAAGGTTTTTTTTTTTTTTTGTTCCCTGTTACATGCTTGTGTGATAATGTTACCTTGGTATCAAAAGATTGTTTGCCATACTACTATTCCTACATCTGATAAAGGGACACATCACTTCAAAATCTTCTCATGTTTGGTATATTATTTTACTGCATTTACTTTATATCTCTCATATATTCTCTCAGTAACCCAAAAGAAATGTACCAACTGTGTGGTACTACACTCAAGGTGGTGGAGAATGAAAAAGACCTGGGGGTAATTGTGCAGTCAGATATAAAGTTCTCTAACCAGTGCAAACAGGCTGCCGGAGCAGGTCATGGAATTTTGTCAATGATATATAGGAATTTTTCTAGCAGAGACAAGGAGGTGATTATCCCTTTGTATAAGGCAATGGTCAGGCCATGCCTTGAGTACTGCATACAGGTCTGGAGGCCTCATTTTAGGAAGGAAGGAAGGATTTAGAGTTGCTAGAACGAGTACAGAGAAGGGCAACAAGATTAGTGAAAGGAACAAAGGTTTGCTCTTACCAAGAAAGGCTTAAGTTTGGCAAGTTGCAGCATCTGGAGACTAGGTACTGTGAGGTGATCTGATTGAGGTGTATAAGGCCTTGAATTATTTGAGCAGGCTCAATGCTGATGGGATACTTCCGCTTGCTCAGATTAAGAACCTGAGGAGGCATAGATTCAAATTTAGGAAAGACAATTGTAGAATAGATGTGCAGGAATTTGCCTTTAGCCAGCAAGTAGTTGATTGCCGGAATAGACTTCCATCTGTTGTTGTGGAAGTTGACAGCTTAAATAAATTTAAGGCTGAACTAGACAAACATTTGGAGCCACCGGATGGGTGAAATGGGAAGTTTTTTTTTTTTTTTTTTTTTTTTGGCTGATGCTACATAAGCTTGCTTCTAGCATCATATGCTTCAACTAATGCTAATATTATTGCTTTTAGTCTATTATTCTTTATATTTTATTGATTTTATACTTTTAATTTTGCAATTTTAATTTTTACAGTTTTATTTCTATAGTTTAGCAGTGGCAACAAGATTTGTTATGATGTGCAAAGCCTTTTTCCCATATGATGTATAGTTTCAACAAAAGTAGCTGTTATGATGATTAGGAACAACAATAAGAGACATGCATCGAGGTGTTTGATTATAAGCAAAATATTCAATCATATCACAGCACAAACGTTATTAGTTTTTAGGGCGACAGGAAATTTTTTCAAACTGGATGATGACTTTTACTGTTGTATTGGCAATGTTACTTTGCCACAAAACAGAACACTGCTTAATCTTCCTGCAGCAGCTGAAGGACTGTGCACTTGTAAACTTTTGAAATTTTCAGGAAAGGTTTAGGTCTTAACATTGCCAAATTAATGAGATGTTACAATATAGATGGGGCAGATATAATTAAAGTGTGTCACTCATGCCACCTGTAGGCAGTAAACCATGAATTACATAGATATGAATTTTCGAATAGTATTAATGGTGGCAAGCAATGCAAGGAAGTAAGATTATATAGCATCAACCAGAGAAAAAGGGAAAAAACCACAATGTCTATCCATATCCTCTAATAATTTGCATATGTAGCCCTTCCTTGAATTCACTCTCAAATTATCCACTTCCACAATATCAGATGGCAGTTTCTTCCAACAACCAATTATCCTCTGGCCGAAAAGTAAATTTTCATGCATATCCTGCAACCATCCTTTGTAAAATTACATTTATGACCTCTTATGTATCTGAGCAAGTGTTAGAATGCTATTAGCATTTATTTTATTCGATCTATTTAAGGCCTTAAAAATCTTAACCCGACTGTAGTATCACACTGCCCAACAGGACCTGCAGGAAAACATTTAATCCCTGTGATTCACAGGTTGCGGATGCTTTCACAAACATAGCCCCAGGTTCCTTATTTACTTTTAGCCTCAAATTCACTTCCACTTTCTTTTCAGTTATCACAAAATCATAACAAAATTTCCTGGTTATAAGTTGGTGTGCTTCTTGTATATTCAGCCTTAAACAGTTCTTAATATGTGAATTTAGATGCAAAATATTTTTTTATGTATAAATGTGAATATACACCAATGAGCCAAAACATTATGACCAGTGAGTCGTTATGCAAATTGAAGCAACAGCGGGTGAACTACGGCACGTGTGCAGGTTGGCACATGGTATAAAAAACACCTGATACTGAGCTCCTTTAATCAGTGTTACTCTTGTTCTTCAGATAGGAAAGGCAGCGAACTTAAGCTAGTTTCACAAAGGCCAAATTGTAATGGCCAGACGACTGGGTCAGAGCATATCTGAAATGGCACGGCTAGTGGGATGCTCACGGTTAGCCATGGTTAGTACCTACCAAAAGTGGTCTGAGGAGGGGGAACCCACGAACCACCGGCAAGGTGTTGAACAACCACGGTTCATCGATGCTCGAGGTGAGTGAAGGCTCTCCCAGATGGTACATGGCAACGGAAGGGCGACTGTGGCACAACTCGTCAGTAATTGGAATGCTGGTGATGGAAGTAATGTGTCACAATGCACAGTATATCAACTCCTGCTGAAAATGGGGCTGCGTAGCTGCAGTCCGCTCCAAGTGGCTATGCTAACCATGGTTCACTGGTGACAGCACCTACAATGGGCATGCGAGTGACTGGAAGAAGGTAGTCTGGTCTGATGAATCATGTTTCCTGTTGCACCATGTGGCCAGGTACGTGTACATCGTTTACCTGGAGAAGTGATGGAGCCTGGATGCACCACAGGATGAAAACAAGCTGGTGGCAGCAGTGCCAAATGCTTTAGGTGATGTTCTGCTGGGATACCCTGGGTCCAGTTATCCATGTGCCGGGCACTCTGACATCTACCACCTACCTAAACATCATTGCTGACTGGATACACCCTTTCATAGCAATGGTCTTCCCGTCTGGTTGTGCCGTCTTTCAGCAGGATAATGCACCGCGCCATGCCACACCACCCAGATTGTTCGAGACTGGTTCGTGGAATATGAGGAAGACTTCCAGTTATTGCCATGGCCTCAAATTCCCCAGACATCAATCCCATCAAGCATCTGTGGTTTGTAGGAACAGCAACTCCGATCTGTGCCGTCTCAACCACAGACCTTACAGGAGTTAAAGGATCTGCTGGTTACGTGTTGGTACCAGATACCACAAGACACATTTAGAAATCTTGTAGCATTCATGCCTTGCCAGGTACGAGCTGTTTCGGCTGCAGGTGGAGGACCAACATCATATTACGTAAGTGGTCATAACGTTTTGACAATTTGTTGTATGACAGTTCGGTGTATGAAACAATTTGGTGAATGACATTTTACTGTAGTGATGATTTGGTGAAAGGCAATTGGTGCCTATGGCAATTTGGCAAGTACAACAATTTAGTATATGCACAACAAATTGGTATATCAACACAGAGATCAGAAATTAACAAAAGTAAATAGTAAAAGGTTTAGGAAACAAGACAATTTTGGCAATTTACAAAGGAGGAATGCAGTAATTTAGATAAAAAAAAATTATATACTTTTTGTCCATTTATTTTGTACAAAAGGATTCATGCTGATTTTTTTATATGCAGTTTGGAAAGTGAGTTGTTGTTGTTGTTGTTGTTTGGATTTTAGGAGCATTAGCAACTAAGGCCATATTGCTCCGGGATATGCGGTGGTCATTCCTTGACCTTCCCGCATCCCCCCGTATTTGGTGGTGACGGGCTCGAACCCCGGTCTAATCAAGAAGCGTGTGCTGGAAAGTGAGTACATGCCTATTTCAGCATAACTCCATCCATAGTGTAATACCTTTAGTTGAGATAAGTTTATTTATTTTTTTAACATATCTACTCAGTTGAATCCTATGCTTTTCCAGGAGGATGAATTGGGTGAGGTTTGGGAAACTAGAAGAAAATTGTGGGTGCAGAAACCCAGTGAAAGAACCAGAAATAAAAATTATTCACTGTGAAAGTTTAAAAGTCATATGCTGTTCTAGTAATATGGGCTGGTTGAGGGTTGCAAATAAAAAAGAAACTCATTTACACAATCTCCAAGGAAGCTTACCTGGCTACCCTTAATCCATCAATGGTACTAGCTTACTAAAAACTTCTTTCAATAAAAACTATAGTGTGGATTGCAAATTGAACATAAAAAGATGCACATTACTAGGCTGGCATCCATTAATGATCTCTATTTTTGGTATCTGGAACAACTCCACACAATGTGTATTTCCTAAAAAAATGCAACTTACAGAAGTGGAAGAAAAGTGTAGTAGTAGTAGTAGTAGTAGTGGCACATGATGCAAGAAAGCAAGTGTAGGAGCTTATGCAGCATCAGCCAAAAAAAAAAAAAAAAAAAAAAAAAAAATCACACCATTCCCTCCAAATGCCTGTCCAGTTCCTCCTTAAATTTATTTAACCTATCAACTTCTACAACGACAGGTGGAAGTTTGTTCCAGCAATTAACCACCCGCTGGCTAAAGGCAAATTTCCGCACATCTATTCTACATCTGTACTTTCTTAATTTGAACTTATGTCCCCGTAGGTTGGTAATCTGAACAAGTGGAAGGATCCCATCAGAATTCAACGTGCTCAACCCATTCAAGGCCTTATAGACCTCAATCAGATCACCGCGCAGGTGCCTAGTCTCCAGCCACTGCAATTTGCAGAACTTAAGCCTCTCTTGGTAAGAGAATCCCTTCATTCCCCTCACCAATCGTGTTGCTCTTCTCTGTACACGCTCAAGCAAATCTACATCCTTCCTAAAATGAGGCCTCCAGACCTGTATGCAGTACTCAAGGCGTGGCCTGACCATTGCCTTATACAGAGGGACAATCACCTCCTTTTCCCTGCTAGCAAAATTCCTATATATCATTGACAAAACCCCATGACCCGCCCTAGCAGCCTGTCTGCACTGCTCAGAAAACTTCATATCTGACTGCACAATTACTCTCAGGTCTTTTTCATTTTCTACCACCTTAAGTGTAGTACCACACAGTTGGTACGTTTCTCTGGGGTTACTTCTACCCATATGCAGTACTTTGCATTTATCAAGGTTGAACTTCAGTTGCCACTTCTTAGCCCATCTGCCCAAATTATCTAGATCCTGTTGCAGTAGCACACTGCCATTACTGTCATTAACAACCCTGCCAACCTTTGTGTCATCTGCAAACTTCGACATTAAGCCTGATATACCTTCATCAATATCATTGATAAATACACAAAACAACAGTGGACCCAACACCGAACCCTGTGGGACTCCACAAATAACATTAGTCCACGAAGAGCAGCACCCATTGATTACCACCCTCTGTCTTCTCCCACTTAACCATCCTTTTATCCATTGTAGCAACTTACCCTTAATACCATTCTGCTCCAATTTGTACAGTAGTCTTCCATGCGCAACAGTGTCAAAAGCTTTCCTGAAATCCAAGTATATGATATCAAAATTATTTTTTGCATCCAGTTCCTTTGTGACCACATCATAATAACCAATCAAATTTGTCAGACAAGACTTTCCCTTAACAAACCCATGCTGTGTTTGAATTATTGCTGCAGTCTTGTCTAGATGATCCTGCAATGCATCTTTAACCAGCGACTACATTATTTTACCCGGAACAGAAGTTAAACTAACTGGTCTGTAATTACTCGTGTCACCCTTCGATCCACCTTTGTGAATTCGGGACACATTTGCACATCTCCAGTCCGTGGGAACCTCCCCTGAGTCCAAGGATGCTCTCATAATTATGGCTAAGGGTTTGCTTAGTTGCTTTGCCGCCTCCTTTAAAATAACTGGATAGATCCCATCCACCCCAGGTGCCTTTCTTATGTTTAACTTCAACAATTTCTCCTCCACTTTGCTCTCAGTTATTACAAAATCATTAAGCACACTGCTACAATTTGATAACCTTCTTCCATTTTCAAATTGTAATAATTCCTCACGTGTGAATGTAGATGCAAAATACTCATTCAGTTTGTTTGCTATCTGAGCAGGATCATCAACAGTCGAACCATCGATGTCAAGTGGACCAATCATATTCATCCCCTTCCTTTTAGAGTTTATATAAGTAAAGAAATCCTTGCTGTTTTTCTTAGCATCTTTTGCCAAAGATTTCTCGTAATCCGCCTTCGCCTGCCGAACCTCCTTTGTGACATGATTACAGACTAGCTTATATCTGCCACAGGCTTCTGCGTCACCTGATAATTTATATGCATCCCATGCATTTTTCTTCTCTGTCACGAGTCTCATTAGTTCATTTGATAACCATTTAGGCCTAAACCTTGAACGATATTTCTTAATCGGTATATAAAGTCTAGTAACTTCCACGATTAATTCTTTGAATGCTTCCCACTTAGAATTTACTGTTTGTAACATCGTCAGTTGATCCCACTGTACAGAATTTAAAAACTGTCTGAGACCACTGTACTCCCCTTTACGGAAGCAAAAACCCTTTCCTTTACCCCTGACAGTAGTTACCTCTTTGAGTAAATCCCACTTCAGCACACTGTGATCACTGCCACCTAGTGGTTCCTTTATCTGCAAATTCTTAATACACGAATGATCACTGCTGATAACCAGATCAAGAGTGTTACTTTCTCTGGTTGCCTCTCGAACATGCTGCTGCAGAAAACAATCATCCAATAAATCCACAAAAGTCTGACTAGTGTGTGAGTGACCAACCCACAAGTTCCAGTCAATATCTGGGAAGTTAACATCCCCCATTATAAGACATTCTGATTTACTGGCCCACTCTATTTCTCTGTACAACTGTTCATTGTACTCATTCAAGTCATTAGGCCTATAACACACTCCTACTCTTATTTTTCTTTTCGCAGTGCTCATTTCACACCAAACTGACTCAACAGAGCACTGTTCATCTATATTAACTGGGTGCACTTCCTTTGATTTTATGTTTTTCTTAATTAACAGCATAACACCCCCTCCCTTTCTGTCCTGCATATCCTTTCTGTACACATTGTACTCCCCAAATTCCAGTTCTGCATTCCTTATATCTTTGTGACACCACGTCTCTGCTATCCCAACAATATCCGCCTTTGATGTCTTGACCAACACTTCAAATTCATCAAATTTATTTACTATACTTCTAGCATTGGTATACATGCAAGCATACATGCTCCTATGCCTATTCCTTGTTACCCTAACACATCCCATATACCCAACTATTCCATGATGACTGCCATCCGTCCCTGAAACCCCCAACACCCCTCGCTCCAGGTCGCTTCTTATTCTAATAGAAGTTGTGCAAGAATCACCTTCACCTCTGCCTGCGGTTACTGTTAAACTATTAGTCTTTGTATCCCCCCAAACTAGCAGTTTTCCGACCCACCTAACACTGCCTCGATTGCATCAGCAAATATTCTTGCACCCTTTCTATTTAAGTGTATCCCATCCCTGTAGAAGCAATCTCTCCTGTTAACAAGTACAGTCCAGGCTGAAAAAAATTCTACCCCTTGAGCCTTGCACAATCTTTCCAGGGCCAAATTGATCGACAAGGCTCTCATCATGTACTCCCTCCTATCGTGTCTGGGCAGAATTGCAGACACTTTCAAATTCAACCCTATTTCACGGCTTTTTTTCAACAGTGACCTGTACTTGTTGAGTAATTCCGCCGGTCTCCTACTCTTAATATCATTAGTGCCAACGTGTACAACTATATCACCTTTTGTGCCCTTGAAAGATGATATCCGCTCTACAACGTCATCAACCTTTGCCCCTGGCAGACATACCCTGGTCCTGTTCCACCTATCCTTTTTACAAAGGATGTTCCCCGTTTCCCTGACAATAGAGTCACCAACAACTACTAGTTCCTGTGGGACCAGCGCATTCTGCCTTAGGGGTTGCCGCTGTGTTGCGTGATGACCAAGTGCAAGCTCTGGCGTTGATGTGGGCAGCTGAGAGCCTGATGGGCCCCTCAATTTAGATCTTTCGAGGGCATCCACCCTGTCCTTCAAACTCTCATATAGGCCCATAACAACGCTGAGTTGTCGCCTGATTTCCTTACACTCCTTACATCGCGCACACACAAAGACATCCCTCATGGCAATATCATGTTCCGTTCCAGAGAGTTCGGCAAACATTTCACAAGTTGCACATTTTTTTAGGCTGTGATGCGTTGGAGAATTGCCCCCCTCAGTTCTCCCCCGATTCACAGCACTCCTGCCACTTTGTGCCCGTTGCTTTGCTGCTCTAGTCTGGGGCATGGTAGTTTAAATTAATAAAATCAATAAATTAAATATCAATAGTATTTGAATAGAAACTATTAAATAGAAACAGTGAAGCGTATTACTAAATAATTATGCGTTAGAGCTACCTAGCTACCTCAATTAAAAAATTTGAATTCCCTACCACTATATCCAAAAACAATGGCTACAAAATGGAACGAAATAACGGTTTTACCTATCGTAAGTAAAATCCACAAAAACTCTTTATCTAAATTAAAAATAAAAATAACCAGCGTAACTATAACTATATGACTACGTATTAAGTATAATATAAAATAACAATCATGTAAATAAAAGGCAAACACTTATCGTTTTTGCGGAGCCTGTAACTGACAGCTGTAACTTTTAAAGAGATCAAGAAGTGTGAAAAAGGTTCTCTTGTATCACCATATTTAACCTGTCCATGGCACTTTTTTAATGTGCCTTCTACTTTTTTTAAAGTAGAAGGCACATTAAAAAAGGAAGAGAATAATATATTCCAACAAAAATATAAAAAATATTAAGAACAGTATCATGATCACTACATTCACCATTTACAGCATGGCATGTTAAATGTTTCCATTTTTCATCTTACTTTACCATAAACTGATTTCTTCCAAAGATTTCACCGAATCATGGTACTCACCAAATTGTCACATACAATGAAACATTGTTCACCAAATTGTCACATACAATGAAACATTATTCACCAAATTTTCATATACAGTGAACTGTCATGCACCAAAATGTTGTACAATGAACTGACATAATTCCTGGCAAAAGAGGTAAGTAAATCTTTAGCTACATTTATGAGAAAATCCGTGGATTCAGGATAGGTCACTAAAGATTGGAGATTTGAAAATTACTCCTTCATAAAGGGGAGGGATCAAAGGGTGAAGTGAGTAATTACAGATTTTTTAAGCTTAAATTCTGTTCCAGGAAAAATAAAGGAATGAGCTGTCTATGAAATAATGCATGATCATCTTTAACAGGAATGCAGTTATATAGCAATCAGCACAGATTTGTTAAACAGAGTTCTTCTTCTTCTTTGACCAATCTCATTAACTACTATGATTCAGTAACAAAGGAGTCGGATGTAAACAATTTTTGTTCTTTTTTTATCACATAATTAAATTTTGATACTGATCCATACGAATACAGAATGGAGCAGTGTGGAATTAGGGGCAAGTTACTGCTATGGATAAGGGATGGTTAAGTGGCAGAAGAAAGAGTGGTCATTAATGAGCACTGTTCTTCATGGACTAATGCTATTAGTAGAACCACTCAGGACCTTAACTGTTCTCAATGTTTATTAACAGTGATGAAAGCATACTCATGTTAAAATGTCTAAGTTTAGAGATGATAAAAATATTGGAAGGGCAGTTAATGAAAAGGATCAGGGTATGCTATTGTAACAAGATCTAGAAAAATTAGGCAGATGGGCTGAGAAGTGGCAGCTTAATATTGACAAAAGCCAAAAGCAGTGTACTGCATATGAGTAGCAGTAATTCCATATTAATGTACCAACTGTATGTTACTACACTCAGTGTAGTAGAAAATAAAAGATGTAAAGTCCACTGAACCTTTTGAGCTGGTAGAACAGCTCAAGGGGTTTAGTCAATGATATACAGGAATATTTCCAGCAGGGATAAGGAGGTGATTACCCTGTTGTACAAAGCAATAGTTAGGCTATTGCATCTTGAGTACTGCATAAAATTATAAGCTTCATTTTAGTAAGGATGAGACTTGCTGGAGCAAGTGCAAAGAAGATTATAATGGTAGTCTTACCATGAAAGACTCCAGTTCTGCAAATTGCAGCAACTGGAAACTAGGCATCTGTGGTGGGGGTGGGACCTGCTTAACCCAGCAGCATCACCTCACTTCATAATATGAGTGATATTGCATAGCCATTCAAAGTTAAAATGTAATAACTGATCCCAGAATTCAAACTTTAATATTTAAAAAAAATTGAAATACTCATTAAATTTCTTTTTTTCTTAATAATAACTGAAACCTTTGCATATGTTCAGTTTTTTGGCCACTAAAAATACTTAGTGGGCTAAATTTAAAAAGATATATCTACTAAAGTGACATCAACATGGATTTTTGTATTCCTTCATTACGGGTTTGAACTTTCGATTAGTATCATTATGGTAATTAGTATTAGTAATGGCCACATGGTGCAAGGAAGCCTATGGCTTATGCTGCACCAGCCAAAAATAAAAAAATAAATAATAAAAAAAATAATAATAATAATAAAATAACAAAAAATACATAAAATAAAATAATAAGAATAAAAACAAATCACCAATAGTAAGAATAAAATTTTAAAAAATAAATAATAATAATAAAAATTAATAACAGAAAAGGAAATGGACAACCTATACATTTCTCTCCTCCCTTAGGTAATTATCCAGCTGACCTTTGAATTTCCCCAGATTATCAGCCTCTACCACTCATGTAGGTAAGTTATTCCAGTAATTTATAACTCGCTGGCTAAAATAAAACTTCCTGCAATCCAGTCTAAACAACATCCCCCCCCGTAACTTGAAATTATGGCATCTAGTTCTAGAATCATTTATAACCATGAAAATTTCATCTTTATTCATTTTGCTTATGCCTCTCAGAGCCTTAAACACTTCAGTCAAGTCTCCTCTAAGGTGCCTAGTTTCCAAACTCTGCAACCCACATATTTGAAGTCTTTCCTCATGTGGACACTCTTTTGTTGATCTCATCATGCAATTTACCCATCTTTGGACCCTTTCAAGAAGAACAATGTCTTTCTTTAGGTGCAGTCTACATAGTGTCTACATAGTGCAGCCAATCATCTACAAACTTGAACACAGTATTTCAAGTGTGGTTTAACAATAGCCTTATATAATTGGATTATGACGTCCTTATCTCTACCAGTGTAGAGATAATTCTTTTGTTAGAGAAGAAGTTGCCATAAAAGGAAAGTTTTGTTCTTTTATGCTTTGTAAAGCCAATTCTTGCATATAATTATCAAGCAAGAGAACTAACATAAACCTTGATCTGAAGCAAGAAAATGCTTCCTATAGTATTGTATAGTCTAGTCAATCAATTAAATTTATTAACCTTAGTAATTTTCACTGATAATTAATTAAATTATATTTAAACAGAAATCATGCCCCAGACTAGAGCAGCAAAGCGAAGTGCACAAAGTAACGGGAGTGCTGTGGCTCAGGGAAGAACCAAAAGGGGGTGATTTTCCAATGCATCACAGCCTAAAAAAATGTACAACTTGTGAAATGTTTGGGGACCTTACTGGAACAGAACATGATCTAACCAAGGAGGATGTCTTTCTGTGTGTGTGCTACATGCAGAGTGTCAAGAAATTAGGTGGCAATTCAGTGTTCTGATGGGTGTCTCAGAATTTGGAGAGCAGTAGATGCCCTCAAAGGAATTAAAATGGGGAGCACATCAAGCTCTCAGCTTGCCCAAATCAACATGAGAGCTCACTCTTGTGCATCAGGCAACATTGCAGCAATCATCGGGACAGAATACGCTGGTCCCACACAGCTAGTTATTGTCCAGCGACAATAACTAGCTCCTGTGGGACCAGCTCTACTGTCAAGAGAGAGACGATAGACAAAATGGATAGCTGAATTAGGACCAGAGTATGTCTGCCAGGGACAAAAGTTGATGACATTGCAGAGCAGATATCTTTAAAGGGCACAAAGGGTGATATTCTTGTTCACACTGGCACTAATGACAATAAGAGTAGGAGATCTGCAGACTTAATTAACAAGCACATGTCAATGTTAAAAAAAATTCCAAGTTAGATTTAAATTTGAAATTGTCTGCAATTCTGCCCGGACATGATAGCAAGGAGTATATGATCAGAGTCATGTCAATCAATTCGGCCCTAGAGAGATTGTGCAAGACTCATGGGGTAGAATTTTTCTCAATGTGGTCTGTGCTTGTTAACACAGCACAGGCTGTGTTAACAAGCAGAGACTGTTTCTACAGGGATGGGATACACTTAAATAGAAAGGGCGCACGAATATTTACTAATGCTATCAAGGCAATGTCAGGTGGGTTAGGAAACTGCTATCTTGAGGAGGGGGGGGGAATTCATAAAATAATAGTTCAACAGTAGCCACAGGCAGAGGTGGAAATGATTCTTGCATTGCTTCTATTGGAATGAACAGCAGCCAGGAAAGCAAGTTGCTAGGAGTCATTATGAAACAATTAAAAAGATGGGCTCTGTTAGGGTAACTAAGAGTAAGAATAAGTGCATGTATACTTGCATGTACACCAATGCTAGGAGTGTAGTAAATAAATTTGATGAATTTGAGGTTCTCGTCAAGATAACAAAGGCAGATACTATTGGGATATCAGAGACATGATGTCACACAAGATATAAGGAATGCAGAATGCGAATTTGGGGAGTACAAAGCATACAGAAAGGATAGACAGGATAGAAAGGGAGGAGGGGGTCATGCTGTTAGCTAAGAAACACACAAAATCAAAGGAAGTGCATCCAGTTGACATGGGTGGACAGTGCTGTGTTGAGTCAGTTTGGTGTGATATAAGCACTGGGAAAGCAAAATTGAGAGTACGAGTGTGTTATAGGCCTAATGACTCTGATGAGTACAATGAACAACTGTATATAGAAACAGAGTGGACCAGTAAATCGGATTGTCTTACAATGGGGGATTTTAACTTCCAAGATATAGACTGGAACTAGTGGGTTGGTCCCTCGCACACTAACAAAACTTTTGTGGATTTATTGGATGATTGTTTTCTACAGCAGCACAAGCAGACAGAGGGAGTAATACTCTTGATCTGATTATCAGCAGTGATTATTCATGCATTAAGAATCTTCTAGTATAAACCAGAGCTACGATGCTCAATACGTTCTATGTCGATTTTAATATTTGTAGAAATATTGAGATCAATTATTTCTCTTATTCTACTACAAATTAACCCCAGAGGCTCACATCTGTTGAGTAGGGGCTTGGCACACCATTGTCCTGAGCTGGATATCATCACTCTTCTCATTCTTGGTGATTCCCTTCAACTTTTCTCTCTCTCTCTCTCTCTCTCTCTCTCTCTGTAACTGGGGGAATTTTTTTTTATTTTTTCCCACTGGTGCAGCAAAAGCCTCAAGGCTTCCTTGTACCATATAGCTAATGATAATAAAAAATAAATATATATGTCAGGAATCTGCAGATAAAGTGAACCATAAGGTGGTAATGATCACAGTGTACTGATGTGACTACCATCAGGAGTAAAGGGAAGGGTTTTTACTTTCGTAAAGGTGACTACCAGTGGTCTCAGACAGTTTTTAAATTCTATACAGTGGGATCAACTAATGATCTTACCAACAGCAAATTCTAAATTAGAAACATTCAAGGAATTAATCTTGGAAGCTAATAGGTTTTTCATACCAACTAAGAAATACCGTTCAAAGTTTAGGCCAAAATGGATATCAGATGAACTAACGAGACTTGTGACAAAGAAGAAAAATACACGGGATGAATATAAATTATCAGAACACACAGATGCCTATGTAGATATAAGGTAGTCTGTAATCAAGTCACAAAAAAGGTAGGCAAGCAAAGGCAGATTAAGAGAAATCTTGGGCAAAGGATTGTTATTTGGTTTTTAGGAGCATTAGCAACTAAGGCCATATTGCTCTGGGATATGCGGTGGTCACTGCCTGACCTTTCCGCATCCTCCGTATTTGGTGGTGACAGGCTCAAACCCCAGTCTAATCAAGAAGAGTGTGCTATGCACTGTTGCTCCTTCCCACCTGGCTACGGAGGCGCCTTGGCAAAGGATGGAAATAAAAAAAAATAAAAAAAAGTAAATACTTCTTTACTTATGTAAACTGTAGAAGAAAGTGGATCAATTAGATTGCTGCACTTGATATAAATGGTTCGATTGTTGATGATCCTGCTCAGGTAGCTGACAAACCGAATGAGTATTTTGCATTTACATTCACACATGAGGAATTCTGAACGGAAGTAGAGGCTAGAAGTTTAACAAATTCTAACAAGGAGTTAAATGATTTTGTAATAATTGAGAGCAAAGTGGATGAGAAAATGCTGAAGTTAAACATAAGAAAGGCACCTAGGATGGATGGGATCTATCTAGTTATATTAAAGGAGGCAGCAAAGAAAGTAAGCAAACCCTTAACCATGATTATGAGGGCATCCTCATAATCATGGTTCCAATGCTTTATGCATTGGAACCATGGCTGGGGCTAAATATGAGCAGGTTATAATAATAAATGCACAAAAACAAGTGCAAATGGCTTGCCAGTGTTTACGAGTTCGTGCCAACAGCTGATGCTGCAACCAACGCCACCAAAATAGTAGCGGCAGGTCGGTGCGCCGACCAGGGAAATTTGAAATACGTTCGCGAAAATCATGTCCAAATTAGCAATGGAACCGGATTACCAGTGGCCGGATTAGTGATGGTTGACCTGTACCTTCACAACGAGTTGCCATGATATTGCACTACTTCGAATAAGTAACACTTCACCAAAGGAGAAGACTGTTATTACTTATTCTCAGCAGATAACACCACCCAGATGGCACCGTTTCGGGGCTATTTGGCCCTTCTTCAGTGGGTGGGTAGGTACCCAAGTCATGTAATGATGACAAAACAGTTATGAAGTATAACTCCACAATACTTCCTACCCACCGAACAAGGGCCAAATAGCCCTGAAACAGTGCCATCTGGATGGTGGTATCCACTGAGAATAACTAACAAGTCTTCTCCTTTGGTGAAGCGTTACTTATTCAAAGCAGTGGAATACCATGGCAACTCATCGTGCATGTATTCACAATATGAGATATAACTTAAACGATGCCGCCTTTCCAAAAATTTGCTAGTTCAGAGTTTAGCTGTGTACTAATATGATGCGTTTGTACTAACTTGTACGTAGGCTAATTCTCTTGCAGCCTGAGACATAAGCCCTTAATGCATCTTAGTCTTAATTCATCTGATACACCATCAGAAGAATAACTCCACACTCATAGTAGTAGTAGTAGTGGCACATCATGCAAGAAAGCAAGTGTAGGAGCTTATGCAGCATCAGCCAAAAAAAAAAAAAAAAAAAAAAAAAAATCACACCATTCCCTCCAAATGCCTGTCCAGTTCCTCCTTAAATTTATTTAACCTATCAACTTCCACAACGACAGATGGAAGTTTGTTCCAGCAATTAACCACCCGCTGGCTAAAGGCAAATTTCCGCACATCTATTCTACATCTGTCCTTTCTTAATTTGAACTTATGTCCCCGTAGGTTGGTAATCTGAACAAGTGGAAGGATCCCATCAGAATTCAGCGTGCTCAACCCATTCAAGGTCTTATAGACCTCAATCAGATCACCGCGCAGGTGCCTAGTCTCCAGCCACTGCAATTTGCAGAATTTAAGCCTCTCTTGGTAAGAGAATCCCTTCATTCCCCTCACCAATCGTGTTGCTCTTCTCTGTACACGCTCAAGCAAATCTACATCCTTCCTAAAATGAGGCCTCCAGACCTGTACGCAGTACTCAAGGCGTGGCCTGACCATTGCCTTATACAGAGGGACAATCACCTCCTTTTCCCTGCTAGCAAAATTCCTATATATCATTGACAAAACCCCATGACCCGCCCTAGCAGCCTGTCTGCACTGCTCAGAAAACTTCATATCTGACTGCACAATTACTCCCAGGTCTTTTTCATTTTCTACCACCTTAAGTGTAGTACCACACAGTTGGTACGTTTCTCTGGGGTTACTTCTACCCATATGCAGTACTTTGCATTTGTCAAGGTTGAACTTCAGTTGCCACTTCTTAGCCCATCTGCCCAAATTATCTAGATCCTGTTGCAGTAGCACACTGCCATTACTGTCATTAACAACCCTGCCAACCTTTGTGTCATCTGCAAACTTCGACATTAAGCCTGATATACCTTCATCAATATCATTGATAAATACACAAAACAACAGTGGACCCAACACCGAACCCTGTGGGACTCCACTAATAACATTAGTCCACGAAGAGCAGCACCCATTGATTACCACCCTCTGTCTTCTCCCACTTAACCATCCTTTTATCCATTGTAGCAACTTACCCTTAATACCATTCTGCTCCAATTTGTACAGTAGTCTTCCATGCGCAACAGTGTCAAAAGCTTTCCTGAAATCCAAGTACAGTGGTACCTTGGATTACGAGTAACTTGGTATGCGAGTGTTTTGCAAGACGAGCAAAAATTTTTAATAAATTTTAACTTGATAAACGAGCGAGGTCTTGCAATACGAGTACAGTCAGTCCTCGTATAACACGTGTTTACACTACACGAATTCGATCATACACGATTTATAAATAGGGGAACGATATCTTATATAACACGAACCGAATTCGCTTATGCACAAAGCGCCTTTGTGTTTACAAGAAATGGCAGTCGAATGCAGAATCACCCCAACCGAACGCAACCCGATAGGAATGAAGAGAAGATTTTGAAAATGTATTTATGGTTTTTTATATCAGTGAAGGGGAAACACATTTCACCATAATAACGTAAAAACCAACACAATTCCAGCTATCGGTATAATCGCAAATGCAATTAGATCGAGTTTACTACCAGTTTATAACAGATTCCACTCGCAAGAAACTAGAAATTGTTTTTATTGTTTTATGGTAGTAACCCCTAGAAATGTGCTTTAGTAAAATGTGAGGTGTTAATAGAGTTGTCTCTGCTTTTACGGTGTTGTTTATTCAGTTGCTACACGCGCAGCTTTGTTTATGTGTATCAAGCGTGCCTCCTCGTTTTGTAATTGTGCTTTATTCCCTAAAAATGAGTAAAATAATTAAAAGGTGTGAAAAGGAAGCATCCTGGCGAAGACACTGCAGATTCAGAGAGAAAAAAAAAAACAATATCGATAAACAGAGGCGGACTGGGTCAAAAATTCTTACCCGGGAAAATTTATAGTGGCCTCATACTACGGTTTATGGCCAAAATCACACCGGCCTCCGGCCCACCGGGCTACACGCGTGCAGCTTTGTTTATGTGTATCAAGCGTGCCTCGTCGTTTTGTAATAGTGCGAGCGATGAATCTGATTTCCGTGAAATCCTGAAAAGGAGGCAAAAGCAAGTGTCATTGGAAAGATTCCTTGTTAAAGTCGCACAAAAAGAAAAAATCAACAGATAGCAGTGATTCCGTTAGAGACAGTGAAAGTCGTCCTACCCAATAATTAATAAATTCGATTGCTTTATGTATATTAAATTTAAATATTAAAAATATAAAAAGGTATGTATTTTGTATTAATCATTTTACAGTATATGAATATTTTTGAGTTTTGGAACAAATCATCTGGGTTTCCATTATTTCTTATGGGGAAATTCGCTTTGATATACGAGTGCTTTGGATTACGAGCACGTTTCCGGAACGAATTATGCTCGCAAACCAAGGTACCACTGTATATGATATCAAAATTATTTTTTGCATCCAGTTCCTTTGTGACCACATCATAATAACCAATCAAATTTGTCAGACAAGACTTTCCCTTAACAAACCCATACTGTGTTTGAATTATTGCTGCAGTCTTGTCTAGATGATCCTGCAATGCACCTTTAACCAGCGACTCCATTATTTTACCCGGAACAGAAGTTAAACTAACTGGTCTGTAATTACTCGTGTCACCCTTCGATCCACCTTTGTGAATTCGGGACACATTTGCACATCTCCAGTCCGTGGGAACCTCCCCTGAGTCCAAGGATGCTCTCATAATTATGGCTAAGGGTTTGCTTAGTTGCTTTGCCGCCGCCTTTAAAATAACTGGATAGATCCCATCCACCCCAGGTGCCTTCAACAATTTCTCCTCCACTTTGCTCTCAGTTATTACAAAATCATTAAGCACACTGCTACAATTTGATAACCTTCTTCCATTTTCAAATTGTAATAATTCCTCACATGTGAATATAGATGCAAAATACTCATTCAGTTTGTTTGCTATCTGAGCAGGATCATCAACAGTCGAACCATCGATGTCAAGTGGACCAATCATATTCATCCCCTTCCTTTTAGAGTTTATATAAGTAAAGAAATCCTTGCTGTTTTTCTTAGCATCTTTTGCCAAAGATTTCTCGTAATCCACCTTCGCCTGCCGAACCTCCTTTGTGACCTGATTACAGACTAGCTTATATCTGCCACAGGCTACTGCGTCACCTGATAATTTATTGTGGAGTTATTCTTCATAACTGTTTTGCCATCATTACATCACTAGGGTACCTACCCACCCAACAAATAAGTCAAATAGCCCTGAAATGGTCACCAGGGGGAGCCTGATGATGTCCAGAGTTTCCAAGAATAGGTAACAACAGTCTTCCCCACTGGGGAAGCGTTGCCTATTCAAGGAGTTTGAGTTTTTGAGTGGTGTGAGTTAAAGGAGTTACTGTCCCTTTCATTCTTCTACACTGTTTTTTTCCTCTTCCACTCCTACTATTACTTTCCCTCTACTTTTTTGCTTTTCTGAGTCTAATAGGGACAAGTGGATAGTAGAGTTATTATCCCACACATACAAAATAGCTCTGAAACAGTGCCATCTGGATGGGTATCCACTGAGAATAAGTAAAAACAGTCTTCTCCTTTGGTGAAGCGTTATTTATTCAAAGTAGTGCAATATCATGGCAACTTGTTGTGAAGGTATTCACAATATGAGATATAACTTAAGCGATGCCGCCTTTGCAAAAATTTGTTAATTCAGAGTTTAGCGTGTACTAATATGATGCGTTTGCACTAACTTGTACGTAGTCTAATTCTCTTGCAGCCTGAGGCATAAGCCTTTAATGCATCTTAGTAAAAATTAATTAAATAAATACAATTTCAATATGAAAAATGGATTTTCCACAGTAGTGTTCATAATAGATTGAAAATAAAAGTGGTTTCAAAAAGTGAACAATGTTGAATTATTACATGCTTTTATTCCAAGCATACCAATTGCATAAAAAGTCTACCATTGTGCCTGCTAATGTTATACATTTAACATACCCAGTAAACGGTTAATGAAAAGAAAGTTCATTAAATGTACTTAATTTCAGAAAATGTTTATAACATAAAATAGAAACATGGAATAATTAATCTCTGCCAAATTTAAGATATGAACCTGGCATAGGCGGAGCATTATGACTTCATGGGGCCCTGGGCAAATTTTAATTTGGGGGCCCCATGTATAGTGTTGAATTTTTCTTTGAGGGGAAATCCCACGCTTCCGGTATACTCTTACTCATGCAAAAAGCTAAATAATAATAATTGTAGATATAATTTTATTAGAAATAAAACAAAATTACATGTATGACATTTATAAAGAACTTTTATACTATATATAGATTAAGTATAATCCACAAGAAAAAGTCATAAATGAACTCAATTAGTATTTAAGTACTTTTATTGCATTAAATAATAAACTGGATTAATTAAACGAGAATTAGAATAATATATATTTAATATAATGAAACAAACTTTCTATAAATTAACAATAAAAACAATTCTTAACGGAACATAACAAATTACCTAATAAAAGTCGTAATTAGAATGAAAATTTTAAGAACATTACATTATTATATGTTCACTTTCCGTGCTTTTTGAGCTGCAAAATTATCAATCAGCTCATTATAATCAACTGCACTAGTAATGTAATTTTCAATGCATAATATTGACAAATTGCATAATTTTTCTTGGCCTAAAGAATTTCTAATGTAATTTTTAATTCTTTTAAGTATATTGAAAGGACGCTCTGCCGATGCGTTAGAAACAGGTGTGGTTAAATATATTCTTAAAATTATGTCCACATTAGGAAACTTAGAACTAGCCCTTCTTGAATCGCTTTATACATTAATAAAGGAGAATTTTAATTTTTTTTCAAAATGTACAAAGCGGGTAAGTTCTTCCTTAAAAATACTAACGTTGATGTCGTTTCAATACGAATTTATTAAATTTTAAAATACATTCATCGTACTCATTTGGCGAAATTTCTTTTAAGTTTATATTTATTAATATGGCAAAATAATTTAAAATATTTTGATAAGCCTCAACATGTCTTTGAATGTCTGATACCAACTGATCGCGAATAACATTCAAACGATTCACTATAAATTGTTGTTTGCCTGCCAATTGCACATCCTCATCTCCATCCCTTTTCTCATCAAAATGTAATTTTCTTTTGCATTTTCTCCCTTTGTCTGACTCATAGTTTGTATTGTTTGTTAACGCAAAACATTCTGTGCTATAGTATCAAAAAATTCGTTGTTGTTTCGAATGTCTTCTGATATGTACAAAGATAACGATTTTAAAAGATTTACAGCATTATGTAAATCAGAATTTTTATTTTGAAGACTAGTTCATTCAATCTTTGTAGAATTGCATTCCATATGAAAAGTAAAAGTGTTGTTTCAATATCTTCAAAGTTTTCATATAGCTTTTTTGCTTCTAATTTTGTTACAGGTTTTTCATTACAATCTTCAAAAATTTTAAATAAAAGATTCTTTTATGGCCAAAAAATTCATCTTAACAGCTAAAATTGCATCTGCTCTTGAGGACCATCTTGTACAACAAATTTCTTTTATTGTTACATTTCCTTTTGTAGTCGCTTTCATTAAAATATCCCATCTCTTTGTAGAAGAAGAGAAAAATACAAATAAATTTTGAATAAAATCGAACAAATGCAGTGCTTTTGGACAAGCTTCTGCCACAGAATTCACACTAAATTTAGGCTATGAGCCGCACAAGGTACATAAAATGCAGTTTTACTATGGCTCTTAATCTTCGCTTGTAATCCGTTGTATATCCCGGACATGTTGGCTGCATTGTCGTAAGATTGTCCTCGACAGTTTTGGATATCTAAACCATATTCCGTTAATTTTGAAGTTATAATATTTTCTATGTAGCTAGCATCGTGCTTTTCAATATGTAGGAAAGACAAGAAATGTTCCTGAATTTTATTTTCTTTATCTAAATATCGATTGTATAATAAATGATAATTGATCTGTGTGACTTATGTCGGAAGTAGAGTCAACAATAAGTGAAAAGTATTTAGTCTGTTTGATTTCATTAATAATTGTATTTCTTATGTTAGCAGCCATTAAATATATGAATTCGTCACACGTAGTATTAGAAAGATAATTCACCCGCCCTTTAAGTTTCTAAGTGGGTTTTCAAAAACATATCAAAATTAGCTAAGTATTCTAAGCAACTCATAAAATTTCCTACGTTACTATCATGCCCTCGAAATCCAAACCCTAATGAAGTTAACAGTTTCACAGTCGCAACGACTCTTTTTAGAACCTCACGACGATAATTTGTTTGGTTTTCATAAGCTTTTATCAAGTCTAAATCAATTCTTCCTATACTTTTCAAGCGCTTTACCTATTTTCCTTATGTTCTCTAGACTCATCGTGCCTTTTTAAAATATCAACAATATGTTTCCGATCATTACGTGCAGTAACTAATATTTTTTTTTTTTTGATTTAACTGAAAACAATTTGCAAATAAAACAGTACACAGATTTTGTGGTTTCTGAAAATATTAACCACTCTCTTTTTTTCTGTGGTACCATTAGCTCTACTTAAATAGAAATGTGATTCGTTTAATTTTCTCGTAATGATTTTTCCATCATAATTAAAATTTCGATTTGAATTTTTAATGTTTCCAAAATTTTGTGATTTTTTGCGAAGGCAAAACTCAATAAAATCATTTGTGATGGGGTTTGGCCATAAAGCAACATCTTTAGTGTATGTTTTATGTTTGATATTATTTGTATGTATTGCATTCGTATTTTTATCATTATTATCATTGATATTGTTTGTATTAATATTTTGATCCTTATTATCATTGATATTTGTATTAATATTTTTATCATTGTTATCATTAATATTGTACACAGTTGCGTTGTTGGTATTGTTTTCAATTTGATCAATAATAATGCCGGCTGATACTGTAAAGTTGGAAGGTTTATTTTCTATCCTATTTTCTTGCCATACGTCTGCAATCTAGGTATGGGACCCCCAGATATGGGACCGAAATTTAATTTCCGATTTTTTTACTACAAAAATAAGTTTATAGAATATTGATTTGGGGACTTTGGGGCCCCCCTGTTGATGGGGGACCCAGGCAACTGCCCTTTTTGCCCATAGGATAACGCACCGCTGCCTGGCATGAATCCAGGGATGTGCTGGTAAATATAACCTCATGTGTCTTTATTTACTTTTAGCCACAACAATTTCTCTTCCATTTAATTCTCAGTTATCCCAAAATCATTTACCTCCCAGTTATAAGCTGGCATATTTCTTGTATATAGCAGAAGTATACCAACTTATAACTGTGAATTTAATGATTTTATTTAGGGATGAATATCCATCCTTAAAAAGTTCTTCATGCATGAACATAGATGAAAAATATTTATTTTGTTTGTCAGCAACCTGAACAAAAACATCAATAGTTACAACATTCATATCTAGTGTGCCAACTCTGTTCATCTCTTTCATTCTTTATAAGCAAAAAATTCTTTGGTACTTTTCTTTGTATTCTTAGCAAAGGACTTTTCATAATCTACTTTAGCTTACCTAACTTCCCTTAGAGACCTGATTGAAGACTAGCTTGTAATTACTGAAGAATTCCATGTCTACTGCTAATTCATAATCATCCCATGCATTTTTCTTCTCTACCACTGGTCTCATTCATCTTCTCAATCAATTTTACCACAAGATTTGGGAATATGGTGCATTTCAGCCACTTCTGTGCCTCACATTTGCACTGATAATCACAGATAACAGCAAGTTCTTGCACATCAGGAGCTTTGTCAACATACTGCTGTTGAAAGACAGTCTTTTCCAAGGCTAAAAAAAATCATGCTTATTGTATTTTTTGACTTTTCTCCAGTGATTGTTTGTGTGATACTGCTCAGAGAAAATAGTCAGAAGTTCAGCTTCAAAGAATTGTGCTTGCATCATGACAATGCCCTTGCATACATACATGGTACTTTCCATTCAAGAATTTTTTAAACATCACTCCATTAGTCTGATTCCCCCATACTCCCCAGTCTTAGCACCCTTGAAAGGTCAGAGATTTGCAATGAGTAAGAAAATTATTCAGAATATGGCAAAGGAAGTATCATAAATTCCAAAAGAAGCTTACATTAATGTTTCCAGAAGTTACAGAAGCACTGGAATCTGCATACAGTATCAAGGAGACTCCTTCAAAGGAGAGCCATCCAAATAGCAGGTAAGCTTCATCATTTCCGAAATATTAGTTCCATCCCAGAATTTTTTTGATAACACCTTGAAAGGACAGGATTTAAAATTTGAAAAGTAATAAAATAATGAAAAATTATAAATAAAAATGGGGGAAATTAAAGAATGCTATCTGCCAATCCAATCCTGCTGATAGCAACAAGGAAAGAGTTCCCTCTTCAGAATTACTTACTGGAGTAAGATTGCACATACACAAGATGTGATCAAAACAGTTCAGGGAATGAATCAATATTTGAGAAATGAAGCACATCAGCTATTCAGATGATCTTCTTTATCATAGTATACACTGATTCCAACACTTCTGCAACTTTCTAATAGGTTTCTTTTAGATTTCCTCAGTCACTGCAAATCTCTGACCTTTTACAAGTACAGTGGATTCCGGTTATTTGGGCCACCAGTTAATCGGGGCAGCCGTTTATTTGGGACAAAGCTTAAAAAACAGAACCCAATCGAGAAAATAGCCAGGGTTTACTTCGCTTAATTGGGACAACATGCCGTTTAATCGGGGGCAAGGAGACCGCAGCACTGGAGATTACCCTACGATTGTCTCCGACCGTACCGTGTAGTTCGATCGAATTTCTGGAGGTCACAACCATAAAACAATAAAAACAATTAGCAGTCATCTGTTTATTGGGCTTTTCTGTTAGTGCAATCTATCATAAATGGATAGTAAACTCGATCTTGTTGAATTTGCTATAATACCAACAGCTGGAATTCTGTGGGTTATTATGGTGAAATGTGTTACACTTCCATGGAATCTTCAATCATATAAAAAAATTAATTTTCAGAATCTTCTCTTCATTCCTATTTTTAAAGCTTCCTAACTTATTTCGTTTTCACTTGTAAGTATCATGTTACTTGCAATTTATGTGTGCCGTGTTCTTTGTTATTGATTGCTTATCTTTTTACTGTTTTAAATTTTAACCCCTACCCACAAATGTCACTGAACAGAAATTTCAACTAGTTAGTATGTACATATTACAGTACATATTAATTATTCCGATTATCATGTATCATTTAATTGGTAAGGTAATAAAGGGTAAATTTTTGCTTAATATCTTTACTTTTATAGCCTGTGGATAATATTTCTCCTATTTTCGCTAATTAGAATCGCTGTTTAATAGAATTAAAATTCAATTCACAAACAACATGATCACAATGACCGGTGCTTACTACACATCGTATAGTGAATGGTACTTTACTATAGTGAGTCCATCATAACGTGATTTAATTGTACAGTGAACCAATTGTAAACCGGGGGGTCCATTGTATTTTTAATTATTTATGTGAAACTTCGGATAATGGGGCAGCCACTTAATCGGGCCACAATGCACTAGTCCCGATGTGTCCCAAATAAACAGAATCGACTGTACTTTAAGTTTGGAAATACAAAAAAAATAAATAAATAATAATAATAATAAATAAATCACATAAGCAAAAAAAGCTAGTGAGTATGGAAAATGGGAGACCACAACAATGGAGTGCTATGCAAAAATACTCTTGAATGAAAAGCATCATGCATCTGTAGGGATATTATCATGATGCAAGGCAATTCCCTGAAACTGATTTTTCTGCCCATTTTCTCTGAACAGCAACACAACCACAGTAGAACTGTTTTATAGTATTTCTGGTTCACAGTTTAACCAAGTAGCAAAAATTCGTAGTATGTTTTAAAAAAAAAACAAAAAAAAAATGATCTTCACTGATTTAAAACTCTTAGTTTTTTGTGACTTTGAGAGAAAGTTTTTTTATTTAAAGGACTGGTGCTTTTTTTCAAAGTCACAGCCATACATTTCACTAGTAATAATGGAAGAAACAGCACAATATGTCAACAAAGCACCTGACATGTAAGAATTTGCAAATCTCTGTAATCATCAGTGAGAATATGAGCTTGTCTGAAATGTTTGTTTGTTTGTTTGTTATTTGGATTTTAGGAGCATTAGCAACTAAGTACATATTGCTCTGGGGATATGCGGTGGTCATTCCCTGACCTTTCTGCATCCTCCGTATTTGGTGGTCACAGGCTCGAACCCCGGTCTAATCAAGAAGCGTGTGCTACGCACTGCTGCTCCTGCCCACCTGGCTACGGAAGCGCCTGTCTGAAATGCACCATATTCCCAAATCTTCTGGTAAACGGATTGGTGTGTCCCATAAGAAAAACCAATTTGACTAGCAACTATCATGGATACTTAAACATTGATTACTCTTGATCAGAACACAAACTCATGAAACTAAACAAAGGACAACTAAGCTAAAGCAAGGATCATCTTCAATGAGTAGCCCCCTTTAAACTTTGCAAACCTGAAAAATTCTTCAAACAATACAGAAACTTCTCCAAAAGCTGTTGTTTTCAATGCAAGTTTAACATTGAGTTTCCTGTTGCACTTGTCCCTAATTTGAAATACAAATTTGATGCAAATTCATTGCTCAGTAAAATCACCCATTTTAAAATATGACAAAACACTTTCCATTCAATATTCACTAAAGCATACTGACTGCAAATAAATCAGTGTTTCACGTGATACTAAGTCTAAGTGATTCAGCGAACAGGTCAGGACAAGTCACAGCATCCTACAACACTGCAGTTTCAAGAAACAAAGTCAGTCCTCACTCTTTCTGATAATTGTGTGTGTGTGTGTGTGTGTGTGTGTGTGTGTGTTGTTTGTTTGTTATTTGGAGCATTAGCAACTAAGGCCATATTGCACCGGGATATGCGGTGGTCATTCCCTGACCTTTCCGCATTCTCCGTATTTGGTGGTGACGGGCTCGAACCCCGGTCTAATCAAGAAGCGTGTGCTATGCACTGCTGCTCCTTCCCACCTGGCTATGGAGGCGCCTGTGTGTGTGTGTGTGTGTGTGTGTGTGTGTGTGTGTGTGTGTGTGTGTGTGTGTGTGTGTGTGTGTGTGTGTGTGCGTGTGCGCACGCAAAACACTCCAGATCAATATTGCCTGACAAAATCATCAAATGAACATATAACAGCCCTACAACAACAGCTGGGGAAAAAGTTTGTACAGGATGCAAAAACTGATAGAAAGAGACTGCAGGGTACTGAGAAGAGTACTATATAAAATCCATTAGTCATCATTGAATACTGTCAACCAGAGATTCGGAGATGATACAGGAACTTATATTAGTACAAGGACAATACACAGCATTACCATTAGTAGATGCATATAATGCAAGAAAGCAAGCTTATACAGCATCAGCCAAAAAAAAAAAAAAAAAAAACCCATTCACTCCAAAAGTTTGTCCAATTCTTCCTTGAATTTATTTAAACTATCAATTTCCACAACGAACGATGGAAGTTTCTTCTAGCAATCAACCACCCACTGGCTAAAGGCGAATTTCTGCACATCTATTCTGCAACTGTCTTTCCTCAATTTGAATTTATGCCCTGAGGTGCTTAATCTCAGCAAGAGGAAGAATCCCATCAGCACTGAGCTTGCTCAAACCATTCAAAGCCTTATACATGCCAATCAGATCACCTCGCAGATGCCTAATCTCCACATGCTACAATTTGCAGAACTTAAGCCTTTCTTCATAAGAGCAACCCTTTGGTTCTCCTCTACATCCCCTCTGTTTAAATAGAGGCTCTACTAGAAAAACATTTGGAGTAACTGGATGGGTGAATTGGGAAGGGTTTTTTATTTTTTATTTTTTTGGCTGATGCTGTATAAGCCTGCTTTCTTGCATCATATACCTCAGCTAATGCTAATATCAATTGTGCATCTCTAGCAGCTGGTTTCTTTGTGTCATTTTCAAACCATAGACGATCATAAATGCAGCATACAGAACAGAAATCATTTTTCATAAATATCCTTCCAAACTCTTGATTGGAGAAATTGGAGAAATGTTCTGTTGCACATAATTGATACTCACTTCGGGTACATCATTGTTAGATGGAGTGGCATTGCTGGTTGAAGGTACTGCTAAATCTAACACTTGATTTTCTGTTTGTCTTTTATGCAATCTTGATAGTCTTTGTCTTTTATGCAATCTTGATAGTCTTTGTCATTCTTGCAAACTTATTGCTACTTCTATTATTATTATTTTGGCTTGCTCGATACTCTCAACAATGCTCTGCATTTGTCTTCAGCATCGTTGAACACAAGTGCTATAGTGTGGCATTCAGTCTCTTTAAACAGTCAAAAATTGATGACTTCAGTTATAGCTGTTTGATTTTAAAACGGTTCTGATTTTCATCAAAGATGTTTTCACACAAAACCTCTTTCGTGCATACAAGGGTACAAACACAGTTTTTTTATATATATATATATATATATTGTCAAAAAAGGCAATCAGTATGAATTCACATTTGATTTTTGACTGCTCTGACTTTCTTGGCCTTAGTGATGACATAGATATCTAGGTCATATACATACTCCCTATACTCATTTCCTGTTAATTTTGTTAAAAATGTAGGATCCAAGAGGTTGCTTGAATAACTTGGATGAAATGTGGTCTTTGATCTCAGGTAAGAATCTATGGTACAAACTCTGCCCTTACTCACCTCATGCTCAAATCCTTAGTCAAAATGGTCTGAACTGAACCAAATGAAAGAGATGTCTCCTCAGAACTTTCTCAAATGCTTAGTTGTTGAGAAATGAAATTATAGGAGACTTTAATTATGGTTTCATCATTTTGGGATATTGATGGGCAACTGCTTCTTTCTTCATTTTTCAATTAAAAGCTTCCTTCACAAACCTTTCAAACC
Source organism: Mastigoproctus giganteus (assembly GCF_048544385.1). NCBI lineage: Eukaryota > Metazoa > Arthropoda > Arachnida > Uropygi > Thelyphonidae > Mastigoproctus > Mastigoproctus giganteus. The sequence goes on along the minus strand of NC_143576.1, from coordinate 212,827,980 downwards.
ATCGCCCCCATCATATTGTCCCCACAATCACTTCATGTGTTTCCTCTATTGACTTTCAAATTTTACAACAAAATTATGTTCACATGCTGTCCAGATTTCATTATTTTCAGTATATACAACAGATAAGAACAACAAATATTGACGCACAGCACTTCTTCTAGACTGACATTTCAGAATCAAGTTAAAACTTGGTATAAACATGCCAAAAAAAGCTGTTGTTGTAATCTGGTGATCACAGTATTAGAGTTGTGCACACTATATCACTCACTAGCAAGAGGTAAATTGCATGCAGCATTTGTGTGCAGGAAATAACATGTATAGATCAGCACAGGCACAGATTAGATACTTAATGTTTACTTATAATTTTTGTTCTATTTTTCTTATTACAGAAATAAAAAGTTTAAATAAAAATTCGTGCTTTGTATTTATTCATTTAAATTTCAATATTTTAGGTGGGCCCTAAATTCATAATCTGCCACTGCATGCAACAGGTGCTTTTCACATATAATTCTTAGTAAAAAATAATTGTTCACTGCCAAAACTGCTCAACCATAGGTGGTAGATGATTTTCATCAACCGGTGAAATACCACCACTTTGCTTATTGGAGGCTTGAAGTGGTGAAACCCATGTTTAGTCTCTAGAGCCAAGTTTCCGGCATCCCCCTCCCCCCAAACTTCTCCTTCAACCCATGCATGGTACTAAGTACTATAGGTTTTGATACCTTTCATGTTTGGGGTTTTCATAAAAAAAAAAAAAAAAAAAAAGTAAAACTGTCTATATTTAGGAAGGTACAGAAAATTTCAGCTTGAACACCTTTGGAATGAATTGTAACATCATCACCAAATTAATGCACAATCTATATTTCACAGAAGGACCTGTCAGGTCTTGCATGATTATAGCTGGGTTAAACTCAGAAGGAATTCAATTTGTTTATCTTACCTTTTTAAAGATAGGATGTTCTCTTCTTCACTGAGATTATACAGAATATTATGTGCAATCACATTACTCTTAGCATAAACAGTGGATCAATGAAGAGCTGATATTTCTTGTCACAACAAACAACACATTATTTTCATTTGAATTAAATCACCACCACAGAGAGATGTGCCTGTGCTATAGCACTATTTTTTATTTGCTGAAAACATGCTGTGCCAGGTCTGCCATTACAGTGTTCAAAACCTGAGTCTATAGCCAACCCACATATATGTCAACTGACTTATGCTTACACTCATCTGGTGACACCAGAACCTAGAAAATGAGTATAGGTACTTTTCTGCAACAACTGTTGCCCATACTTATTTGCAGTTTTTTCCTGTGAAAACAACATTAGTAGTAATTCATCATGTCAACCACCTAGATTTGGAGATAGCAATCAGCAAATATCAGCTCAAATGTCTGCAACAAGCATTAACTTATTACATACAAACAAGACAACTGGCTATAACCAATTTTAAACTAATGCACAATATATCTTAATCTAATTATTCAATTTAAAGTCTGTATTGGCACAATTCATTTCTTCAAAATACACTCCACTTAAATGTTTGGAATCAACAGTGTATTACAACAGTTTTCATATTTTTTTTTCTGAAATTAGCTATGACAACATGAGGTTTAATATAAAAAAAAATAACACACTACCAAATATATAAAGATTTTTTTATTAAGCATTGAAAAATTTATAGTAAAAAATATTAAAATGATTAATATTAACAACTATATTGATTGTTCAACAAAATATTCTCCACAAGATTTTATCAGTGCTTTACACAGATGTGGCATTCTGGTGATTAATTTTAACAGTGTCTTGACCAACATTATTCCAAGATCTACAAGGTTTCCCATAAATTTTGTAATGATGGACAGACTTCACTGACTTCGTGGTCTAGATAAGTGGATCCTAAACTACTGAGATATATGGACCCCTTCAAAAATCAAAAAACGTTTGTAGATCCCTATATATATAAGCATGTAAGAATAGGTAAGTCTGATAAAGTTTGCATAGATAGAGGTGAAAAAAGTGCCAAGGACTAGGATAAGGATAGTAGAAAAAAAGAAGTAAATAGATTTGAAAAATGCGAAAGAATGTTGATATCCTAAAAGTTATGATGAGCTAAGAAAATTATAGGTTGAATTGCAAAACCAATTTGGAGGTGAAGAAACTGTAAAGTAAAATTATTAATACCAAATGATTAAACAAAATAAAGTAAAAAAAATTTAGTTATAGGTTGAATACAGGGAAGGCAAAAATGCAAAATCCGATGTCAACAGAAGTAAAAATTGATACATAGTTAGGTAATTCATTAGGGAACTAAACCTAACCATGTATCAGGAACTGCGTTTTTATACTTGTCCATAACAGTAGAAGAAGAAAATTGAACTAAAATTGAAGAAAATTACCTAACCGTGTATCAATTTTTACTTCTGCTGACATCAGACTTTGAATGTTGCCTTCCCTGTATTCAACCTATAACTAAATCTGCCCACCCATATCTGATGACAGCTTTACCACCTTTATTTTATTTTACTTTATTTTGTTTAATCATT